>NC_085140.1:173557680-173873518 GCF_024139115.2 Armigeres subalbatus | reverse complement strand
GTTGAAGTGATTATGTCGCTTAGGATGAGTATTGTACAAATTGCCCCCATTAAACCAATGCAACAGGCTTAGATTGCAAGATCTAAAACAGAAAATGCTTTTTCAATGTGTGTTGCTCCACAAAATAACAAAATCCGCCACAATGATGAATTTAATCACGGCGAGACAATTATGCGTAGAAATTAAGAAACGGAACAAACAAACTTGATGTTGTTTTCAATGATTTTCCGAACAAAGTTCGAAATCTGTTAGAGTTTTCTAAAAGTATACATCAAAATAGACTGCTCTATGGTTAAAAGTCAAAATCCACAAAAACTAAATTAGGACAACTATGCGTAGAAGGGCGGTGTATCAAGCGTACAATAAAAAAATATTGAGAATTATATTAAATAAGGCAGACTTAAGTGGGCTGGCTACTTAATGTAAATATCTGCTGAAAGAATAACGAAAACAATATTCAACAGAGAACCTTATATAGGTAGGCAAATTCGTGGGAGGCCTTGTTAGGGAAATTGGAGTAATATGCACCCCCGGAGCAACATGACCCTTAGATGTTTTTGAGCACATTTTCGGCAGTTTTTCGACAGTATTTACTACAACCTATGTAGGGTATCTGTTCCCATGTCCATCTCAGCACCTATCTCAATCTCATTTGGCACCCATCAAATTTCAATTAGGCATACAACTCTAAAATCTTACTGAACGATTCGAAAAACTAATGCAGCACATTCTCACGGGTTCAATTTAGATGTTTTCCAACTAATATATGCGTTAGTTATCTTTGCATATCGCAATTTTCAATGAAAAAGTGAATCATGTTCCATCTAGGATTGAAAACTTACCTTCAAAAAAGTTATCCGTCTCACTAGTTCATACATGCTAGTAGAGAACCACTTTCAAACACTCAACTTTTTCACGTTATTGCGAACTAATTGCAACACTTTCCTCTACGAATCACGGCGCACGACAAAATTCAGGAAATAGATTAACAATTTCACTAGTTTCTAATGAAAAAATAACTTTCAAATGCTAGAAAAACTATGAGAATATTTTTTTTAATTAAAAAATAACACTTGTACGTATGTACATCTCTTCTTGGCAGCACAGAGGTGCCAGTTTAAGGTTCAAATGTCATACATCAAATCGACTTCTTTTTCTTGCTGTTCGCTTCTTTTTTTGCGGAGAGCCTACTCATTCGCTCAGATCTGATTTTGTACAAAGTACACAAACATTTCAAAAGGTATCAAACTCTATATATTTCCACAAAATATTAACGTCCTTTTCAATACCTGTACAGCGCACAGATTATAGTGATATACATAAACAACCTCAAACATGCATCTGAGATTGATTTGTTGTGCATCCTTCTCCTAATTACACAATTTCCTACATGCATTTTACATGAATGTAAAATTATGATGCAGTTGACTACCTTCTCAAATGTTCGTCCAGATTCAATGGATTGTTTACATGACCATATGATCGGTCTTCTCTCTGTGTACATGAAAAGTGATGCCGTTTTAGCATTACATTATTATTCTAGCATTACATTACATTATCAACACTTGAATTATGAAAAAATAAATAACCTGCGTTGCTTATGAATGCTTGCGTTTTTACAGTTCTAGCTCACATCCAGGGCCGGATTTATGGGGGGCCGGGGGGCCGTGGCCCCGGGCCCCCACAAATCTTATGTACCAAAACCAACCTTTTTTGTACATTTTGGGGCCCCCACAAGCTGTCGGCCCCGGGGCCCCCTTCCGGCTGAATCCGGTCCTGCTCACAACTAATATTTAGTGTCAATATATAGCATGAAAAGCATCATTTTCATAGATTATTGCTTGATGTTTACGTACATATTCGAGAAAACAACATATAGAACAAATCAACACGCAACACTGAACGATGATTTTCGAATATCTGCAAAGTATAAGAGAGCGTGAGAGTAAATCGACGGTTTCCTCCTGGAAAATATTTTTCAACTTTGCAATATTTTCTGCAAAAGGCAGTTTTTTCAAATAATATTACGAAATTCATCCAAATGAAGCATCCCACGGATGTATTGAAGTCACCACTATATGTTGATGTAGTTTTAAACCAAGAGTGCTTCCCCGATTCAGCTGGGGAATGCATTTTCTCCTCAGTGGGCGGATTTTTTCCTGGGGGTGGTACAAGCACGAGGCTGTTTTCTTGTCAATGACTGGATTACGGTAATTTGGGCCTTAAAGACTTTTGTACTGTTTCAAAATATTGTTTCTTAGCATATCACGCTGTATCTAACACTGATATCATGGAAAATTTAGTTTGCAATATTTTTCTAAATGCTTTAAATACATAATCATCATCTATTTCACACAATTTCGCTAAAAATATAAGCGATGCATTGTGCAGTAAATTATGCGCAAAGCATATTTTTTTTATTTTGGCGTCACAGCCTTCACGCTTGCTTAGCATCGAAATGCGCATGCGCAAGTTGGCAATGTGTGCGAGTTTGTTGGAGATAGGCAAATCAGCAAATTACTGCAAGCGCTTTTTTGTTGTCGGTATTGCCTTTGCAATAAAGTAAACAAATCAATTGAGAATGTCATTATCTATATAAGAAAATCGTTTATATATGAGTTATACAAAAGATCTACGTGAGTCTGTACAAGACCCACAGTAGTGTTGAGCAAATTTGCGGCAATCAAAAATAAGACCGATATCGGTACACTCATCGCCATCCACGTGAGATGAAAATTCTATGGTGAGATGGATATTATGTTCATTTCGCTGACTGTTTTAAATGTTCGTTAGAATAATTAGGTAAGGAAAAAGCACCACTTTTGATATGCAATCAAATCATCGTTTGTGAGTAAGCACGGTTTTGATATTTGTTTGAACATCATATTCGATTTCATTACGTTATTGCCATTTATTATATACCGCCGGAAATAAGTATAAAGACAAGCATGATTTTCATACATTTTCATCATGATTGAGGATCGATATCTCGATTCGTAGCGATTCGATTTGGCTGAAATTTTACTAGGCACCTGTTTTTAACTTGAACTTTCGATCTTTGAGTAAATTTTATACATCTCTGTTGATTTTAACCTCAAAATCTGGAAATTATAAAGACACCACTTTTTTATATGGAGCTCCATACAACGGAACTGTCTTTATAATTATTTCCAACAGAAACGCGTATAACCAGAATATATGTGTAAATGTAACTATCATTGAATAAAAATTCAAGTCATTTTAGGCTTGTTGGCAAAAAATCAGCCCAATCGAATCGCTAAGAATCGAGATATTGACTTTCCAATATCGCCATTTTGTATAGAAACCGAGCTTGTCTTTATATATATTTCCACCAGTGTATGTCCGTTTGCTTATTGAGATGGATATAGGGACATACACCCTAGTTCGGATCTCGAACTACCAATCCACCAATAAACATTCTTGAAATTATATCTGAAGCACCGCTTAAAATGCCAAAAGGTCGTTTTGCCCCGGGTAGCATTTCACCCCAGTTTACCGTAGACGTGAAAAAAATGGTGTTAATCGTTCAGAGAACAACTGAAAACAAGCTGTTTGAGCTTATATTTATCATAATTACCCGTCCGCGCTATTCGACAAGCTAACCATAACCTCTTACTCCCAAAAATGTAACAAAGTTCAGCTTTCCTAAATAAAAGTTGCCATGTAAATGCTAGCATACTTGTACAATTATTTGAATGTAGATGTGTTGGAATTTGCCCAAATTTAATCACACGTTGATGCACCAATACACAAAAGTACCATGCGTCTCCATATGATTGTGAGCCTATGATTATTTTAATTATACCTACATATCCTGCCACATGGAAAGCCAATGCATTGTTCTGAAATGTTCTCATGTATCGTTGATGCTTCCTAAGTTTTGATATCATGAATTGAAAGATAAAAAAAGAAAAAAAACTGTTGATTAAATGAGGGGTAGACGAATTGGCCATCCTCTCAGTCCCCTGACAAGCTCGGCTAGAAGTTTCATCGAATTCTCCAAAAACTTTTTAGAAGCATGCATCTACTTGTTTTATATATTCAGCTTGAGAGGGATTTTTTAAATAAAATGACTCATGAAAATTCTATGCCTTAAGTTTTGATTTTTGATCAACTAACTTTACAGCCTTTTGCTGTTACTAGCTTCAAAGCAGATAAATTTGTATTTCATCTATTATTAATACACCCACCATTACCGTTCGAAAAACGAACGCTAAAATCGTATTGATCATCTATAATATCACACTTTTCTTCTTTTCCCATTTCTGTTAGGCATTGCCGATGCATCTCATTCCGTCCTATGGCAGAGAGGAACGTTGAAGGAGAGAAACAATGCCGTGATGTAAATCATCGTCAGTTTCCGCGGCACGTTTTATCGGCTCTCTTAGCAAGATTGAGTTGAACCCTTTCAGTAACCACTGTGCAATCTGCTATACAAGTAGTTACCCCGATTCTCCGAGAACATATTTTTCACATTAGATGCATAGACATCAGTTCATAAGGTATGACGCAGTTGTAGCGCTTGCATGTGCCTATAACTTTATCAGGACAATGCTGTAAATATATGATCTGAGGCATAAGAGACAAAGCTCAACTTTTCAAAAGGACCTAAGAACCCATTTTTTTCATGAAGTAATTTGAGTACTGCAATCAAAAGCTTTCGTGTTTTTCTGTTGATTGCGCTATTCAAATTAATTCATGATAAAAATGTTACTTAGGTCCTTTTGAAAAGTTAAGCGAGAAATGTCATTGTCATTAGCTCCATGACATGCAAATGTCAATTATTTACAACCCTGGCGCCCAAATACACGAATGCATCTGCTATTCGATGAATTTCTCAATCCAAAAATTGATTGATGCGGAACATGATCCGATTAGAGGCCTTCGTTACCCCGTGGAAAGAAGTGGTGTTACAAAGCAAACCCTTACTGAGAGTGGCTGGATATGATTTACGACACGTTATAGAAATTTTTTGACTTTCCTGGGCATAAAATATCATCATGTAACACGATCCAAGATCGGTGAATTAATTGTAACCAGTTTTGCAAGATAAAGTAACTTGTTTTCAGATCGCATCGTGCTTTCGTGCTGTGCGGTTCTTTCTCTCGTTGCGGAAGGAAGTTTTTAATACTACCCGAAGCTATTTTAATTTCAACGGTGCTTCTTAGCGCTACTTGTACCCACTGATCCCGTTACGATCTTTGCAAGGACCCGTGCCTTCGTTTTACGTTGGACCCGTTTGTGGAAGTAAAATTCCGACAAGCGGTGGTAATCCTGCAGGGACACCGTTCTGGGAAAAAACCTCTTAGAAGGTCACGTCTCCACGCTCAGCAATGAGTATTAACAAAAACAAGAGGAAGGGGGAGTCTCTGAATTCTCCACTTCCTTCAAAGAAACAAGGTTTCAAGACCGTCCTGCCCAAGCGCGGGAAAAACAGAAGGAAGCTGGAGACTTCAGATATTCCTTCTAAATCTAATGTTGACATTGTTTCTTCTCCTATCGAACTGAGCAATCAGTTCGATTTGATTAATGATGAAATTGAGCAAATCGAATCTACCTTTAGCCCAGGTGATTCGATTCATGCGAAGAAACAAAGGATTCCGCCAATTGTGGTATCTGTTGCCGAGTTTTCTGGCTTTCGGAATGAAATCTTGAGTAACCTTCAGGGGATCAAAGTTTCATTTCAGATTGCTAGGAAGGGTGACTGCCGCGTTTTGCCGGGATCCTTTGACGATCGCAAACGTCTTCTTCAGTATTTAACTGAGAAGCGCCATAAATTCTTCACATACGACGACAAAACTTAGCGATTGTTCAAAGTCGTCTTGAAGGTCTCCCAGTGATGACAAATCACTGGATGAGATTAAATTGAAATTTCTCAATTACTTGGATTTTCACCAGTCCAAGTAATTAAGATGAAAAAGAAATCCCATTCTGGTACTTCCCAGAGGGCATTTCTCAAGAATTTTATTTAGTTCATTTTAACAAAAGTGAACTAAATAATATGAAAAGTTTGAAAAGGCCTGTATTATGTCTCATGTCCGTGTTACATGGGAACATTTCCGCAGGCCTGGGGAAATTTCCAAACCCTACCCAGTGCCGTAAGTGCCAAAAGTGGGGTCATGGAACCAAACATTGTCACATGGATGCTAAATGCATGATTTGTGGTGGAACCTCTCACGCCAAGGACGCATGACCTGTGAGAGAAGATTCCAATAAATTTAAGTGCGCAAACTGTGGGGGCAATCATAAATCCAATTTCTGGGAATGCCCTTCACGCAAAAGTTTTGAATTCCCGTGCAAAATTGATGACGGAAATTCCAATCGGATCCCAGATTCGCCGGGTAGAAATTTTTCCAACGCTCAAATTTTCGAAACCGGTTATCGGTCGAGCAATTCATACCCACCACAATTCACAAACAAATTTTGCCGCTCGTCAACGGGTAGCAAGCACTTCAGTAAATTCCAATTTTTCCAATGTACCTACGTATGCAAACATCGCTGCTGGTAGACAAAATTTCTCTTCTCAAAATGAGGTTTATACCCATGTCCCAACGGAAAATAACGGTCATGTTGCCGATTCAGGTAGCATGACTGCTTCCGACTTTGATTTTTTAACTGAACAATTGCATCACATGATTGATGCAATGTTCAAAGCAAATACCATTACTGAAGCTGTTCAGGTTGGTATAAAGTACACACAAAAAATTGTTATCGGACTCCGTTTCAATGGATCCAAATAATTGTGTGAAAGTTCTAAATTGAAATGCCCGCTCTTTAAAGGGTAAGGAAGATGAATTATTCAACTTCCTTTCAGTTCATAATGTGCATATTGCCATTATAACTGAAACGTATTTGAAACCAGGACTCTCCATTAAAAGAGATCCAAACTATTTTATCTACAGAAATGATCGTCTTGACAGCGCCTGTGGTGGGGTCGCCATTGTCATTAATAGACGTATCAAACATAAATTATTTTCTTCGTTTGAAACCAAAGTTTTTGAAACCTTGGGAGTTTCTGTTGAAACAAATTTTGGACAATTTTTCTTCATTGCAGCCTATTTGCCTTTTCAATGCAATGGGCAGCAAAAGAATTTGTTGAAAGCTGATCTTCAAATTCTGACTCGCAACAAATCAAAATTCTTCGTAATTGGTGACTTCAATGCCAAACACCGTTCGTGGAATAATGCTCAAAGCAATTCCAATGGTAAAATTTTATTTGAAGATTGTTCTGCGGGATATTATACTATTCAATATCCCAATGGACCAACTTGTTTTTCTTCCAGTCGAAATCCTTCTACAATTGATTTAGTTTTAACGGATTCAAGTCAGCTGTGTGGCCAATTGGTAACTCATGCTGACTTTGACTCTGATCACCTTCCTGTGACATTTGAAATCTCACAAGAAGCCATTTATAATCCAATCAGCTCTACTTTTAATTATCATAGAGCTGATTGGGATTTATATAAAACGTATATCTATAGGAATTTTGATGTTGATATTCCTCTCGATACCAAAAGTGATATTGATAATGCTCTCGTATCTTTGACAAATTTAATTGTCGAAGCCAGAGGCATTGCAATTCCGAAATGTGAAGTTAAATTCAACTCCATTATTATTGACGACGATCTTCAGCTACTGATCCGTCTTAAAAATGTGAGAAGAAGGCAATACCAAAGAACTCGCGATCCCGCGTTGAAAGTTATTTGGCGAGATTTGCAAAATGAAATTAAAAACGTTTCGCTATTCTGAGAAATACCAACTTTGAGAATAATGTCTCGAAGTTGGATCCCAGTTCGAAACCCTTTTGGAAATTAACAAAATATCTTAAAAACCTCAAAAGCCAATTCCAGCGCTTAAAGAGGGAAATAAAATTTTATTAACAAATGGCGAAAAGGCTCAAAAACTTGCTCAGCAGTTCGAGAGTGCCCATAATTTTAGTCTAGGTCTCACTAGTCCAATTGAGGATCAGGTTACACGGAGCTTCGAAGACATTCTCAACCAAGAGAATGTTTTTGACCCTTCGTTGGGAACTAATTTGGTTGAAGTGAGATCTATTACTAGAAAATTTAAAAATATGAAAGCCCCGGGTGATGATGGTATTTTCTACATACTTATCAAAAAACTTCCTGAGAGCTCTTTATCCTTTTTGGTTAATTTATTTAACAAATGTTTTCAATTGGCATACTTCCCAGATAAATGGAAAAACGCCAAAGTTGTTCCAATTTTGAAGCCGGACAAAAATCCAGCTGAGGCTTTTAGTAATCGCCCAATCAGTTTGCTTTCTTACTGTTTGAAAAGATAATTTTTAATAGAATGATGGTACATATTAATGACAATTCTATTTTTGCTGATGAGCAATTTGGTTTTCGCCATGGGCATTCAACCACTCATCAGTTATTAAGAGTTACGAATTTAATTCAGCTCAAGAAATCTGAAGGATATTCGACTGGAGTTGCTCTTCTTGATATAGAGAAAGCATTTGACAGTGTTTGGCATGAAGGTTTGATTGTAAAATTGATGAATTTTAATTTTCCTCTGTACATCATTAAACTGATCCAAAATTATTTATCAGATCGCTCACTGCAGGTAAACTATCAGAATACTAAATCTGATAGATTACCTGTAAGGGCTGGTGTCCCCAAGGCAGCATACTGGGGCCCATTTTGTATAACATTTTTACTTCTGACTTACCTGATTTACCATCAGGGTGTCAAAAATCTTTGTTTGCAGATGACACAGGTCTCTCAGCCAAAGGGCGTAGCCTTCGTGTCATTTGTAGTAGATTGCAAAAAAGTTTGGATATTTTCTCCACTTACTTGCAAAAATGGAATTATGTGGAATGCTTCCAAAACTCAGCTTATAATTTTCCCACATAAGCCGAGAGCTTCTTATTTGAAACCTTCTAGCAGACATATTGTCACTATGAATGGGGTTCCAATTAATTGGTCTAGCGAAGCTAAATATTTAGGACTTCTGCTAGATCAAAAATTAACTTTAAAAAATCACATTGAAGGCCTTCAAGCCAAATGTAACAAATATATTAAGTGTCTATATCCACTTATAAACAGAAAATCAAAACTTTGTCTTAAGAACAAACTTTTGATTTACAAACAAATTTTTAGACCAGCCATGTTGTATGCTGTGCCAATATGGACTAGTTGCTGCAATACCAGAAAGAAGGCACTTCAGAGGATTCAAAATAAAATTTTGAAAATGATTCTGAAGTTGCCTCCGTGGTATAGTACCAATGAACTTCATAGAATTTCTAATATTGAGACATTGCAACAAATGTCCAACAAAATATTTTCAATTTTAGATAAAAATCGTTGCAATCTTCTATTGCAACGATTAACTCTTGTACCCTTAGTATAAAATAGGTTAAGATTAGTTTAAGTTGAAAACATTGTAATTCCTACATGGTTCAATTCAACCTGAGGAAAATCTAACTGCCAGAGGCAATTGAAATGTATTAATAATAACTAAAAATATAACATAGCAAATAAGGATGATAGTGTTAAGAAAACACGGAACACCTAGTCTAAGAGATGAATGCATGTATTAGATAATTAGCAAATAAAATTAGTTAAAAAAAAAAAAAAAAGTAACTTGTTTTAATACAATTTGAATCCAAACGTTTATCCTCAAACTTCATCAATTCAATAAGGACTTTGAAATACAAAATGTTTAGCTCAATATTTTCCCATGTAATGAACAGCAGGAAAATTGAATAACGCTCATAGAGTATTCGAGTAATAGACAAATTTCATAATAATCAAAAAGTTGGGATTTATATCGTAATCTGGAATGTTTTTATTGACAAGAGAAGCAGAATCGCAATACTGACAAATACGGATTGAATTTGAAAAATCTTTCAGTTTTTCAGAATTATGTTGAATTAGGAGTTGGTGAAAAATCCAATCCCTGAGCACGACAAGTTTAATTTGATCGACTGCCAAATGTCCCGCTCTTCCCGACAATTGTTCTTCTCTTGATAGACGAAACTCGCAGTAGCAACGTTGATCACGCTAAATGACGTTCATGTCACCAAATAACACAACTGGGCGTGTCTGATGGCCGTCTGACAAACGCGTTACTCTTGGCAAAATGTTGATGTGACAGATTGTGGTCATGATAGAAAGACGGATCAACGTTTAACGGGTGGCTCTTTTCCGAGGAAATGGTGCCGGGAAAAATCGTCTCAATGATGATGGAGTACCGGCGATGCCTGTACAAACGTGTTGGTCAGTTGGCTAAATAATGCACAATTTATACAAATAAATCATGCAACAAGCGTGAACGAAGTGTACATTATATTGTCTGAATAGTTTCTTATTTGGTCGGGGCTCTACCAAACCGCACCAAGCGGATTTTTGACTGCCTTGTGATAATTTGTTCGTGAAAACGGAAATCATTTCAATTCATACGTGCTTTTGTTGTAGGATATCCTCAGTTATGGGGCTAAGAGATAACAGATACGATTTGTGATCAATTAAATCTGTTAAACGAAAGCTTAGGCTGAAAATAGGGTGAATTTGATCATTTGGGAAACGCAAATTGTGAAATTCAATCTCAAGATTATGTACGGCGTTAAACGATAGGCATAAACCTTTTTCAGTCATAATAGCCGAATCACCAGATACGCAACTAATGTGATCAAGTGTCGGTCTTTCATTGTCTTAGTCGTCTGCTGTGAAGAACGGTCACACACATGAAAACAAGTTTTTCGCAATCTAACACAAGCGCAAAAAGGGTATACCCCGTTAGGCATAAGGACGTTAGGCATAAGTACATTAGGCATAACGGACGTTAGGCATAATGTACGTTAGGCATAATGGACGTTAGGCATAAAATAACTCAAAGAACAGCCCATGACATAAAGAAGGCAGAATCATGCCAAACGTTTGTTATGCCTAATATTCATTATGCCTAACGTCCATTACGCCTAACATCCATTATGCCTAACGTCTTTATGCCTAACGTACTTATGCCTAGCGTCCTTATGCCTAACGTCGCGGACCCGCACAAAAAACAGGACATGAGAAGCAGTCCCCGTCAACTAGTTGTGATAAAACGGTTTTTTTGTGAAACACAAGCTAAGGAAACGTCCACAAATTACGTAACGCTTAGAGGGGGGAGGGGGGTTGAGTGAAGTGTGACGACCCATACACAATTTTCAGAAGCTTTTTAAAAAGTGTGACATAGGGGGGATGGGGGGTTAAAAAGTCCAATATTTGCATTACTTAATTAATGGATCTTCCCTAAAATGTACCGGTACCTGTCGCATTCAGAGCTTTGTTTAGGCAAGCTTTTACATTGCACTATGGCCCAGGATACAGATTTGCGCGGCAAACATTGTCTTTTCTTGAGCCTCTTCCTATCATGTACTTCGTCTTCGACGAATTGATAATTGTACGACCCGTAGTCACAAGTTGATGCACAAATGTATCATGCGTCTCCATATGCTTGCGAGTCTTATTATGCATATCATTGGGGACCCAGTTTTTTTATCACACAGCTATGTAAAACAAGCTAAACTGTTCCGGTACCCGACGCATTCAAAGCTTTTTTAATGCGAGTATTTATATTGTACTATGTTCCTGGATACAGATTTCAGCGGAAAGATACATTTCACTCCAAAACTATACTGCCGTCATACGCAAATTTGTCCCATGTTTGCTGGGATTTCCTATGTACATGGGACAACTATGCGTATAACGGCAGTATATTATTCAGAAAAAAAAGTTGTTTTACAAAGCCCAACCTTTAAGAAGTGTGAAATTCCGTCAAAATTTACTTCCCCGGGGAGTTCTATGGTAAAGGTGCAAATCTTTTACCAAGGTACAAGGTTTTGAGTGTGGCCCACCGAACATCTATAATTTTTTGGAAGGATAACAAATAAGTTGCTCCTCAAGGTTGTAAAATTCGTTTGCTCTCCAGTTGGAGTATAACATTGAATAGTAAGAAATAGTAAAGTTTTGATAAATTTATTTTCCCGTTTTCCAGCTCACTTCAATGTGAAACGAACCACTGACAGAACAACCCGAGACTTATGTTTTAGTTGCGGCTCGAGAGTTGTTGTTAACCGAATGTGCCTTCCAGACTACAAGCTATATTACTTGATATAGAGAAGTTTGACATCAAAGGTCACATATCTTATTTTCACTAAAAATTATGCATATGACTTCTCATGTCAAGATTCTTTTTATCAAGTATAGCTATATCACCAGTCTGGTCTGAACGTGGTCTAAATTTAAGTGAATTCAACGTTTTCTGCAAAAATTATTGAAATAGTTCAAGAAGAGTCTTACACTGAAACGTTCGCTAAAGTTTCGGGTTTAGCCGCGACCATATATTTCGCACCTTTTTTGGAGAATTTTAATTAACATGAACTTTAGAGTCGTTTCCGATTATTTGATAAGCCAAGCGCTGGTTGGGTCTAGAATCTGTTAGCGTCGTTTGTTGTTCTTTTGTAATTCACTTCTATGGGACCGACACTAAATACGCAGGAGCTGAAAAAAGAATGATTTCGTCCTTCCTGTTAAAAAGGCCTTACTCTAAACTACCTTGCATGTATGCGTATATGAACATGAAGGCAAATTAAAGAAGATGAACCAAATCATTGATCCTAGAGTTTTCTCTACACATGAAAAAAGCTGAAAATTCAATGATCTAATTTATAAGCCCTCTTCAATCACAATATCCAATAATATAAATATACAAAAACCGACACAAAAAGCGCCGACTCGGTTCGGAATTCGAAAAACAAATTAATTGAATCATTGTACTCGACCGTACTTTACGTCTCTGGAGAGGCAATTTGGAACTGAAATGGATCTGACGGATACAAATCAAACATGCAGAACGGTACGTATATGGATAAAGATAAAATCAATGAGAGTAGCCAACTAAGATACAGCTTCCTCGTTTTTTGCTTCATCATATACTGTATCTAATTCTGACTAAAACTCCATACTTTCCGTACCATTGGAAACAAAAGGGATAAGCTCCAGTTCAACGTAGAACAACTTTCCCTGTCCTTACATACGAGCAACAAATCCTAGTCTATCGCTTGTCAGACATGGAAAGTATATTTATTATGACGTGTAAGTAAACGATGGAAGCATTTGGTATAGTGCGCTCCTCCAGCCAATGCATTCTGCAGTGCTCTTTTGCTGTCTTCGAACAAAAAAAACTCGTTGGTGATGTGTAAACGAAGTAAACTGTATGGGTCTCTTGCAACTATAGATTCACATGCTTCGACCAAGAGGGAAACGCTACGTACCTTGCTGTGATCGAACGGATGATGGGACTGCATGTTTCTATGTATGTTTTGATAGTACTTGCAATATTTATGACTCCATTTTAAAAGGTTTGTCGTCAGTTTGTGCTCCTTCCTGTAGTAACGATAAGGTTACGAATGGGAAGTGCCAACATGGATAAACCGAATTTCGTGCCCAAGTTCAGTGAATTCAAGGTAATGGCACTCACTGATGTAATGGAATTGTCGACAGAACATTTTTCATATGCTAATATTGGTTGTTGTGCTAGTTGACTCAAATAAAATGAAAGTTGAGAAGCAAAAAAATGATAGAAATTTATCGCAGCGAAAACACTTTGGTTATTGCTAGAGCATAGAAGAAGACAGTACCCGTTTTCGAGCAGCAAATTATGATAACTACTTTCAACGTACAATTTATTCATGCTATTGCAGCTTATTCCTATTTTTCAATAAACTAAACAACAGGTTCTTAGATATTATGCATATTTTAAATTAGATTTGATTATTGCCAAAACCTTTCCAGCTTACTTTCTTCTACTCGGGTTGCGACAAAATGGAGCACAATTTATATCCCGGCACATAAAATTCAGTTCAACGACAGAAAGGTGGGCATTTGTCAGTTTCACTCCAATCGCCGTATGCAATGAAAGCACTTGCAAGAATCTGCCCATTTGTTGGCTTTCTGGTGGTTTTGAGACATCCTTTGGTAGCAACCGTAAAGAAATGTTCCTGACTTCTGACACAGAGAAAAGAAATGCAACTCCACAATAAAAAGAAAACGAGTCTTTCAATCCGAAAGAATGAATTTCGGGGAGTTCTTTAGCTCGTAAAAAATATAGATTCCGATTGATTGACCAATTATTTTCGACTCATACTGATTTTTGCTTTTCTAAAGAGATTGATTGTCTGTTCATTATGATCCAAGTTGAATAGCAGCCCTGGCAAATGGATGACTACTGAATTGCATATGAATTGGATTGCCTCGTGGTTGTTCTGTGGCCACCAATTTCCGTAGATAAAGTGAATATGCTGGCACGATGAAATCACCCATAAGAAGAAATAAAAAGCACCTACAACTAATGTTGACACTTTAAATCGTCGACACATTAATTTTAAGCTCCACCGATCAAGGTTCACAATCTTTGTGGAGTCTAAAAAGCTAACAAAACTATCAAATGGCAAACGAAAACTTATTAATATCCCATTAATACCCCTAAATAATACTTTTAAACTGATATTTATGGGCTGCTAGTAGTCATTAAAAAGTCCATAATATGTGTATCATCCTTTGAGATGGTTCTTTGGTAAAACATTCATAACAGGACAATATGTCAAACCCTAACAGTCTGTGATATTGCAATACATTTTACATGATGTGTGAAAACTAAATTTGTATGCGACTGTCCATTAGTCAATTAGTTTCGATTTAAAATGCATGCTTCTCTGCGTTTAACGCGAGCTCTTAAAACAAGTCGTGCAGTCATTAAATAGCAACAAAGGTTAAACCATAAAATAAGAAGTGAAAGGTGCATCAAGCAACAATTCTATTACCATTCTCCATCGTTGCCATCACAGTAAAATGTGAATTGGCGTATATATTCCTCGTGGTACGACACCACCTACATACTTAAATACAACCAGAAAATCGAATTTCGACGATTGAAGGCGAAAGCTGATTGGACTTTAATGTCAGCCTGAGCTATTAAGAAGCATTACGGCCTCCAAACGAGAAGTCGTTCAACGTCTCAGATGGGCCTCCCAACCATGGGCCGCATACAGTACAACCATGTGTAGCAACGCAAGCCAGGACACAATCAGTGATAATTTTTATGGGCCATTTCATTGGATTTTGTGTAGGAACGGCAAATTGTTTTTCCGTCCGAAGTTACTTGGGGGTCGTACACTTGTAACGTTAGCAAGTTTTTTGGGTCTTTCACCAGCCCCTCCCCTTCATGTGGGTTTTTTTTCATACAAATGGTTTTTATTAATATGGTGCGTGAAAACACGACAGAACCCCTTACTCCCCATAAGTGCATACGTAATATGTGTACGGCCCCTTGGTCCTATTACGTTATTGGGAAATCAGTTGATTGTCAACCAGTGCAGTACAGCGGCTACGATTTAAGTGAATATAGAGTTCCGAGACACATATGATTCATTAATGAAAACAAAGGTAAGTAATTGAAACGAAACAAAATTCAAGGACGTTTAGAGTAGAGCGGGGCAATGCTTTAAAAGTTTTACTTAGTAACCAGTAGGTAGGTACCCCATTTTATTGTCTTCCAAACTTTTGACTACCTTTCTGATATATTCCATTAGCTTTTGTGAAAAAGAGAGTTTCATAGATAAAATCTAATGCTTATTCTTGCCCCTTATCCCCAAGATTACGCCAGCTAGACGACTCCCCTTTGAATTATGCGCCGAATAATGTAATTAGTTTGTAGTAGGGATCCTATATTAAGAGATATGCGAATACTTTTCCAGACGACTTAGCAACGCTGGTACTTTCGTAAACAAACACTGCCAGCACTTGCCGCGGCACAAAAAGTTGTAGTTGTACTCCTATGTGCGTTGCGCCAAACTTTCACAAGTCATTTTATAGTATGTCGTCATAGTCCCGTTGTGCAGTGCTAGTGCATTTATAATTATTGGTGAAAAATTAAGCTTTATTTAACTTTTTGAGTCAGTGTTTAATCATCGATTCGCACTATCACTACTTTGTCCATATGTCTTCTTCTTCTTCTTCGTTGACATTACATCCCCCACTGGGATATTGCCGCCTCGCAGCTTAGTGTTCATTAAGCACTTCCACAGTTATTAACTGCGAGGTTTCTAAGCCAAGGTTACCATTTCTGCATTCGTATATCATGAGGCTAACACGATGATACTTTTATGCCCAGGGAAGTCGAGACAATTTCCAATCCGAAAATTGTCTAGACCGGCACCGGGAATCGAACCCAGCCACCCTCAGCATGGTCTTGCTTTGTAGCCGCGCATCTTACCGCACGGCTAAGGAGGTCCATATGTACATAGTGCTTATATGCCACTTATATTGCTTGGTGAAATTGACTTCATCGGGTAGTATGCGTGGGTCTACTTCCAACACAGCCTCCCGTATCGGTACACCTGGAGATCACCACTGCAGACAGAATCACAAATCGACCACGTTCTGATTGATGGACGGCACTTCTCCGACATTATCGACGTCAGGACATATTGTGACGCTAACATCGATTCTGACTACTATCTTGTGATGGTTACACTGCGCCCAAAACTATCCGTCATCAACAATGTTCGGTACCGACGACCGCCGCGGTACGACCTAGAGCGACTGAAGCATTCTGATGTCGCCACTGCATACGCGCAGCATCTCGAGGCAGCGTTGCCGGAAGAGGGTGGGGCCCCTCTTGAGGACTGCTGGAATACAGTCAAAGCAGCCATTAACGACGCAGCGGAGAACAACGTCGGGTATATGGGTCGAAGTCGACGGAACGATTTGTTCGACAAAGAGTGCAGACATAATCTGAAGGAGAAGAATGCAGTGCTGGCGGTCGCGCTGCAGCAAGGAATCCGGCAGAACGTAGACGCTGTAGACTGAAACGAAGACAGCAGACCCACCTTTTTCAGGAGAAGAAACGCCGCCTGGAAGAAGCGGAGTGCGAGGAGATGGAACAGCTGTGCCGTTCTCAAGATACACGCAAGTTCTATCAGAAGCTCAACGCATCCCGCAAAGGCTTCGTGCCGCGAGCCGAAATGTGCCGGGATAAGGATGGGAGCATCTTGACGGACGAACGTGTGGTGATCGAAAGGTGGAAGCAGCACTACGAGGAACATCTGAATGGCGCTGAGAGTACAGGCAGTGAAAGTTAAGGCAGCGGAGGAGATGACTACGTCAGTTCAGCGGACGATGGAAGCCAACCAGCCCCCACATTGAGGGAAGTTAAAGATGCCATTCAACAGCTAAAGACCAATAAAGCAGCTGGTAAGGATGGTATCGGAGCTGAGCTCATCAAGATGGGCCCAGAAAAGCTGGCCACTTGCCTGCACAAACTGATAGTCAGAATCTGGGAAACCGAACAGCTACCGGAGGAGTGGAAGGAAGAGGTTATATGCCCCATCTACAAGAAAGGCGACAAACTGGAGTGTGAGAACTTTCGAGCGATCACCATCCTTAATGCCACCTACAAAGTGATATCCCAGATCATCTTCCGTCGTCTGTCACCATTAGTGAATGAGTTCGTGGGAAGTTATCAAGCCGGCTTCGTTGACGGCCGCTCGACAACGGACCAGATCTTTACTGTACGGCAAATCCTTCAAAAATGCCGTGAATACCAGGTCCCAACGCACCATCTGTTCGTTGATTTCAAGGCGGCATACGAAAGTATAGACCGCGTAGAGCTATGGAAAATTATGGACGAGAACAGCTTCCCTGGGAAGCTTACCAGACTGATCAAAGCAACGGTGGATGGTGTGCAAAACTGTGTGAAGATTTCGGGTGAACACTCCAGTTCGTTCGAATCGCGCCGGGGACTAAGACAAGGTGATGGACTTTCGTGCCTGTTATTCAACATTGCGCTAGAAGGTGTAATGCGGAGAGCCGGGAGTAACAGCCGGGGTACGATTTTCAACAGATCCAGTCAATTCATTTGCTTCGCGGATGACATGGACATTGTCGGCAGAACATTTGCAAAGGTGGCAGAACTGTATACCCGCCTGAAACGTGAAGCAACAAAAGTTGGACTGGTGGTGAATGCGTCAAAGACAAAGTACATGCTTGTGGGCGGAACCGAGCGCGACAGGGCCCGCCTGGTTACGATAGACGGGGATACCTTCGAGGTGGTCGAGGAATTTGTCTACCTCGGATCCTTGCTAACGGCTGACAACAACGTTAGTCGTGAAATACGAAGGCGCATCATCTGTGGAAGTCGGGCCTACTACGGGCTCCAGAAGAAACTGCGGTCGTAAAAGATTCGCCACCGCACCAAATGTGTCATGTACAAGACGCTTATAAGACCGGTTGTCCTCTACCGACATGAAACATGGACAATGCTCGAAGAGGACTTGCAAGCACTCGGAGTATTCGAGAGACGGGTGCTTAGGACCATCTTTGGCGGTGAGCAAGAAGACGGTGTGTGGCGGCGAAGAATGAACCATGAGCTCGCCCAACTCTACGGCGAACCCAGTATCCAGAAGGTAGCTAAAGCCGGAAGGGTACGATGGGCAGGGCATGTTGCAAGAATGCCGGACAGCAACCCTGCTGTCCGGCAGGTACGAGACGGCGTGGAGCGCAGCGAGCGAGATTGGCAGACCAGGTGCAAAACGACTTGGCGAGCGTGGGGCGAATCCGAGGATGGAGAGATGCGGCCTCGAACCGTGCATTGTAGCGTCAAATTGTTGATTCAGTGTTAACTGTTTAGACGTTAACTAAATAAATGAAATGAATGTGTGGGTCCCGCTTAGGTGCGATTCAAAGGTTTACCCTCGTTATCAACCAAATTTTCTTCAAGCCTCCATGTCTGTCGCCTGTGAAAAAAGCAGTTAGGCATGACGGAAAACTTTGCCCATTGAAACGCCTAATCAATTTAGATGAAACAAAAGTTTTCGTGTAATCGCCGCAAGCCAGAAAAACGTTTGATTAGATCGTGGCCGTGGGATATTTGGTGTGGTGCTATGAGAAGAATTGCGATTATTTCGCGATTCATGGCAATTTTTTAGATGAAGACAAATATTATTCCTAGTCGGCCATTAAATTGCCTGTAAATTACAAAACAAGTTTATGTTAAGGTTAATCGGGGAGGCATGTTTCTAATATTCCCTACATTAAGTCTACTTCAAATTTACAATTCACAATTTTGGAAATGCAAATATATTTTACCGTACATGGTATGTATCATTTGTAGGAGCAAAGTACCATGAACAAAATGATGACGATCAGATGATTCCCGTAAAGTAGCTCAATAGTGGAGCAACTAAGTTTCTATCTAAGCTAAAAAGCTGTAACTTCAAAAACATATTAAAATATATTTTACGTTTTCTTACCATTTACTAAACTCTGGAACATGATGCATATCTGAAATAAGAAAAAGCATTACTGTTACTGATATTCGCAATAAAATTTAAAATAATGAACGTGTTATTGTCTCAATTGAAAATCATTCTGGGTTACATATCCAAGTATATTTGAAGATAAATTTGGAATGCGCCGGAGGTAGATCTCAGATAATAGATGAAATTATTGCTTGGCAAGTTTCGACCTTTCATTATTTATTTTTAATGTCTATCACCCAATTCTATTTAGTCCCGAAGAATATTTGTATATCTAAGATTGTTGTGGTCGAACTCAAGAATGTTTGAGCTTAAAAACTTAAAACCCCCCAAACAATAATATTTCAAATCCTGACAAAACCACTATGTTCCAAGCTCACTAGTAGTATGCAGTAGTTTTGCATTTCTGGGCTCTTCAACATAAAATCTAAGCTAATCAACTATCATTTCAGGTTAATGTCAGGATTGAATGACTCAAATATCATGCTTGAAATATCCTTGGCTTTAAGGCTGCGTCTCATTGCACTAATTTAAACCAAATTTACCCTCTACAGCCCAAATTTTTGTATTCATATAAAATCACTATATATATTTTGCTTTCTAAAATCTATCTGAACATGTTTTTAATTCACGACTTCATCAATTTCACATTTTGATTTTTACAATTAATTATTCGAACTCAGTTCCAATCTTACAACTTATGTGTGAATATGTGGAAAAGAAAACCAACAAGACTTCAGTCAAAAACAATCCGACGTCTGTCAAATGTATTATTGATCTTCGATCAGAGTTATTCGGAAATTCATTACGTGGAATGCCAGTAAATCGATCTAAACGATCATCTCTGTAGGAACGGCAAATAAACATGATTTTTTATGAAGATGTAACATCTCTCAAGTCGATGTGGAAGGGATCTCGCAGGTGGCTCGAACTGTTGATGTCGTGATAGCATTTTCCACATTGTTTATTACCCTTTATCATTGCATATTGCCTTGTGGCGAGTATCGTGTTTGACGACGATGAAAACTAATGCTCTCAGCCGCGTGTTGGTGTCAGGAGACTGGAACGCCTCTCATCATTCGCGGTACAATGTCAGTCTTCGCCACATCATTTATGGTACTCCTATTTTTGGTACACATTTGCTGGGCGGTACATACCCAAATTCAACTGCTCATTTCCGGTGATTGGTTTGTGCGTAGTTAGTGCTAATTATAAGTAATTAACCTTTCCTGACGAAAACAGCAATTAGTTGATGTTAATCGAGCCTTTTGTGTTTGTATTTCTATGTTATGTCAAAAAATAGCAAAGGTTTGAGTTAGACGATTTATCTTTAAGGACAATCTTCACTGTACTGTTAAATTTGGATTCTATGATGCTCGTCCTTAAGATAATTAATTGAATTAAGTATATTGAATAATTCTCGCTGAGACCGGGCCACTATTTGCACGAGATTCTCAAAAATGTCTAACTTTATGCCCATTTGAAAGCTTTCGGCGAGTATATGAAGGATCCGAGTTGAATTTCTCACTCGTTAATTACACACGAAATCACTTTTATGGACCCCTCGATTTTTGTCAATTCTTGTCTCATCAAAACTGTCATAACTCCAACCTTTCTCAACCGATCTTAGAGGTCAGCATATCGTTAGAAAGAAGAAGAGTGTGGCCTCAATTTGCAATAATAAAAATGGAGACAGCCATATTGAACTTGGTCACCATCTTGCATTTTTCTTGAAAACTATTTTTTCGCTAGGTTCGCAACCACGGATTGTGAATATTGTTGGGAGGCTTAGTCTATATTGTGCTTTGTGTCTAAACATCTCAATCGTATAATTTTTCTAAGTTATGCACGATTTACCATACTAGTTTTTAAAGGCCCATCTGACCAACGAACATTATTTTATGGTTAAAATGATACTTCGACGTCAGTTCCTTGATTTTATACACTATTGTATGCTCAATATGTTTGGAAAATGAAGAGTACATCCACAACAGTATTTTATTTGGAAAGCTCAAAAAGTTAGAGCAGAACGGAGCCGTATTCAAGTTTTTTTTCCTTTCTTTATTTGTTAGGCACTCTGTGTTACTTAACCGCTACTGTGTTGTCAGTCGTCATCGGGCAGCCGTGACGGTAAGGCGCGTACCCCATAATGCGTTACTTAACCGCTACTGTGTTGTCAGTCGTCATCGGGCAGCCGTGACGGTAAGGCGCGTACCCCATAAACGCCACCGTATGGGCTACGGATCCGGCGACTGACGAGGGTTTGGTGGAGGATCTGGGAGTCGAACCCAAACAAAGCTAGCTTAGTATAAACCTTGCAAACATGAAAAATGATTTGTTTGTATAAGGCTTGTTCGCGACAAAATCTGGACACATAACTTTAAGAATAAAAATAAACTGCTGTTGGTTTTATTTCGGTACGTTTTTCACTTCAAATGGCTTCATTCCTTATCGATGCTTCGATGTATGCACGAAACTTGGTGACATTTGAATTTTCTAAGAAATAATACGTGCCGAATGATTTGACATCCTCAGTAGAATCTGTTTCGAGCTCGTATCCTTCTGGTGGCTCATAAAATCCGTTTTTGATCCACTCTCTGATGTTTTAGATATTGTCAAACAAGCATCGACATATTTTAAAACGCTTTGAGCAGTGTTCACATGAAAACAAAATGTTTTTAGTCAGTTTCTGGATCGAGAGACCCGAATTTCAATGGCGATTGCACACAATTCTTTCCGAGCCTACAATTTCTTCGACGCCATTATTCACTACTAACTTGTAACACTTATAAGAAATATATTTCCAGAAAGTACACAAATACATTCATCAATCTACGAAATATTTCACTCGTTGATGTTCTATTTCAAAAGTTATACGTGTTTAAAGGTGTCCAGATTTTGTCGCGTACAAGCCTTATTATTACTAGTTTAGTCTCGAGACGAGCCAAGCGCCTTGCAGTTTATTTGTTTTGTTTTGCAGTATATTTGTCGCTGTTTAAACTTTCTCGAAATATAAGAATATTCATTAAGTTAAATTAAATACAGTATTGTCCCGATTTTGTCACTCCTCTATTATGTCTACCAACGATTCTATCACGTTTTCGACCCGAATTTTTCACCGCAAAAAAAAAAATCGAAAGTTTTACTCTTTCTATTTTTGCAGAAAATACCGCAAACAACAATGATTTCCATGAAATTATTTCTACCGCCTGCTGTTTATTATGATTCATTTCTATACATTTGAAGCTTCTTCGACAAGTAAGTAAGCCTTTTCGACACGAAATTACGGGTTCCGCTCATGTATTTTGTTCGTTGGGCAGATCGGCCTTTAAAAATGATATGGTAAATCGTACATAACTTTCGATAGATTTTTAGACACAAAGCACATCATAGGCTAAGCTTCCCAAAAAAATAATAATATTCAAAATCAATGATTGCAAACCTAGCAAAAATAGCTTTCAAAAATAAATCCACCATGGCTGCCAAATTCAATATTGCTGCTTCCATTTTGATTATTGCAAATTGAGGCCACACTCTTCCTCTTTCCAACGCCATGCTGACATCTGAAATCGGTGAAATCTGTTAAGAAATGTTTGAGTTATGACAGTTTTAATGAGTCAAGAATTGACAAAAATCGAGATGATTTCGTGTATAACTAATGGAACGTACACACGGTCAAGCAGTTTGACCAACATTGACTCCACCTCTCGTTTGTTCAAACATCCATCAAGTTCTACCAACAGCGGCTCGAACAATCAATTTATTCGACCAACAATATCACACACGAACGACCGAAGCGCCAACTTGAGCACCAACCATCAAAAAAGATATGGGGGTTTGTGCAACTTCACTACAAATGCTCAAACATGTTCGGCGAACCTTGACTCGAACCCGACAACTCAAACCAAAATCAAACCGATTTAATTTTTTCCAACCGAGTCACCAACTGTCAAATGGTTGTTCGAACAACTTCACACACGTTCAAACAAAGCAGCAACCGAAGCGTTTTCTTGGGGGCGGAGTCAATGTTCGTCAAACTGCTTGACTGGTGTGTACGTTGCATAACGAGGGCTCCATCTTTCTGAGGAATTTAACTCTGATCCTTCATATACTCGCCGAAAGCTTCCGAATGAGCATAAATTAAAACATTTTTGAGAACCTCGTGCAAATAGTGCCCGGTCTCAGCGAGAATTAATCAATAACAATTTAATCAAATCTGCGATCTGATTACCATCACCCACCGATACAATTTACATAAATTTCCATTGCCATCCAGCAAAAAATATATAAAAAATTAAAAATTAATTATAAAAGATTCAATATTTGTCAAGAATAATCTTCGAAGAAGATCGAAAACAATTCTCACGCATGGTAACATAACGGTGTAACTGCATTGGTTTTCACTATTCTGAAATCGAATACACCCGATTCTTTTTTTATACGTTCCGTGTAAAAAACGATTTCAGTTCAAAATTTGAAAATCCGTGTAAAAAAAGTTTTATGATTTCTCGACGAATCACGCAAAATGGAGCAACTTTTTTTACCCGGCCGTGTAAAAAAAATCCGCGTAAAAACAGAATCGGGTGTAAATCGAATATCTTATCACTCTGGTAAATGAATGAACCACATTCAAATTCAACTAAGGTATGTAGATATTTTACGTTACGTTATAATTACCAGGCTCATGCGATATAAAGCATAACGGAGCCGAATTTCTCAGATTGTATTTTTGCTGATCATTTCGGTATACAATACACTTATTGTTCGACGCTTTGATTAAAACCGATTTTTTACCTGAACTGGATGCTGATACTTTATAGTTTACAGTAGATATTGACTAGTTAGGATTTCTAAGGGGCGCTTTTTCATTCGATCAAAAACCTGGCATTGGCTAGTTTGGGTCATTGTACTTCGCGTCAGCGTTATTATGAACTGCTTCATGATAGATGGCAATTTTATTATCAGTAATGTCTAAATTTTTCTGCTTGAGATGTTATTTACCGATTTGGCGTTGAACTGCTCTATGCTAACATACAAGTTATTGTGATCCACTTAGTGCCAAATATTATTGTTTATATAAAAAAAACAGTCAAAGAGATTTGATCGAAGTATATGAAATCTCAGCCCCAAACACTTGAAAGCTTGAGATTTTGAATGATGTTCTTATAGGATAAAATATATTATTAGAATTGCACTAATTTCTATCCATACTAAAATTTATTTAATCTATATTCCACTTGCCAAAATGTCATCTTAACTCAATGAAAATAAAGCAACATTCTTTATCTTTTTGCTAAAAGTTAAAAAATCTTAGAAATAAAAACCCAGATTAATCCACCTAGCGGTGATGGTGCCTTTCTCGACCTTCGTAAAATGTGTGTGCTTGAAAATAGATGAGCTAGTAGCTAGGAGTAAAAAAGACAAATTTCTTTGTCCGTTCTATGAAAATCAGATTATTTATGGCAAAGATATTGTAGATCCAGTTGAAAACCGAAAATCATATTTTGTACCATTCCCGGATGTCGCGACTGCATCGCGAGTGGTGCCCGACTATGGCACAGTTGCGCATTACTCGCGATGCAGTTGCAACATCCGGAAATGCGAGAAAATGCGATTGTCGCGAAACCTCGGTTCGGTTTTCAGCTTGATCTACAATATGCTAATAAGAATTTCGACATTTTTGTTTCCTTTTCCAATCTTTTTGACGTACATACCCCTGTTTTATTTTACCCAGTCATATATTTTAAGGATATCACTTTTGGATGTAAATTGAACTGAAGCTCCGACTACACAAAAAGAAAACGAAAATGTCATTCCCATCAAGCGAGCGATATTTGTTATGATATAAATCTCATGACCGTCTTTCTACCAAACTCCCGTATGAAGAAGAAGGGAAGTGTATCAGTGTGGAAGCATCCGATAGTTCGTTTTCGGAAAGAAATTATAGCCTTTCGGTACAACTTTGTTGCACAAGAAAGGCAAAAAGTATTTTGGCCATAATTTCAAAGGTAATAGTCCAATCTGGCCAACTTTCTAAATAGAACAGGATTCCGCATCTAATGCAATTTGTTGGGAGTAAATCGGTTGAGGGTAAGTCCATTAAAAGTCAGCTAGACTTTTTTACTCGCTTTTTTATAACACATAGTATATTTTGGCCATAATTTCTGTGCCCATGGTCCAAATTTTCAATAGAAAACAACGGGACAGGATTCTGCGTCGAATGCAACTTGTTGCGAGCAAATCGGTTGTGGATAAGTGCCCGAAAAATGAGTGACATTTTTTACGTGATTTTTTCGTATGAATTTGTATTTTGGTCATAACTTTCGATCCCATAGTTCGATCTGGCCAATTTCAAATAGGAAACAATGGGACAGGACTCTGCGTCGAATGCAACTTGCTGCGTGCAAATCGGTTGAGGGTAAGTGCCCGAAAAATGAGTGACATTTTTTACGCGATTTTTTCGTATGAATTTGTATTTTTGCCATAACTTCTGATTCCATAGTCCGATCTGGCCAATTTCAAATAGGAAACAATGGGACAGGATTCTACGTCGAATGCAACTTGTTGCAAGCAAATCGGTTGAGGATAAGTGCCCGAAAAATGAGTGACATTTTTTACGCGATTTTTTCGTATGAATTTGTATTTTGACCATAACTTTTGTTCCCATAGTCCGATCTGGCCAATTTCGAATAGGAAACAATGGGACAGGATTCTGCGTCGAATGCAACTTGTTGCGAGCAAATCGGTTGAGGGTAAGTGCCCGAAAAATGAGTGACATTTTTTACGCGATTTTTTCGTATGAATTTGTTTTTTGGCCATAACTTCTGATCCCATAGTCCGATCTGGCCAATTTCAAATAGGAAACAATGGGATAGGATTCTGCGTCGAATGCAACTTGTTGCAAGCAAATCGGTTGAGGATAAGTGCCCGAAAAGTGAGTGACATTTTTTACGCGATTTTTTCGTATGAATTTGTATTTTGGCCATAACTTCTGATCCCATAGTCCGATCTGGCCAATTTCAAATAGGAAACAATGGGACAGGATTCTGCGTCGAATGCAACTTGTTGCGAGCAAATCGGTTGAGGGTAAGTGCCCGAAAAATGAGTGACATTTTTTTAGTAGTTTTGCGCACACACACACACACACACACACATACACACACACACACACACACACACACACACACACACACACACACACACACAGACATCACCTCAATTCGTCGAACTGAGTCGATTGGTATATAACACTGTGGGTCTCCGGGCCTTCTATAAAAAGTTTGTTTTTGGAGCGATCATATAGCCTTTACCGTATACTTAGTATACGAGAAAGGCAAAACAAATACATTTGTTTTCCATTCATTTCATTATGATAGAATAAAATTTGAGAGGTTACTCTTTTGTCATCAAACTAATTTCCCTAATGCAATATCCTATATGCAGAAAACTGATATCACTGTCAATTAACTAAACTGCCGCCAACTGCAAGTCGAGCACATCTGTATATGGAGGCCCATATACAGATGTGCTCGACTTGCGGTTAGCGGCAGTAAAAGTGGGGCTAATTTTTTTCTAGGGAAAAGCCCCAATTTTTTTACGCCGATGCTTATGATCCAATTATTTAGAAATGAAATAGCGATGGAAAAAATCGTCGTCTTTATGGCAGTAAGTGCTAGCATTCTACACACAAATTAAACAAATTTAAAGCAGACCTAAGCAAACGTATTACAAACTATACAGTATACAAACTACATCTGCAAATTATTTGTCATTATGTTTCCAGCTTGCAGCATCTAACCAGAAGTGCTGGATTGGATCATATCACATTTTTTGCATCCACACTGTAATTTCCTAAAATACCTGCAGCAAAAGTCATCAGTTATTCAACAAAGGCCTTTCGGCATCTTCCAGTTGGCGTTTGAAAGATTATTATTAATAAAACCGATGTCATCACAACGTTAATTACGCACATTCATATAGTTCTGTATCCACATTTTAACTGATGCAAATGTAGTGAATCAGGCTTTAAAAGATACCACCTTTTCTTACTTTATTTCCTTGGAACCAACGGAACCAAAACGAACCTCAAGTTATCGATTGATTATCTTTACGTCCACATAAATTTTGATATTATTCTTCTGAAGCCCTCAACACACTATAAAAGTGTCTTTTGTCATGCTTTTCAGCAGCGTTGGTAGAAGCGTGACATTAGATTATAAACTGTTGTTGGTCCTGCCGTTCAATATCCTTTTATTGATAAAGTTCTTACATCATCAATGCAGCATGAGCGTCTCAGCTGTGTCATGTTTTTCGTATATAGGTACCTGCCTAAAAGAACCAACTCATCAAATAGAAATCAGATATTTCATTCCCTAGAACAGAATCAACAGGGATCAACTACACCAAATATTTTTTCACACGGTTGGTATTCTTCAATTTTCCATTAACCTGATTTTCACAGCTTTTTAAATACTATCTGAATTTTCTTTGATTTTTTGTGATTTTTTTCATAGTTTCATTAACGCTAAAGGTCGTAATCGACAAAAACCCACACGTGTAAAAAAAGAACTGGGCTTAATCTCATCATTGTCAAATGTCGATAGTAAATTTCGTTGAAATCATTCGAACGCAGAACAATATAAAAAGCACCCCCTTACTTGATACTCGAGGTCCAGGTTTCAAGTTCAATGTAGGTGGTCGTTCCCAGAATGTGTTTTCCGATTTCCTTTGACGTTCTCATCTAAGTTCATGGACAAGTTGAGCAAATCCGTTTACCGGTGTTTTTACTCAGAACAATATTTGTATATCGATTCAAATGATATTTGAATAATGCCATTACCCATGATGCTGATATCCCAATAACGTGATGCTGATTCAAGATAGCGATGTGAAGCCACGCAAAGATGAGGAGGTTGGTATGGTAGGTTTATTGCAAATTTTGCGCCGTCTCAGACTCCCGTTCAAAAAATATTGTCCCACCAAAATATGTTCCCACCAGTTTCTCCATATATGGATGACGTCACTTCTGCAGGAAAAGTCTTTTGGGGTTGTGACAAATGATGCAAAAACGATGTTTCGGATTGTGCTTTTGCTAATTTCTATCCAATTGGAAGTGAGAACATTTGTTTTGGTACTTCAACAAATTTGAACGGTAATCTATTCTTTGGTGAAAAAAGCAATATTATTTTTAATTATTTTTCCGCAATTTATGTATGAGGCATTAAAATGCACCAGTATTTTCATGTTAGCAAAAATACTTTTACGTAAGGTACATATTTTTATCAACATTTTGATAGGATATGTGCGTTTGAAGGAAACAGAATCGAACATCGAACATTTGATCCAGGTAGCAATAATTCCGTTATATTAGCGTGTGACTGTTCTCTAACCCCGACCATTTAAATTTCATTTGCGTAATCCTTCCATTCCACAGTGGCTAAAATCGCGTTTAATTATTATTAGCTTTATTATGTAATTTGACTTAAAAAAATCTTCTAGACATTTTATCACTATGTTAGTGCGTTTCTTTGGAGGTATTCAGTTCAATGATTAATTTCATTTATTCAGACTAAGGTCGAAGTGGCCTGTGCGGTATATAAGAGTCCATTCGGCTCGGTCCATGGCTACACGTCGCCAACCACGCAGTCTACGGAAGTCATCTTCCAACTGATCGATCCACCTTGCCCGCTGCGCATCTCGCCTTCTTGTGCCCTTCGGATCGTTGTCAAGAACCATTTTCACCGGGTTACTGTCCGACATTCTGGCCACGTGCCCGGCCCACCGCAGTCGTCCGATTTTCGCGGTGTGAACGATGGATGGTTCTCCCAACAGCTGATGCAATGGACCACGGAATGCGTGGTTCATTCGCCTCCTCCACGTACCGTCCGCCATCTGCACCCCACCATAGATGGTACGCAGCACTTTCCTTTCGAAAACTCCAAGTGTGCGTTGGTCCTCCACGAGCATTGTCCAGGTCTCGTGTCCGTAGAGAACTACCGGTCTAATGAGCGTTTTGTAGATTGTCAGTTTGGTGTACACTACTGGCGGTGTACTCTATTCGATCGGAGCGTCTTGCGGAGTCCAAAGTATGTACGATTTCCAGCCACTATGCGTCTCCGAATTTCTCTGCTGGTATCATTTTCGGCAGTCACCAGTGAGCCCAAGTACTCAAATTCTCCTACCACCTCGATTTCGTCACCACCAATACTAACTCGCGGTGGGTGGCTCACATTGTCTTCTCTTGAACCTCTTCCTATCACGTATTTCGTCTTCGACGTGTTGATGACTAGTCCGATCCACTTGGCTTCCCTCTTCAATCTGATGTAGGCTTCCTCCATCTTCTCAAAGTTACGTGCCATAATATCTATGTCGTCGGCGAAGCCAAATAGCTGGACGGACTTATTGAAAATTGTACCACTCGTGTTAATCCCTGCTCTTCGTATTACCCCTTCCAAAGCAATGTTGAATAGCAGACACGAAAGACCATCACCTTGCCGTAGCCCTCTGCGGGTTTCGAAGGGACTCGAGTATGCTCCTGAAACTCGAACTACGCACATCACCCGATCCATCGTCGCCTTGATCAACCGTATCAGTTTATCCGGAAATCCGTTTTCGTGCATTAGCTGCCATAGCTGGTCCCCATCGATTGTATCATATGCGGCTTTGAAGTCGATGAATAGATGATTTGTGGGCACGTTGTATTCGCGGTATTTCTGAAGTACTTGGCGAATGGCGAACACCTGATCCGTGGTGGAGCGTTCGCCCATAAAACCCGCCTGGTACTGCCCCACGAACTCGCTTGCAATTGGTAAAATTGGCAAAATCAACGGCATAAAATTTGGGAGAGTACCTTGTAGGCGGCGTTCAGCAATGTGATTGGGCAGTAGTTGATACAATCCAGCTTATCGCCCTTTTTGTAGATGGGACACACGATACCTTCCATCCACTCCTGCGGCAAAACTTCCTCCTCCATACTGCAACGAGGTAGTGGTCGGATTCAATATTCGCACTGCGGTAAGTGCGGACGTTCGTGATGTAGGAGAAGAATTTACCATCGATTAGAACGTGGTCGATTTGGTTTTCCGTTTCTTGGTTAGGTGATATCCATGTGGCCTTGTGGATATTTTTGCGGGGAAAGAAGGTGCTTCGGACTACCATTCCGCGGGAGGCTGCAAAGTGTATGCATCGTTGGACGTTGTCATTCGATACGGTGTGCAGACTATCCGGTCCGATGACCGGTCTATACATTTCCTCCCTTCCTACCTGTACGTTCTTGTCACCGATGACGATTTTGACGTCCCGCAGTGGGCATCCATCGTATGTCTGCTCCAGCTGTACGTAGAACGCTTCTTTCTCGTCGTCGGGTCTCCCTTCGTGTGGATAGTGCACGTTGATGATGCTATATTTGAAGAAACGGCCATTAATCCTCAGCTAGCACATCCTTGTGTTGATTGGCTGCCATCCAATCACACGATGGTGCATCTTACCCAGCACTACGAAGCCGGTTCCCATAGCTCGTTGGTGGTGCCACAGCTTTGGTAGAAGGTAGCCGCTCGATGCCTGCTTTTCCACACTTTCTGTTCTGTCCAGCAAATCTCCTGCAGCGCCACGACGTCGAAGTTGCGGGGACATAATTCATCGTAGATTATCCTGTCGCAACCTGCGAAACCTAGCGACTTGCCGTTCCATGTTCCAAGCTTCCAATCGTGATCCTTTATTCGTCGCCTAGGTCTTTGCCGATTATATCGAGTCGCATTATCGCTTATAATGTTCGTAATTATTGGTTTTCCAGGCGGCTTATTGGGCCTGCGCAAACCTCCTGTCTCGTCGGAGGGCCGTCGTGTCAGGACTGTTTAGCGTCCCACCTAACACCAGGACTTGGGCTTGTGCGCTTTGAGCGGCACACGGTCGCTTTGGTGGGGCCTACTTGCGGATACATGCAGCTTTTTATAGGAATTTAACAGGGCCACTGTCAAACCCCACCACATCCTAGGCAAGCCCCACAACTCGCAGATGGCCTGGGAAGGGATCGTCAGGCCCTTGAACATAGTCCCTACTGCCCGGTGTCAGTTCAATGATCTATTCACCTAAAAATGAGATGAAGTTTATTTTTTTATTTTTTTCGAGGTCGCCAAGTTCGTAATTTAATTACTTTTGAAGATTTGTCATGTTTTATGCCGACAACCCAGCCTGTGACAAACGCGGTGTCAACATAATCAATAGACATAGCCCGCTGTCATAATTCAAAAGCAATATGAAAAAAAAATGCATCCTGGCTACGATCTGGCCATGGGCTAAATAATAGGATGTCAGTAGCCATTGTGGATGTCAGTAGCCATCTAATTGTGACTGAATCCGGTCCCATATAAAATACTGTGATCTGTGTGCAAAATGTGTACTGCTAGTGAGGGCAGCAAAGCAATTAGTTGAGAACTGATCTTCAAATTCTAACTCTTTCGCAACAAATCCAATTCATAATTGGTGACTTCAATGCCAAACACCGTTCATGGAATAATGCACAAAGCAATTCCAACGGTAAAGTTTAATTTAAATATTGTTCTGCGGGATATTATAAGTACTATTCAATATCCCAATGAGCCAATTTGTTTTTCTTCCAGTCGAAATCCTTCGACAATTGATTTAGTCTTAACGAATTCAAGTCAGCTGTGTTGCCAATTGGTAACTCATGTTGACTTTGACGTATTAATTGACTTTTATGTATTAATAATAACTAAAAATGTATCATAGCAAAAAAGGATAATAGTTTTAAGATAACACGGAATACCTAGTATAAAAGATGAATGCATATATGAGATAATTAGCAAATAAAATTAGTTTAAAAAAAAGTACAGTCGCTCCAGATCTTTTTCGCAGTCAGTGTAGGACTTCAAAACGCATTTCCCTCCTGTCTCTTCGAAATGTGGATAATAATTGCACATTTGTGATTCTAGCTTTGCAGTTGTCTACAACAGCATATCTCATCTGCTTACTGATAGACTACTCAAGCAGTTTTTGGCGATCACAAAGTTTTCACTTAAAATTGTCCAGCACTGTTACTGAATATGGAATCTGCCATTCTTGTTATATCCATCACCCGATTGCCGTTATCATAGAGAATTTGATACGGCTATTTAACTGAAACAGCGTCACACATTGGTTCTTCATCTGACTTCCATAATAATTGCTGTGAAATCAGTTCTATTTTGCGCCAATTAGTTAGATGGTTGAATAAACATTGCATCATTTCCAAGCATCGGCTAATAATTGTTAGATTGCCATTAGCTGTTCTTATTTAAATTAAGAATAAGCTTAGCATCTAGTAAAAGAGTTTCTCAATTCCCACTTCTGTAGACCAATGGAGACAGAGCAATTTTCTTTGTAATCATCTAATATTACTTGCACAGAAAGCGAAATGCTGACGAAAATGTACCTGTTGTAAACAATTCAACAAGTCATTTTTGGAGTGTCCCAGAGCGACAACCGGCGATGTCGGGTTGCAGTTGATTTGATTTGAAGCCGAAAAAGACATTTGCCTCCCGGCGTGATACCAGATCGCTCAGCTCCGCCGAGTGACTCGGTAGTAGCATTGCGAGTTGGCACACGGTCAAAATTATTTTCATTTTTGACATTTGTAATAAATATTTCCGCAAATATATTTTAATGTTCAAACTAATGTTCAACTGTAAACAAGCAGATTTAACACTCAAATGATTTCCATTGTTCATCGATTAAAGGTGTGTTCGAATATTCTTTAGGTGGCAACGCTCACCCAGCAACTGTTGGATTATCTAACAATCCTATATAAAAACCTGTATAAAAACTGGACATATGCAAAATTTTTAGATTCTTGTACGAACAATGTAATTTCACAAACAAATATTGTAAGAAAGGCTTGCAAAATTGTAAGGTACCATAAAATATTTGTATAGGAATCCGGCATTTTCGCATATGCCCAGTTCATATAGAGGATTTGGGATAAGAACAGAATTGTTAAAAAATCTAAAAATCACCGGTTGAGTGAAAACAAACCGGTTACGCTGCAATTTTTTATTTGCTGGTGTGTTTCGGTGTTTCGTGTTTGATTAACACTATCGTCCTTGTTTGCTATGATGCTCAGGAAAGTTGAGTAAAATTCTCCCACGAAAGTTTAGTAGACCGGACCGGAATTCGATCCTAGCCAACTTTAGTAAGATATGCTTTATAGCGTCTTGCCGCTGAGCTACGGAATAAACTACCCTAGAATCGACCATGAGTTTTGAGATTGATTTGGATTTTTCTACATTGCAAACAAGAAGCTGTATCAAGTATACGGATCACTTGATTTAGTAAATAAAATGTCGCTGAGCTTACACTTGAAAAGAAGCTGTGAAGGTATTGGAGAAATTTAATATAAGTCTAATGAAATCTTTTTTAAGCCAGGAACGATTGAATCGTTCATTTCTGACCACCTCAATTTCCATAGTGAAACAGTGCACCACAACGAATAATCCAAACAAAAACTCAGCCATGATTGTTCGCTCCAGTGAAGTAAAATATTATTGTGCTATCCGACACGGGATTGCTTGTCCATACTCTTGCCCTATTGGGGTTGTGGAAAAGCAAACGATTCGAGTCGCAAAAAAGGACAGCACATTTCAAGCAATTTGTCCTCATTTCTGCGGCACAGGAATAACAGATAGCTCCCAGACAGTGGTCGGTTCATAGTTAGAATGGGGTCAAGTTATTTGCCACGGCGGATCACTATTGGGGCCATTCGAATCGTTTGATCAGCCACACTAACAGCGGAGAAGGGTCGGAAGGCACAGGGAATCACTCCACTACAGTGGAAGGGAAAGCCTCTGACAGAGTAATGTGACGTGCCGGCCAGCAGAGACACTTTGAACGACGACAATATTACGATGGGAGAAAATTTATGCTACAGTTTAATCCTGGCCGAGAGATTTACGTGTTGTTTTTCTTCTCGGATTAAATATACGTTGTTGAAGGTATTAAGTTAATACCATATGGCTATAAATAAGAAATTGCACTCAACATATTTTTCTCTGGCTGTTACTGTTGTTTAAGAGTTACACATTTAAAAAAACGATGGACTGTTGCCTATTATGTTCTGCATAGCGTAGAGTTGGTTTATCGAATATGCTTATACATTATAGTACCACAGACAAACAGACAGAGTTCTTTGAACATTTCACGCAATAGAAGTCATCGAACAAAAATCACTAACATTATTGGCGTGTTTGGGCAAACATGAACCAGGTAATGATAAGTGCCGTCGGTGTTCGTTTAGCCACTTAAACAATATTCAAATGCACCGATTAATAAGTGAACGATGAAAAATCTTTAATTGCTATGTCTGTTTGTCAGTGATAGTATAAAAGTTTGTCATCAAACAGATCACATTCATATTATGCGAATGAATTGAAATCCATAAATTGATTAGTTCTTGGATCAACACAAAATTGCATTCATTTTCCTTAAACCAGCAGAAAATTTTATGGCAAAACGCATCTAGTGTTTTTTTCAATGCAAGCTTCCAATGACAATCTTTTTAATACCAGTAATGCTATTAAATTTTAAATTTATGTTTAGCGACACGCCTTCATAAAAGTTTCATCATGGTGCAAACTTGATACATTTTTATCATTGGCTTGGCTTATTATGAAGGGCTCGTCAAACATAATAAAATATAAATTAACCCAAACCATACTGCAGGGTCATCAAATAACCTTTTCTTGTCTGACGATTAAATTCACGCTTATTCAACTGAATATGAATTATAAGGAGTCGTTCAAAGATGACGTCCGAGGTTTTAGGGCGGAGGGGTGTGTGATAGTCAGCGATTGTAAAATTACCACTATGCTAATGACAACAACATTGTCCTCTCTTGTAAATGTTAGACAAACTGAACTCGTAACAAACGTTTGTCCCAAACTACAACATAATAGGACAATGATCACTTGCCGCGCATGAAATTCCAGTTTTCGATGATGTTTTCGATTAAAAATGTATTAATTATCAGTGTTTAGGCATAAACATAGCAAACTGTTGACAAGATTTGTGTTTTACTTCTGAGATATACAAACTAACACAACATTCTCTTTATCCTCTGCTGCAGATGAGGACAAAGAAATATCCCTGTTCTCTTTTGTTGCTTGTTTTCTTTGCATTGTTCAGTGACAATTACACTCCTTGGTGACAGTACATATGCTAGATATACAAAAGCAGAGGGGGAAGAGGATTAGAAAAATATCAAAAAGTGAAGGACGTCATATTTGAATCACCCCCAAATTAAATTGAAGAATATATGGTATGCGGATTTTAGGAATCCTACTACCTGTTGCCCCAAGCCAGACTGATTTCACTATCGGAAACATTTGTATTTCGTATGGATTAACAATCTGTCATTGGGCTACACGTCTTAGAGCACAGAAAGGTTCATAAATTTGATAGTTTTGACGTAAAGTTACGTCTATGTTTTCCATACCGGGATACGCTTTACGATTGTAAAAACGTTTCGTTTGGGCATCGCAAGCACAGACATCATAATCGAACAACTCACGGGTTTGGATCCAATCCTCAGCTCAAACAAAATTGTGCGGAAAGTGGACACAGCAACAACCAAGATGAATACAGAAAAAGGTGCTCCAATCTTTTCAGTTTGTGGAAGAGAAGAGGGCGGGGGTGAAAAATTCATTTTCAGTGCAAAACGAAAACAAACCGGCTGGCTCTCCCATACTAAAATCCAAGATGGCTGAATCGTGAATTTGGCAGATTGGAACACCTAGTGGTATATTCATCTTGGCAACAACGAAGGCGCCAGTAGCGGACGCAACCGAGTACCATAAGCTGATTGCTGAGTGATTGGAAAAACGCATGATCAAAAGTTAATCGGTCCTTTTCAAGGCCAAACATTTTACATAAGAAAAGGAGAGAGTGAGAGTAAATCGGACAGCAAATATCTTTGAAAAATTACAAAAAGAGTGGCCTTAATTATTTTGTGGCAAATCATCGAATAGTGATTTTACACAGCAACACTAAATAAATATTTCCTCGTTTGCTGTTTGTGGTTGCCAGTGAGCATTATCAAATAATACATTTCAGACACACCATTTTATACAGAAGATACTTTAATATTTCGTATTTGACTTTGACGCTCAAGTGATATTTTCTTGCACAATTTCGAATCTGTGGTTTGTGACTGGAAAAGAGCATTATTAAAAATAATAAGTTAATTAAATTGAGTTAAATTGAGAGGTTTTTTCTTCACACTTCAACACACAAGCTCATGATGGCGGCGAACAATTCGATGGCGACGGTATCGGTCTCAGTAGTGGCGGCCATCGGCAGATAGTTGGTGCAGAAATGGCGCGCGATCAAGTGGCAAAATTCAACGAGGCTTGAATGTTCTGACAGAGTACCACATCAGTTGGAATTCCTATTAACTATTAATTATTATTATTTAAAACTTAAAATGTATACTTACTTAATCTAGATCGTCATAAAGACGTGTAGCATAATGCCGTTTGGCATAATGTCGTATAGCATAAAGTAGTGTGACATAATGGCCGTTTGGCATGATGGTCGATTGGCATAATTGTCATCAGAGCTGTGTGATTGATGAATAAGATTTGTCGAGCGATACAGTTTCGCTGTTTCTACCATATGGACAATATGTGATAATATGCCGCATGATTTAATTACGCGGCAAAAGAAGGAAAGCGAAGTTGTGCTGTTAACACGTTGTACTTTACATACGCACATCACTTCAATTTGTCAAGCTATATCTATTAACATATAACACTATAGGTAACCGGGCCTTCTATCAATAGTCCGGGTTTGGAGTGATCTTCGAGCATATTCGTACGCTTAGTGGGAAGAGAAAACAAGCCATATTTTCAACTTACGGTCTTTTGCTTGACAAATTCATTCTTAGAAATTTTGGGATTAACTCTCCCTTGCCTAAAACTCAGGTTCAGTTCAATCAAAGTTAATTGCCTATTTCCGGGGATTAAACCACCTGACTTGGACGTTAATTTACAATGTTATGAATGTTACAATGTTTACAATGTTACCTCGAATACATTTTCCAAATCAATATCTTCCACATAACGTACATATTCACATATGAGTTTTCATAACATTGTAAATCGCCGATCCGCAAATCGTCGGCGGCGGCGTTTGTTTATTACGTTCGTAACGTGAAGTTTTTTTTTCAGGATATTTTTAAGGCATTATTAAAAAACCCTGTTTAATCCACCTAGCGGTGTTGGTGCCTTTCTCGAGCAAAAAAATACTGAAAAATGTGAGTGAGTGTTTTTTAGCGTGTTTTGCACATAGAAAATAGTATTTTGGCCATAACTTTCGATCCCATAGTCCAATCTGGCCAATTTTAAATAGCAAATAATGGGACTGGATTCTCAGTCGAATGGAACTTGTTGCGAGTAATTCGGCCAATGATAAGTTCCAAAAAGTGTGTCTACAAAATTTTGTACACATACACACATACACACACACATACATTCATACACACAAACAGACATCACCTCAATTTGTCGAGCTGAGTCGATTGGTATATAACACTATGGGTCTCCGAGCCTCCTATCAAAAGTTTGATTTTGGAGTGATCATATAGCCTTTACGTATAGCTAGTAGTATACGAAAAAGGCAAAACGTTAAATCGTTAAACGTCCCGTTAAACGGGAGAATCTTTTTCTTTCGCCTTAAAAATCTAATGAACCAAGAGATTCTTCCAAGTTTTTCGAATTTTCAACAGGAAATGCTCTAAAATTTTCACCAGAATTTCTTCGAAATTTTCACGGGAAATTTTTCAGAAGTTTGCCTATGGCGCCGAGCATGCACGCTTCGATTTTTTTTTGCGTTGAGAATTTTCCGAAGCTTCCACTAAACAGAATTTCTTTGTGATTTTTTTTAAGTTTCACAAAATCTGTTTCCAACGGAATTCCAACTGGATATTTTCGGAATTTCTTTGGATTTCCGCATGAATTTTTTTAATGTTGACCATTAGTAATTCTTCGGAAATTTCGGAAATTCTACGAGAAAATGTTCAAAAGACGAAGGGTCGTTTGGTTGAAAATCATACGGTGGAACCATTTGGTCGAATAACACACCTTTTATGCCAAACGACCATCTATGACTTTTTGGCTAAATGACCTATTCAATTAGACGACTTTTCAGCCAAATGACCTGTTCGGCCGAACGACATTATCGGCCATATGTCTATTTCCTTGTCTATCCTTGAAAATTTCCGCAGGTAATTCTTTGAGATTCCCAAAGGAAATTCTTTATAATTTTCCCGGGAAATTTCTGGAATTTGCACCTGGTGGGCTTCGTGGCCGTGTGGTTAGTGGCGTCAGTCGCCTAAGCGTATTTGCAAGACATAGAGTGTGAGTTTGATTCTCGCCCTAGTTAGGAGAAAACATTTCGTGAAGCGGAAAACGCTCCGCTGGTTCACTGGGTGCTGCGTGAATGTCCTATCCGTTGTCTAATGCTAAGTGTCAGTGGCGTTTTCCTAATCTCAATCCACCTGTGCACTGGATTAATGAATTTTTGTGCGGAAATGTATAGAGTTACTAGATTTTGATTAATTTAAACGATTCTGATAGATTTATTTCCATTTGTGCTGTAGAAATTTCAAAATTTTTATTTTTCGTTTCAGTGCATAGGTAAAAAGTGAGGTTACGCGACGCCACTGCTAAGTGTTAAGTATTCAGTCTGTGTAAATTCTACAAGAAGATCTTCTAAATTTTTAAGGAAACTTACTTAGAATTTCAACGGTAGTATTTTCGAGATTTCGAAGGAAATTCTTCAAAATTTCCAATGAAAGTTCCTAGTTTTACGAAAAGCTTTTTCGATTTTTCAACGAAAAATTGTATGGAATTTTCAAGAAAAATAGATTTTTCCACGAGAAATCCTCTGGGATTGCCATAAACTGTCGGCGGCGACGGCGCACACCTCACACCACCGGAAATCTGAAGGATCCCAAAACAATGAAAACTTCTAAATTTTATTGTTAAGCACCAAGATTTGTCAGATGCACTTGATATTGTAGCATATACATGTCGTGGCCTCTGCAATACATAAAATTCATCTACATTCAGCTCGGTCTGTAGTTGCACGTCGTCAACCTCGTAGTCCACGGACGGAATTTAAATCGATCCACCTTGCTCTCTGCGCACCTCGCCTTGTCCCCTGCGGATCTCTATCAGAAATCATTTTCACCGGGTTATTGCCCGACATTCTGAGCATGACATTATGTATGGATCACCTTGGTCACCGAGTGATTCTTTTGAAAAGGAAAATAAGGTAAGATCAATTAATTACGTAATGCAAAAATGGCCATTTTCAATCTCTTCTCCCCCACTATGTCACACTTTTTATATGAGGTATCTAAAAAAATGTATGGATTGTCACACCTCAGGAAATCCCCCTCCCTGTAAGCGTTACGTAATTTACGGATGTTCCCTAAACACAAGGATTTTTCAGCGCCATTTGTTGTTACTATGAGTAAAGAACTCAGCCGTAATCTGAAAAAGTGACGTACACGCCATTTTCCAAAAATGGTGCTAACGAGTACTACTCATCGAGCTCTTCAACAGAAAAATGGAAAACATGCATGTTGTAAAATGGCTGTACTTTTCCAGATTACGGCAGAACTGGTGTTTTAATCCATACATGGACCACCGTTGGTGAAATAATCGTTTTATCTTCTTCTATATAATAAAAATGAGTTGAGATTTCCTTCCTGACGATTTAACTCGCGAACGGGTTGACCAATTTGCAAGATTTTTTCCCTAATCGATTCGTTTTGGGAACCGCAAGGTTTGTATATACAAAAAGTTGGTGAATATAACAGGGAAATGTAAAAAATCATTAGAATACTATTCTGGGTCAACTGTTGAGGAAAACAAAACAAACGCACGGAATCTAGAGTGCGGTGCTGCAAATATGTAGTTCATTGTGACATTTTCAACACCCGGGCAAAGCTGGGTTTCTTTCGCTAGTTTAATATAAATATTGAGGCTGTTCACGAATTACGTAACGCTGGAAAGAGAGGGAGGGGGTCAGGCCGTGAGTTACGATTCATACAAACCAAATAATCATTCCATATGAAAAGCGTTACGAGGGGGAGGATGGAGGTCCAAAATCTTCAAATTTAGCGTTACGTTATTTGTGAATGAATCCATTCCGGATATTCCGAAGGAGCATTAATCATGAATCACAATGTCAATGCTGTACTCAGAATGTACATACGAATGCTTAAAAAAATATCGGTGCTTTGAATTGAAATTCATAAAATGGCCAAATATGAATGTTCTTGATTTCCGTTCCCTTAGGAGGGTTCTTTCACAAAATCCGTAACACTGAATTTAATAGTTTTGATATCCCACCCTCCCTCTCGTAACTTATGGAAGGTTTATTTTTTATTTTATTTTTTTGAAAGGATCGTGACGCTTGGTCTGACTTTCCGTAATTTGTGAAAGTCCCTTAAGGAAGATCCATTAATTACGAGCCCCGGATAATCGAGCCGCCGGTTAATCGAGGCTCCGGATAATCGAGTCCGGCCTGTAGTTCAAAGTGATGCAATTTAATTCCGTACACCCTATACCCCTTCCTTCAAATAAATTGATCATTAATAATTTAAGTTTTTAATACAGTCGACTCTCCACATCTCGATGTTCTATATTTCGATATCTCCCCCTATGTCGATGGTTTTCTCGGTCCCTTCGATTTACATACATTTGAGCATTCTACATCTCGACAACCTCCCTATCTCGATATCTCTTTATCTCGATGTGTTCTGGTCATATTTTGCTCAGGATTCTCTCTCCGTATGTCGATATATTCATATTTCTAGGCTACTAGACGATTTTTGGACAATAACAAACACATGAACAACAAGAGATGACATTTGTTTTGTTGTCGTTTTTCATAGCAACGAGCATTTTTTAATCTAGCACCCATTTCAATTTTCCTTCCATTCCTCGATCTCTCCTTATCTCGATGGTCCCTTCAATATCGAGATGTAGAGAGGCGACTGTACTTGTGCACTGGAAATGTTTGAACAATCCCCGTCAATCATTTAGTTGAATGATGCGCTATTTCACTGATACTGATCAATTACGTAGTAGCAACCATAGATATGTGTAATCAACAAAGGGAGAACTAAACTAAGCACCAGGACTAAACGGAGTTCACAGATTCCCCACGAAAACTGAAACAAACGGTCCTCAAAAGAGCCCTTTGATGATAGCGAGTTCATACTGAGTTTTTGAAAAGAGTGAAATATCAATATAATACACAAACTGTAGCTACAAATACCATACGTTCAGCTACTTAGTCCTACATTACCTTAGTGTACAACCTCAAAGGCCGCACCTTTGAGTTTTTTAGAACGTTTATTTTATACCTTAGTTGTAAGTAGTCATAAGAGCAGGGAGATTCATCAAATGACCACGTTACTCCACATGGGGTGCTGGAATAAAATATTTAATGAGATTTCTGTATCTTCTTCTTGTTGGCATTACATCCCCCACTACTGGGACATTGCCGTCTAGCTGCTTAGTGTTCATTAAGCACTTCCACAGTTTTTAACTGCGAGGTTTCTAAGCCAAGTTACTATTTCTGCATTCTTACATCATGAGGCTAACACGATGATACTTCCATGCTCAGGAAGTCAAGACAACTTCCAAGCCGAAAATCGCCTAAACCGGCACCGGGAATCGAACCCAGCCAGCCTCAGCATGGTCCTGCTTTGTAGCCGCGCATCTTACCGCTAGGCTAAGAAGGGCCTCAGATTTCTGTATGCCCCCCAAAGAAAAATGTGGAAGCTTTGATTCCCACATTACTGGATTCTTCTAACAAACGCTCTTCGTCTGACAGAGACAGGAGACGACCTTTCCACAAGTAAATTAGAAATATGTTTGTCAAGTTGTATTGGTATTGATCCAAACATACCATAGTTACGTACAAACATTCATAATTGTATGCATGCCTTAATAGAGTTTGCATCATAATCAAAGTGTTTCCAATTATAATTGTAGACCTACATATAAAACACTATAGTGGTAGCAGGAGAAAGAAAGTCTGGATAAATCCTCCAGATCATATAGTTCGCTTTCAGTTGCAGTCCATCCCAAATGCCTGCCTCAAACAATAAACATCAACGTGAAGTACTAGAGATGATGGAAACAATTTTTCATGTACCGGTGTTTTCCCATGCACAGCATAATTTTGTGGCTTTTCGATTTTCTATAGGCGAAAATGGTACAAAATGCATACATTAAGAAATATGACGCAACTTATTACATCTCTGGAAGAATAGTTTGTTGTACATTTCGGAGTGGTTATTATGATTTCAATTTATTATTAGTTCTTAAATGTCGAGATGTAGGTTTCTTATTTAAATAAAACAAATAAATTCTTTGACTTTCATTAAAATTCTACGATTTGTGGTTCTTTCAACTCACCCGTAAGATACTCATTCAATCCGTCATGGTTTACAAACAACCATGCGTTCACCGTTTCTTTATCATGCCTGTGGTCATGTTACCAACCATAGTGTATTTTTCAATTCCATTCTTCAAGCACATTTTAAATTCTTATGGAAGTCAAAATACCAGTTATTTAGAGTACGAGAAAAGCCTTGCGAGCTAAGGCGTAGGATTGCCAATCCGGAGATGGCAAGTTCGATTATCGGTCCGGTCTAGGATGTTTTCGGGTTGGAAACATTATCGACTCCCTGGGCATAGTGTATCCACTGTAGGAACTTGCCACACAAGGTGCAATGGTGGGCATAGAACAGCTTTCAATTAATAACTGAGGAAATGCTAATAGAATACTAAGTTGAAAAGCAGGCCAAGATCCAGTTGGAATGTAGAGCTGTTGAAAAACAAGAAGAAGAACCAACTCTTGAACATTTTGTGGCTGCTTGTTGAAATCATTAGGTTAACATCGAAAAAGCCCTCTTCATGCCATTTTGGACCATCATTTCCTACCTATTTACATGGCATAGTTTCATGTACCCTGAATTTGTGGGTGCTGGGGGTGGTGATTGATGAAACGCTTTCTGTTGTTACCACACACAATCTGATGTTAAATAAGTGCCTCGCTTATGAAGGGCAATGCCACAAACAATCAATATGAATAAATGACCACAATAGACCAACAGGATCCAATGGGAATGCAAAATATGGATAATTTAGCCTATTGAAACACTGAATGCGAAATGTTCTCGAATGATTGATTGTGAAGACAACCTTATACCTACAATAAAATAAAGTGCACTTTTTCACACGATTAGTTTGATATTTGAATCCATTGGCCTTGAATGAATAGAGGTGGCTTCAATCTTGTTGGGACAGACATAGTCACAAAGTAACTCAGTAACAACTGTTGTGATTACCCGCTAGATGTTCTCATGCCTTTAATATGAGGTACCACGCTGCTATTGTATTCTATCGAGCGTTGTACATGCTCAATTTTACGAAACGCTCTTATTGACAAAATGTTTGCTCAGAATCAACATTCTTCTGCATAACATAAAATATTGTTGTTGCTAACATGTACGACTCGAGTCGAGTCAAGTACGAGACACTGAAGACGACCTTACTGTTGAGGTCGAAATACGTATCTGTCAAGGTACAATTAAGTGGTGGTATTAAATGGGATTGTACAAACTCGTCTTATGACAAGTGAAGACATTCCACTAAAAAGCTCAAACTAATTTTCTTAATTAATCATGTTATTCTCAAAATCACTGATCAATGAAAATTATCAAAGAAAAATTTCAGTGCGGCTCGCCGCCTGCACTTTAGTTTTTATTTTAATCATGATATGATTAGTGATTTTAAAACTAATAGGTATAGTTCGTAACTTTCTTTCAACTACTAAATTGTAAAAAAATTGAATATTTTTATTGTGTGGAAAGCAATTTAAGTAGCAAATCCCTAGAGATCACTGTAGGGGAAGAGGCCCCAAAACGCCCCCCCGATGCAAAACGCCTTTTGTGGTTTCCCTCATATTTACCGTCATTAATATGTCCGTAACAAAACTAGATCTAAAATTATGTAGGATAGGCGAAGAAAGTTTCAAAATAGTGCATGGGAAGGTCGGAAAAACCGAAAATTTCCACATTTTGAAGAAACATCTAACATTTTGGCGAGGCAAAACGCCCTAGTGGCAATAACATACAAAGTACTTGCGTCTCCACGGACTATCCATACTAGAATGCTAATTCGCCGACGCGTGGTACTTTGTTCCCTAGGAGCCGCCAGCTGAAAGGCGTTTTGCCTCATGAGTTTTCCGGCAACAAAATATCACCACTTTTTTTAAATGTGAATATTATCAATATGATTGAGATTTTTGACAATTTTTGAATGGCATCAACTAGCTATCTTGTTTAACTGATGCATAATGTAAAAATACCCATGAATAGCGTTACAAATAAGACAATAGAGCAGTGTTTGCTTAGCTAGGGCATATTGCCCCCCCTTCCCCTACTAGAACTAGACATACTTACTAGGTTCACAACCACTTTGAAATCGATGAGTTAAATAATCTTGCACCATGTTCAAACATGCTAGATTATCATAAACATTTAGAATCGTAACGTGGCTACTGGTTGTTTTAGCTGCCAATAAATGTAAACATTGGAGAACGATAGGTACCATATGCATTGGGAATCACTTTTCCAAACGACAAACAAATTCCCATGACAGTAATCGCAGAACAAATGGAAACTAGTTTTGGATATACACGTGAACTCAGCCTACAGCTATAGGTCACATACGCTGTTTAGGAGGGGTAAGGTTGTGCGCTGTCTCGGTTTTGGAACGGCTCTCTGATACGGTCTGACTATTTCCGGTCTCCACATATTTGTCCCAGATGATGGTGCCCGGAGGATAAAATGTGCAGAATTTACGTTACTCCTCTTTGCGAGCTTCGTCACGAGGGTTGTAAAACTTGCTTCGATGCCTTTATTGCTCATGGGTTATTTTCGGGTGACAAGCTTTTAGCAGGAGTGGTTCCATTTTCCTTCGTGTCGGAAAATAATCATCCCTATGTGTGGCGTATGTGGAATCGAGTCTATGTGGTGGCAATCGGGCTTATTGTGACAATGCGTGTGAGTTGTACATCGGGAGGTCACGATAGTTTGGAAATAATGTTGTCCTCCACGTCATACTTATGACGTGGTTGCATATATTTGTACATACATTAACAACCATCAAGGGAGAGGATAGGTCACCGCATTTCTGAATAGCCTAGAAATCGATAGACAAAATCGCCCCGAAAATCTATTAGCTACACTAAGTTATCAAAAAATCTATACAGTTGCAAAAATTGTGTTAGTGACTTTGCACGCACGTGTGTGCGCGACATACTTGTTGGTACTCCGTATTATCATATTTTTCAACAACACCCATACAAGATACTAAAGTATTTTGAATTGAACCACGCATCTTGACCATTCTGAGAATGCCACATTTGCTTAAGACTGCTCAGTTTATAAAAAGGACACTTTTGCACGGCAATATAAAACTTATAGATTACTCAACTTTCATGGAGCTGCTTTATCATGGGCCAGACATTTAGGGATCGAGTTTTCACCGCAAAAAAACTCAGTTGGTTGTGTTTACTAAGAAGCGGTATCCTGCTCAACTGAAACTCAAGCTGTTGAATGATGACATCAACCAATCTGTATCTTCCAAATACGCTGAGGTCGTATTGTGATTGCCACCCGATCAAATTGGAACGAATTCAGTTTCATTGTTTGCGTATTTCCCTTGGCTGTATGCATTCAACGCATAACATGAGCCTGGTGGTGCTTGCTGGAGTCACTCCTTTAAAGCACCGTTACTGAGAGCTCTCAATTAGAATACTCATGAAATGTGGAACACTTGTCTTATGGAACGTACACACGGTCAAGCAGTTTGACCAACATTGACTCCACCTCTCGTTTAATCAAACATTCCTCAAGTTTTACCAACAGCGACACGAACAATCAATTTATTCGACCAACAATATCACACACGAACGACCGAAGCACCAACTCGAGCACCAACCATCAAAAAATATATGGTGGTTTGTTCAACTTCACTACAAATGCTCAAACATGTTCGGCGAACTTTGACTCCACCCCCAACAACTCAAACCAAAATCAAACCGTTTTAATTTTTTTTCCAACCGAGCCGCGTTCGTTGTTCGAACAACTTCACACACGTTCAAACAAAGCAGCAACCGAAGCGTTTTCTTGGGGGCGGAGTCAATGTTCGTCCAACTGCTTGACTGGTGTGTACGTTGCATTAGATAACTTCGATAAAATGCTTGAACTGACTTGTCATTCAAGATTCCTGAGAGTTTATCTCACCTGCATATCATCAGATCTTTGTCTTCCGTGTTATAATCCACCTCAAAATCACTTCACTGACGACAGTTCCTCAATTGATTACGATCTATCCATGAAACACACAAGGAATACCAGATCATCTTCGACAAATATCTATTCCCTCCCTTTTTTTCTGGAAAATATGAGCATGTCAATTGCAACAACAGATATTTAACTGATGATTCTTGCATTAACGGATTCACTGGTTTCGGTGTTTTCAATGTAACTTCAACCACCTTCCGAAAACTTCAGGAACAGTGTTCGGTTTATGTTGCTGAGCTGGCAGAAATTAACTCTGCTTTGGGGATAATTTCCAATCAGCCCGTATACCATTATTTCACCTTCTCGGATAGTCTTTGTTCTATTGTTTGATTTAATCACCGTGGGATTTTATTTAATTTTTCCGCTATATTGGCTTTCTCGGTGATAATGAACAGAAACAGCATTATTTTCCGTGACCTTCAGCCATCATCAGACGACTATAAAAAGACATATATTCAAATTAACAATTTTCACAAACATTTTTTCACAGACATTGTTGTTCTATCGAGGCACTCCGGTCGATGAAACCTGTTAAGCATGCATCGTACTTTCTTACAAACATAAAAGAGCAGATGTGTGTTTTGGTCAAGAATAAAGAGTCCCATAGAGTTCCAAAGCTCTTGTCAACCGGAAGATGCTCCCAGTCGAACCAGTCCACGAGCACGAACACCGTCATCGTCTTTGACGCCAAATGCCCGGATGAGAAGCCGAAATTCCCTGATCTCAAATCCTAAGCCCCGTCCATCCTTCAACAATGTAAGCTAACCTCGAGTCACCAGGAGTACGTTGGCTTCTACCCCTCTCTTACTAACTGTATAATAGAATCTATACCATTTCGTCAAAAGACACTTCGTCGAATAAAATTTAGTCGGATGACATTTGGTCGAAAGGACATCACGTCAAATGGACATTTGATCGAAGGGATATTTAGTCGAAAATGAATTTGTAGTCCACTAGAGACGTAGGACATTTGGTCGAAAGAACACTACGTCGAATGGACATTTAGTCGAAATCAGATTTTAGCATGAAGAATTATTGAATTATTTGGTCGAAGGTGGATTTTTGAATGAATAATCTTGGTACATTTAGTCGAATGACGTTCCGTCGATTGGATATTTGAAAGAAAGGAACTTTAGTCAATACCCAAGTAATCATTAGCACTATATTACGCCGACATATAGGGCCAATATACGGCTGTTTTAAAAATTATATGCGTAGCACTATATGACCGATTTCGTTAATATACGACTTATTGGTTACTTGGGTAATAATTAAAAAATAAATGATTTATTGTGGTGTTCCAAAAAGTCACGTACCTAATTATTGCACCAATATTGTTCAACGAATGATGGTTTCATAAAAATAATAAATAATAGGAAAACATTATGAATATTCTCAACAAGATATTTACTTTGGTGAACCTCTCTAACCAACTACGATGAATCTATACCACCTGGTCAAAAGATATTTAGTCGAATGATGTTTCGTCAAATGACACTTGGTCGGAAAGACATTACGTCGAATAGACATTAGGTCATATGACCATTTGGTCGAAATTAAATTTTCGGCCAATAATTAACGAATTATGGTTGGAAGTCCGAAACCTTACTATAATCCAATGTTATGCGCCAACGGATGCTGCCGATCTGCAAGACAAAGAGAACTTCTACAGTCAACTAAATGCCGACGAAGATAGAATTCCGAAGGGTGATATCAAGATCTGTTTGGGCGACTTCAATGCGAAGATCGGATCCGACAACTCAAACCATAAGCGCATTATGGGATGCCATGGTCTCGGAGAAATGAGCGAAAACGGCGAGCTGTTGGCAGAATTTTGTGGTAATAACGACATGGTGATCGGGGGATCGCTCTTCCCTCATCGACCGGTTCACAAGGTCACGTGGGTCTCCCGTGACGGCTTTACAAATCGACCACATCTGCATCAGCCGAAAATGGAAACGGAGCCTTCTTGATGTACGGAATAAACGTAGTGCCGATATCGCGTCTGATCATCACCTCCTCATCGGCGAAATGCGCAAGAGGGCGACGATTCAACACACGCCGACTGGAAGATGCCACGGTGAAACGGTCCTTGGTTGAAGAACTGGAGACGCGTGCTGCAGATATTCCGGAAGGTGGCAGCGTGGAAGACCAATGGACCGCCATCAAGAATGCCTTCATCGCCACCAGCGAGAACAATCTGGGCGAACTACGCACACAGAGAAAACAATGGATCACCGATGAGACCTGGAGAAAGATAGAGGAGCGAAAAGAAGCCAAAGCCGCGATAGAGCGATCGAAAACCAGAGGAGCCAAAGTCTTAGCCCGTCAACGATACGCGGCTCTTGAGAAGGAAGTAAAACGCTCATGTCGACGGGACAAGCGAGCGTGGGCAGACTCTCTGGCCGACGAAGGAGAGAGAGCCGCCGCAACCGGGGACATTCGCCTCCTCTACGATATCTCACGACGCTTAAGCGGGGCGAAGATGAATGCAACGTTGCCTGTGAAAGACGCGAATGATCAGTTATTGACCGACCCAACTGACCAGCTGATACGCTGGTTCGAGTACTTCGATCAACTTTTTCAAGTACCAGCCAGGCCATCACCACCTCGGCATGATCTGTCTAGGATCCGACATATAACACGCGTCAATGCCGAAGCCCCATCACTGCTAGAGATTCGAACAGCCATCCAAAGCATGAAATCGAATAAAACCCCAGGGGTCGACCGCATATCAGCCGAGATGCTCAAAGCTGACCCCATGACATCTGCTCAACTACTGCATCGTTTATTTCGCAATATCTGGGACACCGCAACTTTCCCGGTCAACTGGATGCAAGGTATCTTAGTGAAGGTGCCCAAAAAGGGTGACCTGACTGTATGCGATAACTGGCGAGGCATTATGTTGCTGTGTACCGTTCTCAAAGTTCTGTGCAAAATTATCCTAGCCCGGATTCAGGAGAAGATCGATGCGACTCTCCGGTGGCAGCAAGCCGGATTCCGTGCCGGTCCTGGACCATATTGTCACGCTCCGCATCATTCTGGAGCAGGTCAACGAATTCTCGCGGTTTTCAGCATAACATTCTGTATTTAATTCTACAAGAACTGAATGAGTATCATGATTATAGATTGTAAATTGTGCCGTCCAACAGCAAATCACTGTTCAAGGATGTTTCTTCATACATTTTTCTATATAAACTTCCAACGAGTTTAGCACCGCCCAAACGTTGACCGATTTGGCTGAAATTTTGTCCAGAGCATAAGGACATCAAATAGAACCGAATAAGAGGGCGGCCCATCAAAAAATTTGTAAAAGTGTTTTTTGAGCCACCCTACTATCTAAACTTTTTTTTAATGACTGAGAAAATAGGTCAAATCAGGAGTTATTCCATGGGAACAACATTTTTTTTATAATTTAGAAAATCATTCTTTCCCAAAAATAGTCATATGATGAAAATTGATCAGAACTTATCCAGAAATCAATTTCTGCAAAGTCTTCCTGGTATTACCAATTATTCATGAACAATGTATGTTACGTGAGAATGGAATTGTGAGCCCCCGTTGAAAGTCGTTTCAACGAGAGGTTGGGTTGCTGCTGCAACAGAGAACAATAAGCTATCACTGGACAGATGTTTACACCGTATGCTGGACAACGCGGAGCGGCATCAATCAGACCGTTCTACAAAGCGATATTGCACCGTAGGGTCATGAACAGATCAGCGCCAACGCACGTCCCACAGGTAGAGGTTCAAACGTATCTTCCATCGTAATAACAGTTCGTTAGTTCGACTATGCAGCTATATACTCAAAATTTTCACGTAAGAACATCTGTATGTGATGTACAAAATAAGTAAAACTTCGATGTGTAGCTTACTCAAAGTGTTACGGGGGGAATGTTACGTGAGAATGGAATTGTGAGCCCCTGATTATGAGTAGAATTAGAAATGTGTTTTATTTGTGTGTGAACTCATCTTCGGTGTTCCTTTGCCTGCTAATCAAATAAACAGAAACAATGAAGCAGCAGCACGGGAGAGACGGAATTGAAGTTTCCGTTGCTTAAAAAGTGAAACACCGAAGATGTAAGTATTTATTTATTATGTTTAAAGTACTTCAATCATAATAAATAAATGTAGCTTTATAGCATGACGCAATAAAATGTGTCTTAATTGCCGTGCTGAAAGATCGGTGACTTCCGTGCTGTCCGCAACAATGTACTAGATATCCCTTCGATATTTTATAAAATGTTTCATTAGAAATTTGTTTGGGTGCTCGAACTTTTAGTTGAACTAGAATTTTATGGTAACTCACTTGAGCAAAACGTATAACTTTGTTTTAGTAAATCGCTCGAGACAAAGAAAACAGTTTAAGGGGCTATACCCCTTCCAAAACATCATGGCTGATTGTAGAGTGCCGTGCACAAATACTGTCTTCAATTTCTGGACTTATTTTAGCTTAATTTCTCGCACAGCTCGTTTGCGTTTTAAAACAGTTTTGGCTGGTGGTGGCTTGGTCAACGCCACCCTGTGTTAAATAATGTTGTGTTGCTAATTAACTTTATTCGCGAGTGTGTTATTTTTCATTTTCTTATGGACCATTTAAAAAAATACATTTTTACGTTACGCAATGTTCGGTGTTTTGTTTCTCAGCCATACAGTGTAATGAAAATTTTCATGTAGGCAGTAGAAGAATAAAATTCGATTAGGGCTTCCATTTTTATTTATATATGAAATTTACAAGCACTTCTCAAACAATTTAGATTGCAAATATTGCCTAGTAAAAATGTGATTTTAAGATAGTGTGATATCCTTTCTTGTGTTTGCTTATTTTTCTATTTTCAGAGGGCGAGTAATGACGCTTGTACCTAAGCTTGTAGAAGCCAGGGCACTAGATTAAAAACTGTGTCCCATCCCAATTCATCGAAGACCCAATGAGTGTATATTAAATTTCTTAGCTAAATCCCTTCCAACGATTTATCAATCATCACTTAACATTGTAAATAGAGCGGTTGTTATCAGATATCCCTGTTCTATGGCTTAAATGTGAAATCAAGTTAAGGACAAGCCTCCTGGAACCCAGAACAAAATTCACTCGCGTTTGCAAGGATACAACACTTAATACGAAAGCAACGCAACGCATCATTTTTTTATTATTCCAGCTTTGCTGCTTCGAAGCATGCGTAGAATAATATAAATCACAGTAGTGCGCTCCTTCTGTTTTAGCTTTGGATTCCAAAAATTTTCAACAATGCTGCACAGTAGGACTGGCTGCTTCTATATTTGAACTAAATCCATTATGTGCTTCACTCATCGCTGTCAATGTTGACAAAAAATGATAGAGAAAGTCAATTCTACCATTTTCCAGGATGCTTCCAAGTGATGGCTGTGTATGTGTAGTAAACTCGACTAGACTATAGCGCATCATAAACATTGGTAACATCATATCCCAATATCTGTATCTTTCTGAGAAATTTGATCAATGGTCAAAACTATATCATCCATGGGCTAAAATGTGTTCTAATTAAGACGTTGTCCAAGAATGTTATTCGCGTTGTACTCTTCTTGGATAGCATGCCAAAGATAGCCAACGATTTGCTAAAAGAATATCTGTTCGATGGTAAATCATTTTTCCGTGACCTTAAAGACTGAGAGCTATTGTATGGAATCTGCTACTCTCGTAACGGGCGAAATGCAAATATGAACTTTACTTGCTATGTCGCTCCTCAACATCAGGGAAGTGCTATCAGATCCGGGACTGTAGAAACAATCCGTAGTGTTGATGTTCTTTGTTAATCCGTATCAGAAAACCAATCATGTTGAAAGATAGGGAGTGAATGCTAGTAATGGACCCCTTAAGGACGGAAATTTACTTCAATCGCTTCGCTAGAGTCAGACTTATGACATATTGCCATTCTGTAGCACCAGATGACAAGTAACAGTTATCAGCAACATGGGCGTAGTCAGGATTTCGAGAAGGGGGGGGGGTACTTTTTGAGGTCTGAGTTTAAAAAAACATGAATATTAGTGCATGGTACTATTTCTTTCCAAGTTCCAAAAACATTGAAACCAAATCCACAACAAACAGTAAAAACTGGCTCACAATAGCGCATTGCGCGTCGCGTCTCAAAAATTGTACCGCGGAAATTCCGCAAAATTTCCAGTAAACATTCCTGAGAATTTCGCGAAAAATCTTCGAATTTCTTGTGTAAATTCCATAAAATATTCCGTGAAAGTTTCGAACAATTTCTTGTGAAAATTTCAAAGAATTTCTCCAGGAATCCCACCGAAAATTTATACATAAATCATACCGAAAATGAAATCAACAACGGAATTTTCGGGGGAATTCCTAGATTAATTCTTAAAGAAATCCTGAAAGAATTCCTCCGGGAGTTCCTCCGGGTATTCTTCCGGAAGTTCCACCGGCAGTTCCTTCAAGAATTCCTCCAGGATTTCATCCGAAAATTATTCCGGTAATTCTATCGGCAGTTCTCATGGGGGTTCCTCTGAAAATGTTTCCGGGAATTCCTCCAGAATTTCGTCCGGGAATTCATTCTGTCTCTCTTTCTGGAAGTCATTTTGGCTTCTTCAGGATTTTATATAGAAATTCCTCCAGAAGCTCCTCCGAGAATTTTTCTGGGAGCTGCTCAGAGCTTGTCCACAAACCATGTAGACTGGAACCAAATCTCAAAGTCAATTAATTTAATTTCTGTTACTCGCATTAGTACTTCTGAAGAAATTGCCGTGAAATATACAAAGATTTCCCATGGACATTTCGAAGAATTTCGCTTATCTAACCAAAGAATTTCTTGCGGAAATTCCAAAAAATTTCCTGGGGACTTCCCAGAAAAACTCCAGTGAAGGGTTTCTCGCGGAAATTTCGGGGAATTCCCCGTTGAAGTGCGACATAATTTTTCGTGAGAATTTTAAAGAATCACTTGTAGTTTCTAAAGAAGTTCCCGGCGAAAATGAAAAGATATTCTAGTAGAATCTATAATAAAATCCAAGTGGAAATTTTAAATTTTATTCGAAAGTTTTTATAGAATACTTCGGAGAATTTTCCCCCTCAACACAGAACAATTTCCTGGGAAAATCCATATAGTTTTAAGCCATAGTTCAGACTACAGTGTTGACCCGATTTTGTCACTCCCCAATTTTGTCTACCCCCGATTTTGTCTACCCCCGATTTTATCACGTTTTCGACCCGATTTTATCACATCCCGATTTTGTCACGTTTTCGACCCGATTTTGTCACCCCAAAAAAATTGTCATTCTTTTTATTTTCGTAAATAATACCAAAAATAACATTGATTTTCATGAAATAATTTCCACTACCTGTAGTTTATTACGAACGGCTTCTGAGTACCTGGGAAATATTCTGTAAGCAATTTCGACAAGAAATAACCGGTACCGTTCACGCATTTGGCCTTTCCAAGGCATAAAATGATTCATATTAGTGGAACGAATTAAAAAAATGAAAATATTTTTTTTCCAATTTTGTCACATACCCTGTTTTATCACCCCAAAATTCTCCAGGGGGGTGATAAAATCGAGATATTACTGTATTACATCAGTGAAATTCATTAGATTTTTCTACAGAAATTCAAGAGATTATTTCGATAAAGTCTTGCAAAAAAATCTGGGAAAATCCTAAAAAAATCAAACAATAGTGAACTTTGCACAATACTGATGAATAAATGGTTTTCCAAGACATTAAAAAAGTCTACGTAGACTTTTGGTATACTCCCCCGTCCCCCTTCGTAGACTAACGTAGACTTTTTCAAAACCCCTCCTTCCCCCTCAAGAGTCTACGTGGTTTATGGACAGCCCCTCAGGGAATCCGGAAGATTTGTCTATAAGATGAATTCTCCAAGATTTTTTCCGAGAATTCTTCTGGTAGCTTCACTGGCAGTTCCTCCGGTGGTTCCTTTGAAAATTCATACGGGAGTTTCTCCCGGAATTCCTTCGGGAGTTCCACCAGTAGCTCCTCCAGGAAATCATTCAGGCTTTTTTCAGGAAATCATTTAGGCTTTCTTCAGAAATTTAGCTGGAAATTTCTCCCGAAGTTCTTACGATAGTTTCTCTGGGAGTTCCTCCGGGAGGTCCTCCAGAAACTCTTCCAGGAGTTGCTCCTGAAATTCCTCCGTTAGTTCTTACGGGAGCTGCTCCGGCAGTTCCTTCGTGAATTCCTCCGGGTGATCCACCGGCAGTTTCAACGAGAATTCCTCCGGAAGTTTCACCGGCAGTTCCTCCGGGTGTTCCTTTGAGGAGGAACTCCCAGAGTAATTTCCGGAGGAATTCCCGGAAGAGTTTCTGGAGGAATTTCCGGAGAAATTATCAGAGGAATTCTCGGAGGAACTGCCGGTGGAACTTCTGGAGGAATTTCTTGAAGAAAGAATTTTCGGAGGAAATCCTTGAGGAACTCTTCTAAGAACTCCTGGATGAACTCCCAAATGAAATTCCGTAAGAATTCCAGGAAGAACTCCTGGAAGAATTCCTGAAGGACCTGCAGAAGGAACTCGCAGATAAATTCTTCCAGTAACTTCTTGAGGAATTTGTAGATAAATTCCTAAAGAAAGCCTAAACGAATTCCTGAAAGAAAGCCTGAATGAATTCCCAGAGGAACTACTGGTGGAACTCCCGGAGGAATTTTCAAAGGAACAGAGGAATACCCGGAGAGGAATTTCCGAAATCCTATTTCTCGTGAGATTCCTACCAAATACCCTTCAGGAATTCTCTGTGAAGTTCCTGGAGAGATTCTCGGAGGAACTCTTGGAAAAACTCTTGGAGGAGCTTCCGGAGGAACTCTCACTAGCACTTATGGAGGAAATCCCACAAGGAAGTCCTGAAATAATTCTTGGAGAAGTTCCTGAAGGATTTTCCGGGAAAAAAATCTGAAAGAAAATCCCGGAAATATATCTGAAAGAATTCCGGGAAAAATATCAGGAGGAATTAATGCAGAAATTCCCAGATGAAATCCTGAAAGTATTCCCAGATGATTTTCTGAAGAAATTACCGGTTGAATTCCCGGGGGTTTGCTCTGAAGAAATTCCTGGAAGAACTCTTGGAAGATATCCTGGAGGAACTCTCAAATTAATTTCAGAATGAAACTCTGGAGTAAATTCCGAGTGAAGTCCGGAAAGAATTCTAGGACACTTCCGCGAAAAAATTCCCGGAGAAATTCCTGAAGGAATTCCTGGAGAAGTACCTGAAGGAATTCCCGGAAGAATACCTGAAAGAATTTCAAGGGAAATACTTGTACGAGTTCTTGGAGAAATTCCTAAAGAAATTTCTAGAGGAATTCTTGAAGGATATTCTGAAGTAATTGCAGAAAGAATTCCAGAATGAAATCCTAGAGGGTTTCGCTATCGAATTTATGGAGGTATAACCGGAAATTTTTTTGGATGTTATCCCGGAGGAATTAAAGAAAGAGTTCCTGGAGGAATACCCGGAGAAGTTCCTAGAAGAATTTCCGAAGGAATTTCTAATAGATTTACAAGTAAAATTATGGAGCGAATTCGGATGATTTCCGTCAAAAATTTCTGAAGAAACTTCTGGTGGAATTTTGGGAGGAAATTCCGTACGTATTCTTGAAGGAACTGTCGAATGCATTCCTGAAATAAATGCCGGAGATTTTCCTGGAAGAATAGCCAAAGAAATGTTTATAAGTAAAACTTGGAGAGAAGAAAAGAAATCTTCAAGGAATTTCCTCGTGAATTTCCTAAAAAAAATCGTGATGGGTTTCTAGCAAAGAGGAATTACAATTACATGAGAAGAATTTTCGAACGATTTTCAGAGGAATTTGTGGAAAACTTTACGGAGGAATTAAGAAGTTTCCAGGGAGCTCCTGGAAAAATATCAAGGAGAATTCTTATCCCCGAGTTGTTTTGAACTTTCATATATTATGGATCCTGGATACCCTAATAAGTTTTTGGGAATCTTTTGAATTTCAACCACTTATTTCTGAATATGATTTAATCGTAAAGTGCACATGTTTAAGGGAATTCATTTCAGTACCCGTTCAATCTTTCCACCATTTAGGGGGGGCGATCTGTCAAAAGATACGTAGGGGTGCCCATAACCGAACGGTGCCCACAACCGAACCTCCTCCCCTACGTATTATGGTCCCCCCATTTGATTTACATGTTCCATTTCCATATGTTCCTGTTGCCTATTATAGACCCCCCCTTGTGTGCTAGTAATGGACCCTCTAACGTATTTACTTTTACAAATTAGTTAATAGTACTTAAAATTAGTATCCCAACCCTAAACAATTGCATGGAACGACTAACCTGATATGTGAAGCAACTTTATCCAATGGAAATTTGCATTAAATCGTTGATTCCAACATTTACTCTTGGTTTTCATGTACCCTTGAGACGAGCGAAGGTGCCCCCAGGGGTATATATATATTATATATGTACTCCAGGTTGAGAAACGCTGCTATTTCTGTTCAAATGGAGGCATAGCTTGACCTGCGAAAGAGGGGGAGGGGTCGGATAGGATGCTGGCAGACTATATTGATCCCGAGCTGGTTGAGAGCAGCGACAAGCCGGTCGGCGTATTGGTATAGTTGTGGTGGTCCAAGGGGAAAGTACTAACTTGGAGCTCAGAGTTCTTGCCACCGGTATCCTACTTCTTCTTCTTCTTCTTCTTCTTGGCATTACATCCACCGCTGGGACATTGCCGCCCATCGCAAATACGATGATGCCTTTATGCCCAGAGAAATCGAGATAATTTCCGACTCGAAAATGTCCTAGACCGAACCTGAAATCGAGCCCAGCCACCTTCTGCATGGTCTTGCATGGCTAAGGAAGGCTCCAAGAGGTGCTACTATCAGTCAGTTACACTTTTAATAAAAACTAACTGACCCGGCAGACGTTGTCGAGAACGCTTTATTTTACTTTTTCACGATTCATACGAGCCCATTTCATTTTTATTATATAGATAAGTCGGATTTGACTCAACTACTGGTGGAACTCCCGGAGGAATTTTCAAAGGAACAGAGGAATACCCGGAGAGGAACTTCCAAAATCCCATTTCCCGTGAGATTCCTACCAAATACCCTCCAGGAATTCTCTGTGAAGTTCCTGGAGAGATTCCCGGAGGAACTCTTGGAAAAACTCTTGGAGGAGCTCCCGGAGGAACTCCCACTAGCACTTACGGAGGAATTCCCACAAGGAAGTCCTGAAATAATTCTTGGAGAAGTTCCTGAAGGATTTTCCGGAAAAAAATCTGAAAGAAAATCCGGAAATATATCTGATTGAATTCCGGGAAAATATCAGGAGGAATTAATGCAGAAATTCCCAGATGAAATCCTGAAAGTATTCGCAGATGAGTTACTGAAGAAATTACCGGGGGTTTGCTCTGAAGAAATTCCTTGAAGAACTCTTGGAAGATATCCTGGAGGAACTCTCAAATTAATTTCAGAATGAAACTCTGGAGTAAATTCCGAGTGAAGTCCGGAAAGAATTCTAGGATAATTCCGCGAAAAAAATCCCGGAGAAATTCCTGAAGGAATTCCTGGAGAAGTACCTGAAGGAATTCCCGGAAGAATACCTGAAAGAATTTCAAGGGAAATACTTGTACGAGTTCTTGGAGAAATTCCTAAAGAAATTTCTAGAGGAATTCTTGAAGGATATTCTGAAGTAATTGCAGAAAGAATTCCAGAATGAAATCCTAAAGGATTTCGCTATTGAATTTATGGAGGTATTCCCGGATTTTTTTGGATGTTATCCCGAAGGAATTAAAGGAAGAGTTCCTGGAGGAATACCCGGAGAAGTTCCTAGAAGAATTTCCGAAGGAATTTCTTATAGATTTACAAGTAAAATTATGGAGCGAATTCGGATGATTTCCGTCAAAAATTTCTGAAGAAACTTCTGGTGGAATTTTGGGAGGAAATTCCGTACGTATTCTTGAAGGAACTCTCGAATGCATTCCTGAAATAAATGCCGGAGATTTTCCTGGAAGAATAGCCAAAGAAATGTTTAGAAGTAAAACTTGGAGAGAAGAAAAGAAATCTTCAAGGAATTTCCTCATGAATTTCCTAAAAAAAAATTATTGATGGGTTTCTAGATAAAGAGGAATTACAATTACATGAGGATTTTCGAACGATTTTCAGAGGAATTTGTGGAAAACTTTCCGGAGGAATTAAGAAGTTTCAGGAGCTCCTGGAAAAATATCAAGGAGAATTCTTGTGCCTGAGTTGTTTTGAACTTTCACATATTATGAATCCTGGATACCCTAATAAGTTTTTAGGAATCTTTTGAATTTCAACCACTTATTTCTGAATACGATTTAATCGTAAAGTGCATCTGTTTAAGGGAATTCATTTCAGTACCCGTTCAATCTTTCCACCATTTAGGGGGGGCGATCTGTCAAAAGATACGTAGGGGTGCCCACAACCGAACCTCATCCCCTACGTATTATGGTCTCCCCATTTGATTTACATGTTCCATTTCCATATGTTCCTGTTGCCTATTATAGACCCCCCCCCCCTTGTGTGCTAGTAATGGACCCTCTAACGTATTTACTTTTACAAATTAGTTAATAGTACTTAAAATTAGTATCCCAACCCTAAACAATTGCATGGAACGACTAACCTGATATGTGAAGCAACTTTATCCAATGGAAATTTGCATTAAATCGTTGATTCCAACATTTACTCTTGGTTTTCATGTACCCTTGAGACGAGCGAAGGTGCCCCCAGGGGTATATATATATTATATATGTACTCCAGGTTGAGAAACGCTGCTATTTCTGTTCAAATGGAGGCATAGCTTGACCTGCGAAAGAGGGGGAGGGGTCGGATAGGATGCTGGCAGACTATATTGATCCCGAGCTGGTTGAGAGCAGCGACAAGCCGGTCGGCGTATTGGTATAGTTGTGGTGGTCCAAGGGGAAAGTACTAACTTGGAGCTCAGAGTTCTTGCCACCGGTATCCTACTTCTTCTTCTTCTTCTTCTTCTTGGCATTACATCCACCGCTGGGACATTGCCGCCCACCGCAAACACGATGATACCTTTATACCCAGAGAAATCGAGATAATTTTCGACTCGAAAATGTCCTAGGCCGAACCTGAAATCGAGCCCAGCCACCTTCAGCATGGTCTTGCATGGCTAAGGAAGGCTCTCTCCAAGAGGTGTTACTATCAGTCAGTTACACTTTTAATAAAAACTAATTGACCCGGCAGACGTTGTCCTGCATAATAGGCGAGAACGCTTTATTTTACTTTTTCACGATTCATACGAGCCCATTTCATTTTTATTATATAGATAAGTCGGATTTGGCTCAACTACTGGTGGAACTCCCGGAGGAATTTTCAAAGGAACAGAGGAATACCCGGTGAGGAATTTCCGAAATCCTATTTCCCGTGAGATTTCTGTCAAATACCCTCCAGGAATTCTCTGTGAAGTTCCTGGAGAGATTGTCGGAGGAACTCTTGGAAAAACTCCTGGAGGAGCTTCCGGAGGAACTCCTACAAGCACTTCCAGAGGAATTCCCACAAGAAAGTCCTGAAATAATTCTTGGAGAAGTTCCTGAAGGATTTTCCTGGAAAAAAAATCTGAAGAAATTCCCGGAAATATATCTGATTGAATTCCGGGAAAATATCAGGAGGAATTAATGCAGAAATTCCCAGATGAAATCCTGAAAGTATTCGCAGATGATTTTCTGAAGAAATTACCGGGGGTTTGCTCTGAAGAAATTCCTTGAAGAACTCTTGGAAGATATCCTGGAGGAACTCCCAAATTAATTTCCGAATGAAATCTGGAATAAATTCCGAGTGAAGTCCGGAAAGACTTTTAGGACAATTCCGCGGAAAAAAATCCCGGAGAAATTCCTGAAGGAATTTCTGGAGAAGTATCTGAAGAAATTCTCGGAAAAATACCTGAAAAGAATTTCAAGGAAATACTTGGACGAATTCCTGGAGAAATTCCTAAAGAAATTACTAGAGGAAATCTTGAAGGATATTCTGAAGTAATTGCAGAAAGAATTCCAGTATGAAATCCTAGAGGATTTCGCCATTTATGGAGGTATTCCCGGAAAACTTTTTGAATGTTATCCCGGAGAAATGAAAGGAAAAGTTCCTGGAGGAATGCCCGGAGAAGTTTCAAGAAGAATTTCCGAAGAAATTTTTTATAGATTTACGTAGAAGTAAAATTATGAGCGAATTCGGATGATTTCCGTCAAAAATTTGTGAAGAAACTTCTGGTGGAATTTTGGGAGGAAATTCCGTACGTATTCTTGAATGCAATCCTGTAATAAATGGCGGAGATTTTCCTAAAAGAATAGCCAAAGAAATGTTTAGAAGTAAAACTTGGAGAGAAGAAAAGAAATCTTCAAGGAATTTCCTCATGATTTTCCTGAAAAAAAAATCGTGATGGGTTTCTAGCAAAGAGGAATTACAATTACATGAGAAGAATTTTCGAACGATTTTCAGAGGAATTTGTGGAAAACTTTACGGAGGAATTAAGAAGTTTCCAGGGAGCTCCTGGAAAAATTTCAAGGAGAATTCTTGTGCCCGAGTTGTTCTGAACTTTCATATATTATGGATCCTGGATACCCTAATAAGTTTTTGGGAATCTTTTGAATTTCAACCACTTATTTTTGAATATGATTTAATCGTAAAGTGCATCTGTTTAAGGGAATTCATTTCAGTACCCGTTCAATCTTTCCACCATTTAGGGGGGGCGATCTGTCAAAAGATACGTAGGGGTGCCCATAACCGAACGGTGCCCACAACCGAACCTCCTCCCCTACGTATTATGGTCCCCCCATTTGATTTACATGTTCCATTTCCATAGGTTCCTGTTGCCTATTATAGACCCCCCCTTGTGTGCTAGTAATGGACCCTCTAACGTATTTACTTTTACAAATTAGTCAATAGTACTTAAAATTAGTATCCCAACCCTAAACAATTGCATGGAACGACTAACCTGATATGTGAAGCAACTTTATCCAATGGAAATTTGCATTAAATCGTTGATTCCAACATTTACTTTTGGTTTTCATGTACCCTTGAGACGAGCGAAGGTGCCCCCAGGGGCATATATGTACTCCAGGTTGAGAAACGCTGCCTTTTCTGTTCAAATGGAGGCATAGCTTGACCTGCGAAGGAGGGGGAGGGGTCGGACAGGATGCTGGCAGACTATATTGATCCCGAGCTGGTTGAGAGTAGCGACAAGCCGGTCGGCGTATTGGTATAGTTGTGGTGGTCCAAGGGGAAAGTACTAACTTGGAGTTCAGAGTTCTTGCCACCGGTATCCTACTCCTTCTTCTTCTTCTTCTTCTTCTTCTTCGTCTTCTTCTTCTTGGCATTACATCCACTACTCGGACATTGCCGCCCGCCGCAAACACGATGATACCTTTATGCCCAGAGAAATCGAGATAATTTCCGACTCGAAAATGTCCTAGGCCGGACCTGAAATCGAGCCCAGCCACCTTCAGCATGGTCTTGCATGGCTAAGGAAGGCTCCCTCCAAGAGGTGTTACTATCAGTCAGTTACACTTTTAATAAAAACGAATTGACCCGGCAGACGTTGTCCTGCATAATAGGTGAGAACGCTTTATTTTACTTTTTCACGATTCATACGAGCCCATTTCATTTTTATTATATAGATAAGTCGGATTTGGCTCAACTACTGGTGGAACTCCCGGAGGAATTTTCAAAGGAACAGAGGAATACCCGGAGAGGAATTTCCGAAATCCTATTTCCCGTGAGATTCCTACCAAATACCCTTCAGGAATTCTCTGTGAAGTTCCTGGAGAGATTCCCGGAGGAACTCTTGGAAAAACTCTTGGAGGAGCTCCCGGAGGAACTCCCACTAGCACTTACGGAGGAATTCCCACAAGGAAGTCCTGAAATAATTCTTGGAGAAGTTCCTGAAGGATTTTCCGGAAAAAAAATCTGAAAGAAAATCCCGGAAATATATCTGATTGAATTCCGGGAAAATATCAGGAGGAATTAATGCAGAAATTCCCAGATGAAATCCTGAAAGTATTCGCAGATGATTTTCTGAAGAAATTACCGGGGGTTTGCTCTGAAGAAATTCCTTGAAGAACTCTTGGAAGATATCCTGGAGGAACTCTCAAATTAATTTCAGAATGAAACTCTGGAGTAAATTCCGAGTGAAGTCCGGAAAGAATTCTAGGACAATTCCGCGAAAAAAATCCCGGAGAAATTCCTGAAGGAATTCCTGGAGAAGTACCTGAAGGAATTCCCGGAAGAATACCTGAAAGAATTTCAAGGGAAATACTTGTACGAATTCTTGGAGAAATTCCTAAAGAAATTTCTAGAGGAATTCTTGAAGGATATTCTGAAGTAATTGCAGAAAGAATTCCAGAATGAAATCCTAGAGGATTTCGCTATTGAATTTATGGAGGTATTCCCGGAATTTTTTTGGATGTTATCCCGGAGGAATTAAAGAAAGAGTTCCTGGAGGAATACCCGGAGAAGTTCCTAAAATAATTTCCGAAAGAATTTCTAATAGATTTACAAGTAAAATTATGGAGCGAATTCGGATGATTTCCGTCAAAAATTTCTGAAGAAACTTCTGGTGGAATTTTGGGAGGAAATTCCGTACGTATTCTTGAAGGAACTGTCAAATGCATTCCTGAAATAAATGCCGAAGATTTTCCTGGAAGAATAGCCAAATAAATGTTTATAAGTGAAACTTGGAGAGAAGAAAAGAAATCTTCAAGGAATTTCCTCATGAATTTCCTAAAAAAAATTCGTGATGGGTTTCTAGACAAAGAGGAATTACAATTACATGAGAAGAATTTTCGAACGATTTTCAGAGGAATTTGTGGAAAACTTTCCGGAGGAATGAGGAAGTTTCCAGGGAGCTCCTGGAAAAATATCAAGGAGAATTCTTGTGCCCGAGTTGTTTTGAACTTTCATATATTATGGATCCTGGATACCCTAATAAGTTTTTGGGAATCTTTTGAATTTCAACCACTTATTTCTGAATATGATTTAATCGTAAAGTGCATCTGTTCAAGGGAATTCATTTCAGTACCCGTTCAATCTTTCCACCATTTAGGGGGGGGGGGCGATCTGTCAAAAGATACGTAGGGGTGCCCATAACCGAACGGTGCCCACAACCGAACCTCCTCCCCTACGTATTATGGTCCCCCCATTTGATTTACATGTTCCATTTCCATATGTTCCTGTTGCCTATTATAGACCCCCCCTTGTGTGCTAGTAATGGACCCTCTAACGTATTTACTTTTACAAATTAGTTAATAGTACTTAAAATTAGTATCCCAACCCTAAACAATTGCATGGAACGACTAACCTGATATGTGAAGCAACTTTATCCAATGGAAATTTGCATTAAATCGTTGATTCCAACATTTACTCTTGGTTTTCATGTACCCTTGAGACGAGCGAAGGTGCCCCCAGGGGTATATATATATATATATATGTACTCCAGGTTGAGAAACGCTGCTATTTCTGTTCAAATGGAGGCATAGGTTGACCTGCGAAGGAGGGAGAGGGGTCGGACAGGATGCTGGCAAACTATATTGATCCCGAGCCAGTTGAGAGTAGCGACAAGCCGGTCGGCGTATTGGTATAGTTGTGGTGGTCTAAAGGGAAAGTACTAACTTGGAGTTCAGAGTTCTTGCGACCGGTATCCTACTCCTTCTTATTCTTCTTCTTGGCATTACATCCATCACTGGGACATTGCCGCCCATCGCAAATACGATGATGCCTTTATGCCCAGAGAAATCGAGATAATTTCCGACTCGAAAATGTCCTAGACCGAACCTGAAATCGAGCCCAGCCACCTTCAGCATGGTCTTGCATGGCTAAGGAAGGCTCCAAGAGGTGTTACTATCAGTCAGTTACACTTTTAATAAAAACTAATTGACCCGGCAGACGTTGTCCTGCATAATAGGCGAGAACGCTTTATTTTACTTTTTCACGATTCATACGAGCCCATTTCATTTTTATTATATAGATAAGTCGGATTTGACTCAACTTTGAGTGGGCTAGGCTAAGAGTGTGTTCTAAAAGGATCTCAAATCAAGGTACTATGAGCGTGTTCTGCTTTGAAGCCTAGCAACTTCCCTCTAAGCTAGGCAAGACTGCACGTTTCTCAAAACAAAAAAAAAAACAAACTAATTCACTTAGTAGTGATACTGTCTTTCCTGCATTTAGCTCAGACAGCAACTTTGTAAGGTTACAATATTTTCTGTTGTGGAGTTTCGACTGAATTTTATTTAATACGTATTGTTTTCTTGGCTTAGCAGTCTTATGATTGTATCAAACGAGCTATAATACAGACCGAAAGGACGGAACAAGAACATTATAGTTCGCTTGATACAATAAAGACCGCTGAGTTAAGACAACAATACGTATAACATAATTTTCTTCATGACTTGTAAATGCGATTTCCGATCGTTGTCAAATTTAATAGTGATCAACTAGGCTTCTCCCCATTGTGGTATGCAAATTGTTGGAAAAAAAATTTACAAGAATTACTATTTGAACAGATGGCGAATGTTTTTCTTATATATTCACTGACAGACAGACACTTTCTTAGTTCGTTGATTGGTATATGACCAGCCGAGTCTTCTATAAAAAGTTCGCTTGTAAAAAGTGAAATGATAGCCTTTCGGCACTACTTTGTTGTTCGAGAAAGGCAAACACAAATCTCATCATCTTGCAGTAAGTACCCAAAGAATGCATAAATAAAAACGTGGCCAATTATTACATTACACACCGTTCATCAAACACCGCACCATGCATGCAGGCAAATTCTTACGCTTCCCATGCACAGCGACAGAAGGAGCAATAAAATTTAATATTTCAAGATTATTGCATTTGGTACCACATCTTCATACAACACTCGCAAACGTTGTTGGTGATTCTCTCGTGATTCCAAGATTTTCGCTTTTCCTTTTCCACATCGATTGAATAATTTTATTGCCGCTAGCATGCCGTGAAAAATCTTCGCTTCTCCGTTCAAGACGGAGAAGGTGAAAATATGTATCTGCATTTCCCAAGTGATGCTGTTGTTCCCATGGGTTATGGCTCATGTCGTTGATCATTTAGCAGTTACAGTTGTCGTGATTATGAAATGTGGCCCATTTATAGTCAAAGAAATGTTTTATGGTTTTTAAGAATTATTATCCTGAATACGAAACCAAATGCGTAATATCAGAATACGCTAGCTCCAAATGCAACGATACATTTTTTTTCTTTGACTTAAAACAAACACGTTTCGAAATATTGTCTTTGCTTGAAGTTATTTTAAATATTTTGTTTTTCAATACCCGCAATACCCGGAATATCCGAAGCACACAACGCAGTAAAATGCGCGGCTACATATCAAAACCATGCTGAAGGTGGCTGAGTTCGCTTCCCGGATGAATCTAAAAAATATTCGAATTGGAAATTCTTCCCTGAGCATAAACCTGAGCGTAAACGCATAACGTATTGGGCCTGCCTGCCGTAGTCTCGATGATAAAGACAATAATAATAAGTATTGGGCTCATTATAAATCTTTAATACAATGGTAATTTGACTTAGGAACCTAGCTGTTAATAACAATGAAAGCGCCTTATGAATTTTAGTGAAAGGAGACAAAACATGTTCATCAATCTCTAACATTATTCAATCATTATTAGTTCATACTTCTTCCTACCGCAAGTCCTAAACGAATGTCTTCTTCTCATTGTTTACTGCTAAGAAAATATGTCGTTGCAGTAGTGAAGCATTTTCAGTGGCTTAATAAATTAAAAGATAAGCTGCATCATATCTTATGTACCTTGAGCTTTTTTCATTTGTTATTCTAATATTGTGTTCCATATTCCAAATTCACCAAAGATGTCAATTGATATTCTTTATTGAATTTCAAATGACTTTTTAGTGAATATTTCCAATTACTTAGGGTCTGTCTCATTTGGAGAATTAAACTTAAAAGTGACAGTTCGTAAATTAAAAAATCACCCTGTTACAAGAGTGGCTGGTGCTACCCAGCAATTCCAATAGGACATCGATGGAAAATGATTCGATATCTGTCAACAGTAATCTTGCTCTGCGAGAAGGGTTATTTGATAATTATTGAAATGTCACTTTTAAGTTTAATTTCAGTTTAATTATCCAATTGAGACAGACCCTTAGCTGAATATTGGCTCATGCTCAATAAAGTATTGTAATGGATTCAAGATTGTAGAATAACTAAAACGCTATGAGTTCATCATTCAATTTGATCTGAATTTTGCTTCTGAGCTGAGCCCTAAACAAATAATTTTATTTGGGTCAAGCACTTCCAGTACTGCTAATTATAGACAAATTTAATGCTTCCCCTAGTAATTACATGGACGCTCATGTATAATAGAACACAGAGTGCTGTCATACCTATTCGAGACAACATGTAGAAAACCAATTGTAACATTGGATCAACTTAAGGCCCATTACCCCACCTACTTCTAGGCGCGTTCACTGTGGAACAATGAGTATCACTGTTGCTCGAATGAGCTAAATTTAATTCAACGCATGGCGCAATGCCCTTGCTGTCCCACCCAACCCAACGCAACCCACGTTGGGAGACAAATGGTGTCTCGCATTTCCATACCTTCTGGGAATGACTAGCGCCGACATGAACTTGTGAGCGCCGAGGGTACAAATGGGACAAGAATTGATGGATGACATTGTCACGCAAGCAACATAGAAAATCTGTTGCACTAATGACAATTGGAATGTCGAATTAGGTCTCTACAATTTTTTGGAGCTTACACAGAATAGGGTTGTCCAGTATTTAAAATAAAAATTTCCATTGCCTTTAATATTGTAATACATTCTTAGTTTAGTATGGTATAAGAAATATATTTGTATTAATTAATTATCTTAGTATAGTAAAAGAAATATATTTGTATTAATTAACTAGCGAAAGAAACCCAGCTTTGCCCGGGTGTTGCAAATGTCACAATGAACTATTTGCAGCACCGCACTCTAGATCAATTTCAATGCGTTTGTTTTGTTTTCCTCAACAGTTGACACAAAATTGTATTCTAATTATTCTTTTACATTTCCCCGTTAAATTCATCAACCTTTTGCATATACAAACTTTGCGGATCCCAAAACGAATCGATTAGGGGAAAAATCTTGCAAATCGGTCAACCCGTTCGTGAGTTAAATCGTCAGGAAGGAAATCTCAACTCATTTTTATTATAGAGAAGATTTGCATGCAGCCCAGCAGGTAATTGTATTCAAAAACATATGATACTCAATGAGATGATTAATCCTATACCATAAACAAATAGTTGTTTTGGATGAAGAAATAGATTAAGGAGCAATATATTTCTCCAACAATGCCGATCTACGCAACACAACTCAACGCTTGAACGGAAATATAAGACTAATTCGAAAAAACGAATCATATTATGTAATGTATGCAGGAATATAAAAGGACAATGTTCTAACAGAATGATGTTTCTTGAAGAAAAAGTCAAATAAATACATAAAAATTAAAGCAGCGATTTGAATCAAGGACGAGATACTGTGGTAAAATTAAATAGAATAGTACTAACTCGTCTTCTGGCAGAAGAACACGTTCTACTAAAAAACTTCAAATTATTTTATATTCAATATTATTATGATGTATCCGGCTTTTATCAGAGTAATAAAAACAGAGATCGAATGTACTGATTGTTACGATCAAAACGTTTTGGGTATTTCAGTGAAAACAAACACCACTTCTAAAATAAACTTCCACAACCAAGAGCCAAAACAACAAGCTATAACAACTTTCTCTGCAACAACCATGATTATATTCCTGTGAAATCCATTAGGCGAAATCATACACATATCGCAAATCTTCACGGTTGCCACCTTCCAGGAAAAAAGCCTGAGGGTCACAAATCACAGCCGTTTTATCTCCAAATATAAAGGTACATGCAAATGGGACTTCAATTACTTCCATGTCCCATACAGACGATCCCACATAGAACAATTCAAGCTAAATTTGTCTGTTCATCCTATCCATTGGTAAACATTTTCTTCTATCTGAATATAGGCTGATTCAACATTCATTACTCTCCTTTTGACAATGACACTAAGATCTAAATAGTGAGAATTGTGAACGTATTGAAGAACGCTATATTGTTAGCAGACAATGAGTCATTCTGCTGTTAAAAACTGAATTAAATGGAATTAAACATTGAAATAAACTTAGCTATGGATCAAATCGTTTAAATATGTTCTCATGAAAAAATCGCGAAAGCGTAAACTAAACATTCTTCGTATACCACACACGTTTTGCAGATATTCTTGTTATGTATTAAAATATAGAGCTTTTATATTGCCCAGCCCAATCACTTTTATATTTCACAATGCCCAACAAAGACAAACTTGCTAACTCAATCTTTAAAAATCGATACCCATTTTTTTCATCTGTTGCTCCTTCACAAGCTTTAAAACGTGGTAGGAGCCGGATGGCAACGTCAACGACACCATATCTGGATAGCGAGGGATCTTCTGTTGGGAGCTTCCTTTCAAAACTTTGGCTTACAATAAGTCAAACACTTGATTGAATGTTTGCTGTGCTCATAGCGAATGTAATAAAGGGAGATACACAAACTGGAAATAAAAATGTTGGCTGCAGCTCAAGCAAGCAGAAATAACATTCGGAGTAAACGTTGTTCTTTCCTCGAGACCTGAATTGGTTCCTCCTTTTTGTAGAACATCCATTTGTTAAAATAAAATTGGGCAAAACACAGAATAGAAATCGAGTGTCGTCTCTGTTTGTCTCTGAATGACGGATAAAGATGTAAAGCAAGACAAAATTTTCAAAACGACTTATCTGCTTTTGTAAACAAAGATTCAAACGACGATTTGACGAATCTGATAGCTTTCCCACGCAAACCAACACTATCAACAGGTAGCGGAATCCTTAACCTACCTATTGATGGTGTTGGTTTGCGTGGGAGAGCTATCAGATTCGTCAAATCGTCGTTTGAATCTTTGTTTACAAAAGCAGATAAGTCGTTTTGAAAATTTTGTCTTGAAAGAAATCATATTTCTCATCCGGTAGATCCTTCCAACTGACTAAGCTACACGAAGGAAGCGTTGTTGGTCGTACCTAGAGGCCTGAATAAGAGAAACGCGGATAAGTATGTGCCGCCAATCGAACTGTTAAAAACCAGCAGCCAATCGAGCAGGAGATCTGTCAAGCATCCAAAATGTTGGCTCAAATACTGAAAACGGCTAAATTCGATTTTATGCCATTTTTAAATAAACAAATTTTACATAAGTTTGCAATAATATATGCAAGTTATTTATAGATTATGAAATGAAATTGCATTGTTTATTGGATTCTATTGTTTAATGATGTGGACACATTAAATAGCGGATTGTGAGACTTTATCTACATAAACCATTTCTTCCTTTTCATGTGTTGTTCTTTGATGAAGAAGAATGAATGCAGTGTTGGCAGAGTAATATTTTCTATCCGCGTTTCTCTTATTCAGGCCTCTAGTCGTACCTATCTCAATTCGGGCTGACGCTTCAAAAAAGTGAATGCGTCATGATTTCGCAGATCATTAAACTAACAGCGATATTATTAGAAGCAAGAGAATTTTAGTCCGTTGGTTTCGACTTTGGATGGATGTTTCATTTTAAGAATAGGATTTAAAATCAATGAAAATGTCATTTCAAATGGAACTAAAGAAAAAGATAGAGGCCGTACATATAGTTCGTAAGCTCTTATTGGGGGTGGGGTATCTGTTGTTATTTGATGCTCCATGTAATTTAAAACATATTTGTGTGAAAATGAATTTTGCATGACTGTAGTGGGGTGAAAACCCAGAAAAATCACTAACGTAATTAGTGTACGACCCCCGACTATACATATAATTTGATGCACTCTTCTTCTGGCTCTGAGAAACGAAAAAAATAAATAGGTAAGTCGCTAAAAGAATTGCGCAGTGCAAAGTGAGAAGTGATGAATGAGACATTTCCAAGAAATATAGTCAAAGGCCGGTAGTGACAAATGGAAAGTTTGTTTTTATGGACTCTATTTAAGTGACTTTTCAGTAGATAAGAAAAATTGCGAGTGAAGTGTAAGTAGTGAGAAGTAAGTAGTGGGAAGCGAGAAGTGATATGTGAGAAATATGTGAGAAAAAAGTGCGACGTGACAAGTAATCCGCGAGAAGTGAAAAGTGAGAAATGAGATGTCTGTGAGAAGTAAGAATCGAGAAGTGGCAAGTTATATTTATTTATTTATTCAGACTAAGGCCGAAGTGGCCTGCGCGGTATATAAGAGTCTCCTCCATTCGGCTCGGTCCATGGCTACACGTCGCCAACCACGCAGTCTACGGAGGGTCCGCAAGTCATCTTCCACCTGATCGATCCACCTTGCCCGCTGCGCACCTCGCCTTCTTGTGCCCGTCGGATCGTTGTCGAGAACCATTTTCACCGGGTTACTGTCCGACATTCTGGCTACGTGCCCGGCCCATCGCAGTCTTCCGTTTTTCGCGGTGTGAGCTATGGATGGTTCTCTCAACAGCTAATGTTATTCGTGGTTCAAATACCTTCGTTCTCCAAGTACCGTCCGCCATCTACACCACACCATAGATGGTACGCAGCACTTTCCTTTCGAAAACTTCAAGTGCGCGTTGGTCCTCCACGAGCATCGTCCAGGTCTCGTGTCCGTAGAGGACTACCGGTCTAATGAGCGTTTTGTAGATTGTCAGTTTGGTACGGCGGCGAACTCTATTCGATCGGAGCGTCTTGCGGAGTCCAAAGTACGTACGATTTCCAGCCACTATGCGTCTCCGAATTTCTCTGCTGGTGTCATTTTCGGCAGTCACCAGTGAGCCCAAGTACACAAATTCTTCTACCACCTCGATTTCGTCACCACCGATGCAAACTCGCGGTGGGTGGCTCACATTGTCTTCTCTTGAACCTCTCCCTATCATGTACTTCGTCTTCGACGTGTTGATGACTAGTCCGATCCGCTTAGCTTCCCTCTTCAGTCTGATGTAAGCTTCCTCCATCTTCTCAAAGTTACGTGCCATAATATCTATGTCGTCAGCGAAACCAAATAGCTGGACGGACTTATTGAAAATTGTACCACTCGTGTTAATCCCTGCTCTTCGTATTACCCTTCCAAAGCGATGTTGAATAGCAAACACGAAAGACCATCACCTTGCCGTAACCCTCTGCGAGTTTCGAAGGGACTCGAGAATGCCCCTGAAACTCGAACTACGCACATCACCCGATCCATCGTCGCCTTGATCAACCGTATCAGTTTATCCGGAAAACCGTGTTCGTGCATTAGCTGCCATAGCTGGTCCCGATCGATTGTATCATATGCGGCTTTGAAGTCGATAAATAGATGATGTGTGGGCACGTTGTATTCGCGGCATTTCTGCAGTACTTGGCGAATGGCGAACACCTGGTCCGTGGTGGAGCGTTCGCCCATAAAACCCGCCTGGTACTGCCCCACGAACTCCCTTGCAGTTGGTGCTAGTCGACGGCATAAAATTTGGGAGAGTACCTTGTAGGCGGCGTTCAGCAATGTGATTGCGCGGTAGTTGCTACAATCCAGCTTATCGCCCTTTTGTAGATGGGACACGACACCTTCCATCCACTCCTGCGGCAAAACTTCCTCCTCCCAAATCTTGGTAATGACCCAGTGCAGCGCTCTAGCCAGTGCCTCACCACCGTGTTTAAATAGCTCTCCTGGTAGTTGGTCAACCCCAGGGGCTTTGTTGTTCTTCAAGCCGGCCAATCTCCTCCTGGATTTCCTGGAGATCCGGAGCCAGGAAAATTATGTCCTGCGCGCGTTCTCCCAGGTCCATCACCATACCGCCATCTTCGTCTGCCACATCGCCATTCAGGTGTTCTTCGTAGTGCTGCCGCCACCTTTGGATCACCTCACGCTCGTTCGTAAGAAGGTTCCCGTTTATATCCTTACACATATCAGGCTGTGGCACGTGGCCCTTACGTGAACGGTTTAACTTCTCATAGAACTTTCGTGTGTTATTAGCGCGGTACAGTTGCTCCGTTTCTTCACGGTCTCGATCTTCCTGCTGGCGCTTTTTCCTCCGGAAAATCGAGTTTTGTCTGTTCCGCGCCTGTTTATATCGTGCCTCGTTCGCCCTCTTGCGGTGTTGCAGCAATCTCGCCCATGCTGCATTCTTCTCTTCCACTAACTGCTCACATTCGCCGTCATACCAGTCGTTTCTCTGATCCGGGGGCACCGTGCCAAGTGCAGCGGTTGCGGTGCTACCAATGGCGGATCGAATATCTCTCCAGCCATCTTCAAGAGACGCTGCGCCTAGCTGCTCTTCCGTTGGGAGTGCCACTTCCAGCTGCTGCGCGTATTCTTGGGCTAGTCTACCGTCTCGTAGCCGCCCGATATTAAGCCGCGGCGTCCGACTTCGACGCGTGTTGTACACCGTCGAGAGTTTTGAGCGCAGGCATACTGCAACGAGGTAGTGGTCGGATTCAATATTCGCACTGCGGTAAGTGCGGACGTTCGTGATGTCGGAGAAGAATTTACCGTCGATTAGAACGTGATCGATTTGGTTTTCCGTTTCTTGGTTAGGTGATTTCCATGTGGCCTTGTGGATGTTTTGCGGGGGAAGAAAGTGCTTCGGACTACCATTCCGCGGGAGGCTGCGAAGTTTATGCATCGTTGGCCGTTGTCATTCGATACGGTGTGCAGACTATCCGGTCCGATGACCGGTCTATACATTTCCTCCCTTCCTACCTGTGCGTTCATGTCACCGATGACGATTTTAACGGCAAGTGGCAAGTTAGGAATGAGAAATAAGAAGTGAGAAGTAAGAAGCGGGAAGAATAATGAGAAATGTGAGTGAAATAAGTGAGAAGTTTATTGTTAATTGTCAACTGAAATTAAGGTTGCTTATAAATCTGGCTTTCTCAGTCTGAGGATAATCAAAACGGCTAGATTTTGAAATTACCCGACGTTTCAGCTGAATGTATTTAGCCCTTTTCAAGGGAAATTACGGGAAACATATTGCAAAAATATGTAACATAACGAAATATGTAACATAATATTGAACATAGACCTACTTTGTCAACCGTTTTTCGTTTGCGAGTTAATGCCTGTTGCATGTTTTGGGCTTCTGATATGCTACCTAACGTCGGGTAATTTCAAAATCTAGCCGTTTTGCTTATCCTCAGACTAAGAAAGCCTCATCCATAAGTGAGAAGAATAGTGAGAAATAGGACACCGCACGGAAAAATCTCTTTCTCTTTCGTTCTTCATAAATGTTAACATTTACTGGCCTTGATGTTTTCTAATTTGTTTGCAGCGAGAAAGAGACAAAGCAGCCCGTATACTAGGATAGGATGTGCCAAGTAGTCATTAAAAATCGTACCGATTTTCTGTCACAATCGTACCGGTTGCTGATTGGTTGAAAATGACAATCGATTACTTCGATTGGTGGCGGCGCGATTTTCGTAGGGCAGCATGTTGTTAGTTTGGCCGTGTTGCTGGTTTTTAAAGTTGATATTAAGCAAAACACGTAAATGTTTGAGTTCCAGTTTTTTGGGACTAAATTAATTTCTATTGAACTGGAAACGTCATATAAATGTATCTAAAGGGTTGTAAAGGTTTTAAAACTGTTGATTTTAAGCATTATCATTCACCTTTCTGTCATTTTCGATTTCAAAGTCATATTTTCATTAGCGAAAACTTCTCTCTGTTAGTCTTTCGCTTCCCTTACATAAATAATGGATGGAACGGAAAGAAAAACATCAAATTTTGATACATGATATGTGGAAGATTATGTACCAAATTAATTTGGATGCACTGGCGACCACCTCGTCAGAGCAACCGACTAAAAAACAACAAGGCAGTCTCAATTGAGTTGTCACATCCTATCCTAGCCCGTATAGTGCCCCATATGGACTAAAAACTTAATGATTTCACCTAGCGGTAAAGGTGCCTTTCTGGTGAATTTAAAAAATAGTATCAAAAATAGTGATCAAAAGTTTAGAGCCCATAGTCCGGTCTAGTAAATTTTTCAAAGGGGAGCGGTGGGAAAGGAGGCCCTACAAAACTAGAGTAAAATATCCGATAGTCGTGGGTGTTCCTAAAGTTGCGTTAGAGTTGTTTTTACATAATCTACGTATTTAACGCAGCTATCCATCTATTCCATCAATTTGTAAACCTGTCATTAGACAAAAAATGGATTTCCCGCAAAATCTGTAAAATATCACTAAAATACCTTATCTTTTCTTAGCTTTGTACCAATAGTTACGGTAGTGTTCCTATAGTTGCGAGTTCCATAAGAAAACAATGGGATTTACATCTATAGGAACCCGAAATAAAAATTATCCCAAATTAATAACTATTGGAACACTGCACCAATAATGGAAGGATCCATTTTAGAAGACATTCATGGATGTTGCTGCAATTAGAACACTTTTCGGATAAAATATAACTAATAACGATAAGCCCTACGATGTCGAGCTCCTCCTGCCAGCAACCTGCAGCCGTCCCGGTCCTGTGTTTGGGACCGGAGAGGGGGCCCTCCAAAATCGTCCTTCAGGCAAGTACGCTCCTATTCAAAACATTTTGCTTCCTGAAAAAATCCTTGTTTCCAGTCGACTATCAACTGAACAACCGCCGTTTCGACAACTGCACGTAAGCGTACTACAAGTTCTATGAAACAACTGTATCCTTTGGACACTGTATGCAATCACGTGAACCGCGAAATCTCTACGACCAAACCCACTGCTGTGTGTGAATCTATGGAGTCATCTGACAAAAGAAGTTGTCTTGGACAACTGAGCAATCAACAACCGTTATTCTGCTGTGCATCGGGATGCACTCTTGCCCCAAGCTACAAGGAAGCCCCTATCTCTCTCATCGCAGTCGAGCCCCTCCCGCCAGCGACCATCAGCCATCCCGGTCCTGCGTTTGAGTTGAGAGACGGGGTCTTCCGAACTCCTCCTGCAGGCAAGTACGTTGTTATTACGAACAATTCCTTGCCTGAATCGATTATCGTTTCCAGTGGAACTTCGTCAAGCCAAACCAAGTCTGCTGCTAACGGAACACCGGGACGCTTCAGTGTCACAAGTCCTAGGAAGCCCCTATTCCTCCCATCGCAGTCGTCCCGGTCCTGCGCATGGGAAGGGAGACGGGGTCTTCCGAATTCCTATTACCGGCAAGTACGATCAATCAACCACCGCCTCTCTTCCTGATATTATCCTGATTTCCAGAGCAACAACCCCCGTCCGAAATCGCACGTTACTATGTACTATCAGAATGTTGGCGGAATGAATGGTCTAGTGGAAGATTATCGACTAGCGGTCATGGATGATTGTTACGATATCGTAGTTCTGACCGAAACTTGGCTAGACTCTCGCACAATTTCAAGCTATATTTTTGGGACTGGGTACGAGGTTTTTCGATGTGATCGAAACTCGAATAACAGTAGGAAATCGACAGGAGGTGGCATCATAATCGCTGTAAGTTCTAGGCTGAAGGCATCAGTAATCGAAGACGATTCGTTCAACACCGTGGAGCAGGTTTGGGTATCTATTCAGCTCGGGGGCCGTAAACTATTTGTTTGTGCGGTGTACATTCCTCCAGACCGAACTTGAGACTTGAAACTCATCGACACGCACTGCCGATCAGTCTTCTTTGCGTCGGAAATAGCGTCTCCCAACGATGAAATCATCGTTCTGGGCGACTTCAACCTTGCAGGAGTCGCGTGGGTTCCAACTCACAACGGTTTCCTACGCCCTGATCAGGAGCATTCCTCGTTTCACCCGGGAGCTCTCAGGTTGCTGGATAATTACAGTACTGCAACGTTATCTCAAGTTAATTGCATTGTGAATGAAAATAATCGCTTGCTGGATCTGTGCTTCGTCGGCGGTCGTTACACCGCTCCATTTATTTCCACTGCACCTGTTCCTTTGGTCAAGGCTTCCCCTCACCATCCATCTCTTGTAATTGGAGTTGAGAATGATGACGTCCGTGACTATGTTGGTACTTCAACGGCTGTGTCATATGTTTTTCGCAAGGCCAATTTATTGCAGTATTGCCGAAGTGCTGTCTAACTTGGATTGGCAGAGTATCCTCGACCCGGCCGATGCAAATATCGCTGCACAGACTTTTTCTCATGTCTTGGCATATGTCATTGACAGACATGTTCCAAAGAAGATTGCCCATACCGACTCTAAGGTTCCGTGGATGACAAATGACCTTCGTTCGTTGAAAAGGACAAAAAGGCCGTCCTGAAAAGGTTCACAAGGTTCCGCACTCTTCCCTTGAAGCACCATTATGCTAGGCTGAACAACGAATACGAACGGTTAAGTAGTTTCTATTTTAAACGTTACCAGCGGAGGATACAGCAACGGCTTAAAACCCATCCGAAATCCTTTTGGAACTACGTAAACGAGCAGCGTAATGGAGACATGGCTTCAACTCAACAAGAGATTTGTAACCTATTCTCGGCCAAGTTTGCTAGCGTGTTTGTCAATGAGCTCCTCTCCAATGACTCCATAACCAGCGCAGCGGGTAATGTACCCTTAACGAATCAAACGCTAAACGCTGTCGATGTAAGTACAGATGCCATAGCGAGAGCAGCCACGCGGCTAAAAACGTCGTACAAATCGGGACCTGACGATCGGAAAGCGATTATCATTTGCAGATGATCTTAAAATGTTTTTGCGCATATGCTCAATAGCCGATTGTCACTTACTACAAGACCAGATCGATGCTTTCGCTCATTGGTGCGATCCAAATCGACTTGTAGTTAACCCGAAAAAGTGCTCGATCATAACTTTTTCTCGGAAGAAACAACCGATTACCTTCAACTACTGCCTGTTCGGAACGACTATTGAAAGAGTGCACTGTGTGAAAGATCTCGGTGTTCTATTGGACTCCAAACTGACATACTCGGATCACATTTCATATGTTGTTGATAAAGCATCTAGGTCTCTTGGATTTGTGATCAAAGTGACAAAGACTTTCACAGACATCTACTGTTTGAAAACACTGTATTGCTCTCTCGTGCGATCTACGTTAGAATACTGCTCTGCGGTCTGGAGTCCAAACTATAATAATGGTGTCGAACGCATCGAATCCGTTCAACGTCGATTTATACGGTACGCACTCCGCAACCTTCCCTGGAGAGATCCGCTACGACTTCCTCGCTACGAGAGCCGTTGTCAGCTGATCAGCTTAGAACCTCTGTGTATCCGAAGGGATGTATGCAGAGCATTAACCGTCGCCGATATTTTGCAAGGAAGAATAGGTTGTGACACTCTTCTGCGGCAAATAAACATCAACGCACAACCCCGACAACTGCGGAGTAACCTAATGCTAAGACTTCCTTTTCGTCGCACAAACTATGGGCTGCGTAGTGCTCTCCATGGTTTGCAGCGTGTCTTCAATAGAGTGGCGTCGGTGTTTGATTTCCACTTGACACGAGATGTCCTCCGCCGGTTCTTCACATCATTTTTTACCGACCAGAACAATTGACGCACATAGACTATAGTTAATGTATTTGTGATTGTATTGTATTTTAATCCTTGACAATGTTTTTAATGTAGTGATGTGATATTGTATTTATACATATTTTTTTTAAACCATCATTGGGGCTGTATCAAGTCTGTTGATGTAATACATAAATAAAAAATAAGATGACGGCTGATGTGACAATAGAACGGAACATAGTTAATTTTTTTTAAAGGTACAATACACTCTGTTGTTTAAATGATGCATGAGGTAAAAATACTGATGAAAATCATTACAACTAAAGCAATAAAACAGTTTTTGTTTAGCAAGGGCATATTGCACCCCTTTCCCCTAATATGCTACACGTCTCCATTTGTATACGGGGTAGAGTACTTATCCACTTCGGCAGCCTTATTTTTGTAAAAAAAAGGAAACTTGGAAGATGAAACTATTGCAAGTTACCCCATATGATGGTACCACAATCATGACAAAACTGCTCACCCATCCAATTGAAATGACCTATATTTACTTCCAGTTAATATTTCTGTGCCAGTGAGCACAGATCCATTAGTCCAGTATATCGATCCATCCCCATCAGACGCCTTTGGCTATTTTTCCGTCACTGTTATCGAAATTTCCCATAATGGTCCTGTTACTGCGCTGATTGGAACAAAAGTAATCATGATGATTTGACTCTTTCGGCTCAAATGGTCCTTTATGGTCCTTCAAAAGCGAACGTCCACAAATTACGTGAATGAAATATAAGTGCCAAAAAAATATTTTTATTCCCATTTTTCGATTTGGCCCATTTCTAATAGGAAACAATGGGACAGGATAAAACAAGATTATAACAAAATTATAACAACGTCAGTGACAACGTCAATAGCAACTGTTGATATAGTTTTGTAATTATCATTCGTTTCGAATGACTATCTTATCAAATTTATAACTGGATATGCTATTGAATAATCAGACGAGTGTATTTCTTCTGAGTGAAGTTAAACGCTTTTTACAATGTTATGGAAATGCTAATATCATCTTCCAAACTTCCAAAGACGCACATGTTCATGATATAATTAGAGGCGAAAGTGTAAATTAGATAGTTCCGTTAAGACACGGCAGGCATGAAAATGTTTTATAAAAATGGATTTGAAAGCGACCAGAGGGTAATAGTTATGATGGTATAAATCTCACGACATTCCTTCTGCCATACTCCCGTATGAAGATTGAGGGAAGAGTATCAGTGTGCAAGTCAGTTGAGAGATATGTTGATACAACATACTACTTGACTCGACAGTCGAGTCAAGTACGAGCACTGGAGACGACCACACAGTTGTGGTCGAAATACGTATCTGCAAAGATATCGAAATAATTGGTGGAATTAAATGGAGGATACTTAACTCGTCTTAGACGGATAAATCTGTTACTTCGGTTGGGAACGCATGGTTATTTGTAAACCCAAGACTAAAATATTTTTCTCTATCTTTGCGCTGTATCTCGATAATGATTAACTAAAAAAACATGTATGGTTTCTTATCCCATTCCCGCATTATTGATTTGATATTTATGACAAAAGGCCACTTTTCAGAATTTTGTGGGCCGTGCAATACCTACTGCAATGGAGCAACTTCTGATTAGAACTAGCTATTCTTGCTAAATATCGTTTGAAAAAGCTTTTATTTGAATTAAATTAACAAGGTGTACCACAATCGAGTGAATTATAAATAACTTGATATCGTCAACGTATTAAACAGTTTTCCTGATAACGATGGATAATTTTCATACTAAAAACAGACTCCTGGCCTTTTGGCAGCACGGTGTGGCTAGAAGTTCTTGGGCCGAAGCAAAAAACGATCCATAAATAACATCTGAATGTTCCATAAAACGCTACCATAAATCCATAAAATAGTTCGAGAGATTCCATTAAGAATATTTTTATGATCCATAAAAACTATAAATTGATCCATAAAATTTCAAATTTGCGCAATTTATATCCTGGTGATGATCCATAATTTTAACCATATGATCCATAATTTTGGTCATATGATCCATAATTTTGATAATGTGATCCATAATGCTTGGAAAGAAGGCCAATGAAACTATATTAATTGATCCACACATTTTATAAAATCTATGGATCAATTATCAAAATTTATGGATCATATCACCAAAACTATGGATCAAATGGCCAGAATTATGGATCATATGACTAAAATTATGGATCATATTACTGAAATTATGGATCATCATCACGATAAAAAAATTCGCAAATTTGAAGTTTTATGGATAAAAAAATAGAGTTTTTTATGGATCATTTTCATGGATCATTTGTCATATTTTCATGGGAAAATAGCAAGAATTGCATTGCTTTTCTTGACCATGTTAATGGAACATATTTCCCAATTAATTGCTAAATTTTAGCTTAGTTATGGATCGAAAAATTATTCTTTATGGAATCTCATAAACTATTTTATGGATTTATGGTAGCATTTTAAGGAACATTCAGATGTTATTTATGGATCGTTTTCCAGTTTTTTATGGATCCGTCTTTATCGTTTATATGCAAAAGTATGTTTTGCCAAAAAAACTCCAAACGCGAAGAGCCCTGGTTCAGATGGTGCACTTCAACTTATTCTACACAGCTTTGCAGTCCCCAAAACAAAATGAGCGAGAACAAAGCGAGAATCATCACTTATCTGTGGGAGCTGCCTAACCGATTCTGTTTTTCACACATTCTGAACAGTTTTTGCCTTTTTTTCATCGTTGTTCGTTATCTGTTCGATTTCTGCAAACCCTGATACGCGGTGATAGGAAAAAAAAAAGTTTAAATAATATCCTTAAACATCCCTGGACATTACTCAAACAGGATTCGATTTTCCGCATGATATAGGGAAATGGTTCGGCATTTCATCTCATAGCTCCCATTTCCATCCCATCAAAAACAAAGTAATGAAAAGGTATTTGCTTTATTATTTATTTTTGTGATTTTTTTCAGCAGTGGGGATGTATGCTGGCAAAAAAGTGACAAGATTGGTGCTGTACTTTTTTGTTTGCGATGAGATGAATATATGTTCAGTGAGATGGAAAACGGACTAGTTCCCATAGGAAAAGCTTTCCATTTTCAATTGAATTTAATCACATACCAAAATAAAGTAATAAAATAACAATCTAGTTTGCATGTATTTATATGCATTTTCGCTCTTTCTAAAAAAGAGCATTGTTGTTATTTTTATTTTTCTCAGAGGAAGGGTCTTTGGAGGAAAAATAAGTTCTGTCAATTATTTCGGAGCGCAATGATCGATTTGATCGAAGTATTTTCAGTCGGATTTTCTATCAAAAATGTGTTTTTGAAGTACACATAAAGTCTTACACCTAAAAACGCAAAAAGTTCCTAACATATTTAGGGTAGAAGCACTATATTTCGCCACCCTAAACGTACGTTTATCTCTAAAATTGACGCAAAAGGCAAAAAATTCTAATTATTGGGGAGGTTTCGGTATTATTATGTAAAACTGGTTCTTCTCAAGCAAATCTGATTTAATCTTTTCCTCATCTTATTGGCATTACATCCCCACACTGGGACAGAGCCGCCTCGCAGCTTAGTGTTCACTTAAGCACTTCCACTTCGATTCCCGATGCCGGTCTAGGCAATTTTCGGATTGGAAATTGTCTGGACTTCGCTGGGCATAAAAGTATCATCTTGTTAGCCTCATGATATACGAATGCAAAAATAGTAACTTGGCCTAGAAACCTCGCAGTTAATAACTGTGGAAGTGCTTAATGAACACTAAGCTGCGAGGCGGCTCTGTCCCAGTGTGGGGATGTAATGCCAATAAGAAGAAGAAGAAGAAGTATTCCCAGTAAACGACAAAAAATCTAGAATATATCTAGAATCTATCTTTCTAATTCCCCAACTCATTCTCTTGATTAAGTGACAGTTAAGCAGCCCGAGCATTGTTCAATCCTCTTCGCAGTCATTGGGTGTAGCCAAGCGTTGGGCAATCATCTTGTAAGTCGTTAGGTGTGGCTGAAATCTGCAATGTATTAGACCAGGGACGTAGTAAGATCGCTAGTTGACGTTGCGCATTTAACGGCACCGTTGCGCATTTACTTTGCACCGTACAATGTGGAAAAACGATCCATAAAAGAATGAAAAACGATCCATAAATAACATCTGAATGTTCCATAAAACGCTACCATAAATCCATAAAATAGTTCGAGAGATTCCATAAAGAAGCCAGGTTACCATTTTTGCATTCGTATATCATGAGGCTAGCACGATGATACTTTTATGCCCAGGGAAGTCGAGACAATTTCCAATCCGAAAATTGCCTAGACCAGGACCGGGAATCGAACCCAGCCACCCTCAGCATGGTCTTGCTTTGTAGCCGCACGTCTTACCGCACGGCTAAGGAGGGCCCCGGATACCCCGGATACGGATACCATCATTGGCCCGAAATAATCCACCCCCATGTGGCTGAACGGGCGACTGTATGCTGCGAGGCGTGACGGTGGCAAGTCAGTCATTAGCGGTGGTTGCGGACGAGCTCTTTCGTTCTTGCAAACTTGGCAGTTATTCCGGATCGATTTGTAAACGGCTTTTACTCTTGGGATGTAGTATCTTTGCTTCAGTTCATTTATAACAATCTCATGGTTCTGATGAAGGAATCTACGGTGGACAATTGGACATCTAGCACAACTAGCTTGGTGATGCCGTGTTCAAGAGGAAGAATAATAGGATTGACGGAGTTTCTGTCAATGTATTGGCAAGCATTGGTTCTCCCACGAATCCTCAAGATTCCCCTTTGTTGCAGATAGGACGGCAATCTCTTATCCGTAGATACTTCTTTAGGCTACTTGGAACAGATAACATTCAGCTGTGATTAGCTAACTACGAGTAAGTGTTCCGTATGCTTTAGGAGTATTCCGTATTTTCTCTCGCATATTCTTGATTCTGCTCTGAAGACGTACGCCGTAGTCCTCAGCAAAGAAAATCACTGGCTGAATTTATTAACTACGATAATCGGTTCGTGAACCTTGAAGTGAAGGTGTAGATGTGGACGAAGCTCTGTGTTGATTACAGCGATAGAGTGCGTATTTGCTGGCCATTTCTCTTCAGGATGTTTCAGGCCCACGGAACCAGCGACTACTCGAACTTCAATCGGGCATGCTTTTCCACTTGGTCCCGTCGTCGGCCGAGTTTAACTTTGTCGGAGCCCATCGCCATTCCCGTAGTTCCGTTGTTTCTAAAATTTCGCTGACCTGCACTCCAACATACTGACTGTACCGGCGATGGTCTGAGTGTAGCCAGCACATGACATCCCTGGAGTCTGTCCAGAAAACGCGATCCCAAGATTGTGTCTGCCAGTCTTACTCCAATAACAGCAGCTTGAAGTTCAGAGCGTGGTATTGACAGAAATTTTAGAGGCGCCACCCTTATTTTTGCTCCGGCTAATGCAATGTCCACGTTGTCTCCCTTTTGAAAGCGTAGATATACAACAGCTGCAAAACCATTTTCGCTGGCATCAACGAAAGTATGCATTTGTACGACAGTAGCTCCTCCTATAGATGTCAGGTTCCGGTAGCAGCGAGGAATCCTGATATCCAATACCCGAGGAAGAACCTTCAGCCACAGTAGCCATTTCTCATAATGGGAATCGGCTTCTTAAAAATAAGAAGAACACAACCCATGCTGTTGATGGTGGCAAAAATTAACTCAGGTTTAAATTTCAACACTGTCCAAGGAATTTCGCCAGTGGCGATAATTGAAATCACCAAATTTGATGTGCTAAATATCGCCACATTTTATTTAACTAAATTAAGACAAAAACATGAACTGTTTTATAGTAAACCGTTAGAGATCACATTTTATGAATAGTTCTTATGATTGTGTTTTTATATTAGAGTGGCTCAAAAAAAACTTTTTCAAATTTTTTGATGGGCCGCCCTCTTATGCGGTTCTATTTGATGCCCTGATGATCTGGACAAAATTTCAGCCAAATCGGTCAACGTTTGGGCGGTGCTAAACTCGTTGGAAGTTTATGTGGAAAAATGTATGCAAAAACATCCAAAAACAGTGATTTGCATTTGGACGGCAAAATTTACGATCAAGAACCATGATACACATTCAATTCTTGTAGAATTAAGTACAGAATGTTATGCTGAAAACCGCAAGAAGATAAGAGTTTATTAGGCAAAGATATGAGCATTTTACTGGAGTGTTGTAGGGGTGAATTTATTTCTTTTCAAAGGTAAATGAAACGAAATTTGCTCAAAATCTAATCTTCTCGAGGTTTTCTGCATAACATTCTGTATTAAATTCTTCAAGGTCTGAATGAGTATCATAGTTCTTCATCGTAAGTTGTGCCGTCCAACTGCAATTAACTATTTTTGAATGTTTCTGCATACATTTTTGCATATAAACTTCCAACGAGTTTAGCATCGCCCAAACGTTGACCGACTTGGCTGAAATTTTGTCCAGAGCATCAGGGCATCAAAAAGAATCAAATAAGAAGACGGCCTATCAAAAAAATTGGAAAAAATTTTCCCATACTAATTTGAGCCACCCTATTGTACATTGGTCATAATTTCGAAGGTTTGATCAGTTTTCTGGCATTTGTGGTGATCTACCATTGCATTGTCTCAAAGTATTTACCCGTCAAAGTAGATTAGAACGAGTCGTTTACTCTCAATCACATATCACATCCCCAGGAGCTGGAGATGGCTGAGGCCACTCCAGAAGATACGAACGGCTCGCTTCACATTTGTTTATTTTGGCCTGTTCTTCAAACGGACAAAAATTGTCATGGTATCGAGACAACAATTTTTAGATGCATTTTTCATCAGTCATCGTAGATTTATAATAACAAAATTTTTATTTAACGTATGCATGTTTACTATAGCTGTATGATTGTTTAATACAGTTAGGTAAAATATTGCACTAGAGCGTTGTAAAAACTACTTGTTTGCGAAATAGGTGGCGGAATAGTACACAGTGGCGAAATATAGTACATCTACCCTAAATATATCAGGGACTACTATTACATTACTACCAATTGTCGAAAGTGTGAAGCTTCTGTTATAAACGAATATCTAATCACATTCACAATATTTAAATGTTCTTACAAATTAACTTTAATCGTCCAAGAAAAAAGTAACAGCTACTACTAACTATCAGCATACTCAATGTTTTGTTTTGAATACAATCAGCAACATTCCTCACGTATCTGTCAGAGATATTTGAATTTGATTTCGTGTATGCGCTGGAAAATATGCTCCTGATCTTCGAATACTTTTTCAGAAGTCGATAATAATCGACAATTTTATGTCGTACACAACACATTTTATCTGCTCAGATACAGAAAAGCCACCAGTTTTAACTTAATTAAATACTCAACTACTTCGTAAGCAATGAATTCGTGGCTAATCATAATTTTGCTCTACTCCAACTCTAATCACATGCTAATATTAGTCGGTATAGCTAGAGAGCATTTCTTCAGCCATACGGCTGTGTAACACGCCAATGGCGAATTTCCTCGAAACATTTCTCACACAGTCACAGTTACACAAGCAGTGATGAATGAAAGCTTTCAGAGAATAAATTAAAAGTCTCATGCTGGGCTAATGAAACAGTAGGAGTAGAGTAAAATGATCGGTAATGCAGCATGATGTTTCGAGGATACGGAGGTAAACTTTTGGGCTTAAATATAGCAAGAAAACAAATCCCTAAAAGGAATTTCTCATTATGAACCCCCGTTTCGTCCGGTTCCCTCCTCCTGTGAAACCAAGTCATATCCCGATATTACACACAATTCCAACCTATATAGTTCGTACGGGACTGCATTGCTTGGTGTCTGGATGGTGTCCTTGGTGTGAAGCGTTCTGCGTTCCTTCTTCGGTAGGAAAACGTAGGGGATAATACTCCATAACGCGCTAGGTGGGATTGCAAGGGCAAATGTATTGAATGTTTATATTGTAAGGTCATATTCTCAATCCAGTTGGTAACCGAAATCAATTATCGAACATCGAACAGGACCTGGGCATCCAGTATGAGCCAAATCATAGAAGAATATTGGGGTTGTGCAGATTAACTTAACCATTTTTCTAATTTTTCATCTACTTCTTCTTCTTCTTCAATGTCTCTACATTCCAACTGGAACTTGCCCTGTTTTTCAACCTAGTATTCTATTAGCATTTCCTCAGTTATTAATTGAAAGCTTTTCGATCCCCGCCATTGCATGAGTATGTATCTTGTGTGGCAAGTACAATGGATACACTATGCCTAGGTGAGTCGAGAATGTTTCATCCTAGACCGGACCGAGAATCGAACTCGCTATCTCTGGGTTGGCAATCCTACGCCTTTGCTCGCAAGGCTACTGGAGACCCCTATTTTTTAACTAATTTAATCTAATTTTTATCTTTATAGTGTACTTAGTATACGTAAAGGCAAAATGTTCGCTCTAAAAACAAACTTTTAGTAGGAGGCCCGGAGACCCATAGTGTTATACACTAATCGATTCAGCTCGATGATTAAGGTGATGTCTTTGTGTGAGTGTGTAGTGTATGAATGTATGTGGGCAAAAAACATTCCTTTTTTTGGCACTTAACTTAACTCGATTTACACGCAATAGGTTTTTTTCGACGGGAAATTTTGTCCCATTGTTTCATATTAAAACCAAGATAATATAAATTTCAATTCAATCACTCAACCAGCGTTAGCAAAAGTCTCATACGATCATATATAAGAACTTTGCAAAATCTTGGCATATACAAAGTTGTTACCGTTTCGAGGAATTATCTCTGTATACGCAACCCGGGAGGGTGGCCGGTTTTACGCTTATGTCATATTTATTATGAATGCATCAATATTGACAAAAATAATTGGGCGTCAGCTTACCCAATTATTTTTCAGGACGCTTTCTTTCTGCTGGCTGGGAATGTGTAAGATAAGATTATGGATATGACGAAATGGAATATAACGGTCGAGAACCATTAGTCGAGTAATTTGATTACCAATCAAAGTTTAATTCTATTGTTTAAGTTTTAGTGGAAAATTACTGATAATGAAAACGAATCGGAATGAAAATGAAGCTTTTAATAGATGTATTAACAATCAGAAGGAACTGAAACACTTCATGCTTTGAAGTGTTGGGACACACATCAGAAAATAATCCTAGCTGTGCCAAAGTAATGTTATAAGGCTATGTTTCATCGCCCTGATCTAATTCGAAAACAGTAAAGTGCATATATTGTATACAGTATCTTCTAAATTGAAAAAAAAAACTGCTAACAAATTTCAAGATCTCCCTAACAAACATTTGAAGAAGAGCTTGTTTCGTGGCGAATAAGCTTCTTCAGCTAAGAAACTAGCTTGTTCAGCTTAAATTGTTTGTTGGGTCGAACACGGCTGCTAAGAAAGGCTATGCTGAATGTGCCTTCGTTTGAGTCCCGGTCCAGAACATTTTTAGATAGTAATTTTGCTCGACTCCCCTGAGAGTTTAGACTAGGTATCATTGTCTTAGATATATAATTACGAAAATGATATCTTTTCGCAGGAATCTTGCAGTGAATTACACTGACAGTGCACAATTAGTTTAGTTTGAGATGTTAAGAGATGTAATGCCATCAAAGAAAAAAGCATTTCTAACATAAGTTCTTAAAACATAAACCAACCCATTTTAGATAATAGTTTTAACTCAAAACTTTTTTTTCTGTCTTTTTTTTTTGTTGAGATTTTCAGCCCGTGTCGGATCATCTCGTAAATGTTTAACCTTATAGCTATAACAGAAATTAATTTGAAGATTGCATCCTGACCCCCGCTTCCCTGCATGCGAATAAAAAACAATAACAACTGGAGAACATTGGGTTTCGTTTCTCAACTTTATGTCTCTTCGAGAAAGTTGTCAGAAGTTTCTGCTCACTATTTTGTCATACCAGCTATTGTGGTTGATAGCTGCAGTGCCTTAGATGCATATATTTCTTAACTCAGTCCTATGTAAAATTTATTGATGCAATGTACAAAAGCAGTGGAAGGGGAGGGAGTACTTATTTTAAGTTACAAGCCATTTTTCCAGTCCCAGCAGAGCAAGAGAGAGCGACGAGTTGAAAAGAATCGTGCTGTATAACTATGATGAAAAATGCTCATATTTGAAACTTTTGCAAGTTAAATATAACTTCAACTGTTCTGATTCGCTACTGATAATGACCAACTAGTTTCATTGAACTTAATATCAATCACATATTCTTTAAAACTAATACAAAACACACGCAACGATGGTGAACCAAGCCAATTCGAGTTTTGCACGATCTTGATCGAGTATAGCAATGAGCTTTGTAAAACTTCTATATACAATCAGAGATCCAAAAGAAAGCTTCGACAAAGCAACTGGCCGCTGCCTCAAGCACGCAAGCCCAGTCTTAGAATCAAGTGGGCACAGACTCAAAAATTAACTGAACCGAGCCAGTAGTTCAAAAATGGATCACTAAGTAGATTGCTGGGCGAAGCAGAAAGTTTGGAAAAGTCCTGGGCAATACATGCTAACTTGAAGTTAGAAGGCAGTCCATGTCTGCAAGGATGAACATTAGCTTTGGGGCAGTTCAAATTCCAAATATTTTAGAAAATGCTAGTGTGTATACACATAACATAAGTGGATCTTCGAACAAAATCCAATCCAAAAGTTGACCCCCTTTTGATGAGCCAAAACTGTTATAATTGAGAACGGGAACATCGTTCTGTCATTTTCAAGTGTAAACAAATATCATATGATCAGAAAATTATAACACTTTTTTCCAAGACTACAAAGAGCAAGATCTGTAGCCAAAGTATAATGATATTTATTTTTCTATCATAAATTTTTACATTGTTTTTAAAAATTACGGATTGCATCCAAAAGAAGGTCTCTCCTATGTTGTTACTAACCAATTTATATTTGATGAAATCTAATTTGATTTATTTGTAGGGTAAACTTCTATTTTCAGGCGATTTTTGATAAAATGTTCAACTTTTATCCATTTTAACTTATTTATCATACGAAAATAAAATTCCTCTAATATTGATATAATATATTCGAGTCAGCATGGTAAAAATTTAGATTTTATTCAACATGTGTAGAAAAGTATATTCCTTAGAACTGTTCTACATTAGAAACGAATCTTTATATACGCAGTCTTCGGTTTTTTCCGAAAGGATGACGAGGGATATACCAATGTTTGTCTAAGATGCGCAACAATCACAAAATAGATAGATTAGAAGCAACATTATAAATTATCAATCGTTCGAAAGTAAACTCGCGTATCATAATGCAGGAGAGCATCGCAACTGTGAGGTGTTTCCAATTTGGATATCATATTAAATGAAAATGTGATGATTCAACATTGAAATCAAAATAATCTTTATCATATTAATGTCATCTCTATTCATTGCATTCTTTTCATTATTAGAACATTGCTTTTATGTTGATAGTATTCCGAATACTCTCTACCATAATGTGACCAGATGTCCCAGACGTTTCGCGGGACGCTGCATTTTTCAACTTCGTTTTACAAATTTATTACAATTCATACAGCCTTACAAATATTTTTCCATTTTTTTGGGCCAAAATCTATGCGAAATGCACTTTTGGAGGATCCATTTTCAAGCCAGTGACGCAATTCAGATAGGCGTCCCGCGTTTCGCAGCATGCTTGCTGGTCACATTACTCTACCAAAAGTAGAGCAATTCAACGACATGTAAAAAGGAAACAGAAAACACCAAAACTGTGCATCACCTTTTTATAAATCGACATTTCTTCAAAATAATCCGATAAATGAAACTCTACTTGTTGTTATCGATAGTTTAAGGAAACATAGTATAAAATACTTTTGAAAGACAAAAAGTCGGTTACATACATGTTAGAAAAAAAAGTCAAATGAGGTGTGATGCCACACCACTGCACTGGGAGAGACGCCACACCTGGGGAATGTTTGAGAAATGCAGTTAATAAATGTGTTCATAGCAATGAATGAGCATTTGATATGCTTTTCGAATAAAAACATAATATTTCAACCAAACACCAAACAAATTCATGGTTCACTGGTTAAGAGCCCGTGCGCGGCGTACGAATGGATTTTGTTCGAATTTGTCGAATCAATATCAATACAATATTAGATCAGTTACATACCTTAAACTCCTTTCTTTGCTACTTTAATATTGTTCACTCCAATCTCCAACTAATTATAAAAAAAAAACAATTTCAGCTCCTAAACACCCAACGCCACTAGGAAAAATCTTTTGTATAATTCCAACGCGAATCGTATTCAGATATATGTACAATATAAGTTGCGTGACCCCTTGTTAGATCAAGTACTGTTATAGTATCTTCTGACGTTTCGATGTTCCGTATAACAAATAAAAAGTGTTATAAGGGTACAACTTTTGCTACCCGAGTTACTCATATGTTATGTGGTGTATATCTATTAGGAAAATTGATTTTGCTCCTTATCTTGCTTATCTGATTTTTTTACCATGTTCTGAGTGTCCTCTGAAAATTTGAGCTAAAATGGCAAACATGCATGTTGTAATTTGGAGCTTACGCCAACGACAGTCTAGAGCAGCGGTTCTCAACCTTTTTCTCGAGAGGTACCCCTTCAAACTTTCGCATTAATTGAGGTACCCCCTCTTGAAGTAGGCTTCCAAGCCATTTGAAAGCACAATTCAAAGCCTCTTGCAAGGAGCTTCTGAATCTCTTAGAAGCAAGCCTATGTACCTCTTGATAAGAGGCTTCTGAGCCTCTTATCGAGAGACTTTCGATCCTCTCGAAAGGCGGCTTTTGAGCCACTTAAAATGTTAAAATAAGGCCTCTTTAGCATCTTGAAAGAAGGCTTCCGAGCCTCTTGAAAAGAGGCTTCCGAGCCTCTTGAAAGGAGGCTTCCGAGCCTCTTGAAAGGAGGCTTCCGAGCCTCTTGAAAGGAGGCTTCTGAGCCTCTTGAAAGGTGGCTTCCGAGCCTCTTGAAAGGAGGCTTCCGGTCCTCTTGAAAGGAAGCCTCTGGGCCTCTTGAAAGGGGGCTTCTTGAAAGGAGGCTTCCGAGCCTCTTGAAAGGAGGCTTCCGAGCCTCTTGAAAGGAGGCTTCCGAGCCTCTTGAAGGAGGCTTCCGAGCCTCTTGAAAGGAGGCTTCCGAGCCTCTTGAAAGGAGGCTTCCGAGCCTCTTGAAAGGAGGCTTCCGAGCCTCTTGAAAGGAGGCTTCCAGGCCTCTTGAAAGGAGGCTTCCGAGCCTCTTGAAAGGAGGCTTCCGAGCCTCTTGAAAGGAGGCTTCCGGGCCTCTTGAAAGGAGGCTTCCGAGCCTCTTGAAAGGAGGCTTCCGAGCCTCTTGAAAGGAGGCTTCCGAGCCTCTTGAAAGGAGGCTTCCGAGCCTCTTGAAAGGAGGCTTCCGAGCCTCTTGAAAGGAGGCTTCCGAGCCTCTTGAAAGGAGGCTTCCGAGAAGCGTAGAAGGATGCTTCTAATCCTCTTGCAATGAAGCAACCGAACTTTTCTTCGAAGCCTTCATGTATCTCAAATGGAGGTCTCTGAACCTGTAGATTTCAGTTCAAAAGCATATAGCTAACATATTATTCAACATTTTGTTTAGATCAGGTAGATTGCATTGAAGATTTTCCAAACCTGCTCATTTGACGTTTTGTTCGTTTGATTTTTTATTCTGCAGCCCTTCATACGCTATGCTGGTTGAGGAGGGCAGGATTCAATTGGCTTTGATTTACCGTTCGCCATGTATATTTTGTACAAGACAAAGTTTTGAAATAAAAATACAGAATTATCAAAACTTTAACAATAAGTTTCAATTGGAATTTAATACGCCCGCCATTGTGCATTTTTGTCCGAGGTACCCCCTAGGGCCAGCGAAGGTACCCCTAGGGGTACATGTACCCCAGGTTGAGAACCGCTGGTCTAGAGGGTTTACTGAACTTGGAGAATAAAGGTTTAAATAATTTTGAGAATCTAGGCCATTTCCTGAAAAATCAACAAAAGTTGAATTAATGTGTCAAACTGTGAATAACGAAAGTGCTATAAAAACGTTTTTTTTTATTCGTTCAGGTTGGAATTAGTTTCGCACTAGTTCCAACCACAAAGCTGTCGGGATCGCACTGTGTTGTTTCACGGTTTCGCACCGGGTTCACTAACACAACTGTACTTTAACTGTCAAAACCGTGTGGGTGGGTGGGACTGTACCGACTGGGCGAAATAAACAAGCAGAGGGGAAAAACAAAACTGTCCGTTTATTCAAATAAAATGCGCGTTGAATTTTTTTTTCCGGAAGTTTTGTTATATTTGTTATTGTAGTTTTAAATTAAACTATCCGGTACTGTTGTCTAGATTCAGTTTTAAGAATAATTGTTAGGGAAGTTATTCATAAGTTCATTCATGGTTTTTCTCACAGATTGTGTCCTAAATTAGGTCGATGGATGGAATTAGTTTGAGAATTCCACTTAAACCCATTTACAAAATCCTCTAAAAATTGTCAGAAAAATATATTTGAGGAATACCGAATAGATTTTTTTCTTAAATAATATACAGAATTTCTTTTGAAATTCTTCCAAAAAACACTTTCGTGCGTTTCAGAACTTTCTTCGGGAATTCTGCCAGTAATTTCTGGTAATAATTTCAGTAATTCTTTCTTGAATTCTTGTATGCATTCATTTGCGATATCTTTCAGGCATTTCTCCATATTTTTTCCAAGAGATGAGATTTTCGAGATTCTTCTAGGAATATCTTTGAATACTGTTCCAGGATTTTCTTTGAAAGCTGCTCCAGGAATTAATTTAGAAATTCCGGCAATAATTCCAGGAAATTCTTTTCGAATACAGGAACTTACTCGAAGTTTCCGTCAGGAATTACTCCACAAGTTTCGTACATAAAGATTCTTGGGGAATTCCTCTGGAAGTTCTTTGAGGAATCCCTCCGTAAGTTCCTTGAGGAATTCTTCGAAAAGTTCCTTGAGGAATTCCCCGGAGTTCCATTAGGAGTTCCTAAAGGACTTTTGCAAAAATGGTGATTGGAATTAATATGATTCATTAGATGAATTCTTGAAGAATTGAAAATCTCCTTAACATGAATTCTCTACGGAATTCTTGGTATAAAAAAGAGCCCGTGATTATATAATGTAATTAAAAACAAATATCCGCCCAAAATTAAATTCCAAAATCAGTGCACGCACTTATCATGATCTGATTAGTTAAGGCCAACGCACTGCCATTGCACTGGATGTCCTGGATCATATGTTTCGAATCAAAACAAACACGATGCGACGCAAACTAACGTATGCAATGACAGATGGAACTGAAAATGTTTTTTTATTCTGGGTTCGGGTTGGCACTGACCCAGGTTTAAAAACGAATTCGAGCTAAGGAATCTGAAGTATTTGATTACCCGGGAATGTGGGAATATTAGGAATTTGTATGATTTACGGTGTTAAACGTATCTGAAGATATTCTGTAAAGTTCATATCATGACAATAATTCAATCGATGCTCTAGAATCTAAACCCCAGACTAATCCACCAAGCGGTGATGTGTTATAAACATAGTATTTTGGCTATAACTTTTGAGCCCAGAGTCGAAATAATTGTCAATAGGAAACAATTCTACGTCGAATGAAACTTCTTCTTCTTATTGGCATTACATCCCCACACTGGGACAGAGCCGCCTCGCAGCTTAGTGTTCATTAAGCACTTTTACAGTTATTAACTGCGAAGTTTTTAAGCCAAGTTACCATTTTTGCATTCGTATATCATGAGGCTAACACGATGATACTTTTATGCGCAGGGAAGTCGAGACAATTTCCAATCCGAAATTTGCCTAGACCGGCACCGGGAATCGAACCCAGCCACCCTCAGCATGGCCTTGCTTTGTAGCCGCGCGTCTTACCGCACGGCTAAGAAGGGCCTCGAATGAAACTTGTTGCGGGCAAATCGGCTAAGAAAAAGTGCCTAAACAATGAGTGAGAACTTTTCTTGTAAAAAATATATTTTGGCCATAACTCCGAATCCCATAGTCCAATTCGGCCAATTTTCAAACCGAAACAATGGGACAGGATTCCGCGTCGAATGCAACTTCTTCTTCTTCTTCAATGGCTCTACATTCCAACTGGAGCTTGGCCTGCTTTTTTACTTGGTGTTCTATTAGCATTTCCTCAGTTATTAATTGAAAATTTTTCTATGCCCGCACTCGCATGAGCATGTATCTTGTGTGGCAAGTACAATGGATACACTATGCCCAGGGAGTCGAGAATATTTCCCACCCGAAAACATCCTAGACCGGACCGAGAATCGAACTCGCCGTCTCCGGATTAGCCATCCTACGCCTTTGATCGCAAGGCTAATGGAGACCCCTAATGCAACTTATTGCGAGCAAATCGGTTAATGATAAGTGCCTGAAAAATGAGTGAGAATTTTGTACGTGTTTCTCATGTAAAAACAGGAATTTTGGCGATAACTTTGAAACCCGTAGTCGGATCTGTCCAATTTTCAATAGGAAAAAATGGAAGATTCTGTTATGTTCTGCCAACTATTCAAGCGTTTGCTTGTTAATTTAATTGTGTAGCAAAGATTACTTGGTCAAAATGAAAGGCACATCCACTACCCATGTCTGCACACAAACACACAATTCATTTTTACGATTCATGAGAAATGTTCTATTATCGCCAGGTGTAATAATACGGATGTTATTGATTCTACTTTTTGTAATCTATTCGCCATTCATTAAATTATGAAACGGATAGCCATTGTTGAATTGCATCACACCTTTGAGCAGTTCTGTTCTATTTTAATAACAATCATGACCAACAAAACCAACATATCAGTGTTCCCAATATTAATCGATACAATATAACCTAAGGTGTAAACGCTAGAGCTAATAAAGACTATTCAATCAATTAAGTTTCTCATCAACAAAAACTAACAAATTTCTTACTCACGCAAAGGTTATTGTTTCGTTGCACGGTGACTTCTTCCGCTTGCCTCTTCTTCCATTTACTCCCTCCAAGGCAACCGAACTATTCTGAAGACCACTACCGATGTCTCTGTTGCCTTCAGCCCGCTGCCGGAATAGGTTCCTTCCCGTTAGTTCTATATTCAACGTCAACGGAACGGAAAATCTCTGCCGTCAATCCAAAAATGTATTCCTTAGAAAACTCACGAACTTTTAACTATGTACCTTCATTTGGTGTACACTTCATTGTATATCACAATGCACTGCTGCCTTTTCATGCGTTTCTCACCAGGGTCACCTTTCCCTTCCCACTACATAGATAGTTCAGTATAATCTACTGCACGAAGCGGATGACAATGAACATTATTTGTCTAAGGTCACAGGAAGAAGTCGGCCATTCAATTATTTTCAGTTTCCTTCGGACTATCTAACCCGTTTCCGATTCATATAATATTTTTGTTGGCGTTTCTACATAGCCAGATTTAGTAATGGTGCACTACCACAAAAGTGACTTCGACAACCTACATGCCAGCTGTTTGTTCACAATGAGACCACTTGTAGTTATGCAGGTTTAATCTACCACTCTTTGCATGTTGTCGCTACAATTTGGTGGACAGTCTAGTCACCGTACATTGTGTTGAGTATTACTGCGATACGATTTTGGTGTCTCCCAATATTTCCAAACTGGAACAATAATGAGGGGTGATGTGTTATCTTTTATCGAGCTCCACTTATTACACTAGTAGCATTTTCCATGTTATACTACTATGTATGTTTGAATTCATTGTCCAACTCGTTGTTGATGATCTTGTTGCATGCACTGATGATAAGAAGCCAAATTTATTAACTACACATACGACAATAAATATCACAAATACGACATGAAACAGCACTTTGTTTTCCCACAAAAGGACATTGTACGAAAATTTACAGTAATTGACGAAGTTTTATCTCACTTGTTATTACCATTTAATTGATTCGCAAGAAGTTCGCAATTTACTGCAGCTCTACTCTTACTATGAACGGAAAAATCCATACGTATCGTAACAATTAGCCCATCAGACGATCTACAGGGACTTAAAGGCTAATAAAGTTCTACAATTATACCAATTCTGCATTTGCCAATTAGGGTATATAAAATCATAGCACATAGCCGAGCGATGGACATCCCACTGCTGCAATCGACGAAACGCTTTTCCTACTTAACTAGCCACAAAACAGGTGAGCATTTCCCGAAGGGCCAGCCACACGCACACATATCGCACCGTTCACCGCACTCAGTATGATGTTCTGTAAGCTTAGCTCAGCTGTTCTACCTGCAGAATCAAACTTCAACCACCTATCTTCAAACGGTGTTGGATTACTGCTATTGCGGTTTTCCACTTTCGGAAAAATATCTCGATATTTCACCCGGCAACGACCACGACTGAACACCGACTGAAGCACATTTCGGAGCGACGACGGTGTCGTAAACGGAATGTATTTTGTTTTGGATCCGATGAACACTCCAACAACCGACTGCCAGCCTCTCGACAGGGAATATCGTCGAGTGTCGCTGTGCGGGTGCGATGGTAACGGATGATGACTGAACAAAGGCCAAAGGCTGAGAGGAAAATTCTCCTTCGCCAGTCAGTGACGTGTGCCACGTTGTGCGACACGTTTAGATGTCCCTTCCGTCCATTGTGAGATGCACGATAGAGGTATGCTGAATGCTAGTGATTAATCAGTCATTGCAAAATAGATCGTTGAAAACTTAGTTTCAGAGAAAAGGAGAGATAAAACAATTAATTTACAGAAGTACACAGTCGTTTCAGGGAAATTTCTTTTCTCACTTGTTTTTAATTTCTCACAGAGATTATTTAAAACTTAAAAGATTAAAATTTAAAGAGAAGGTTAGTCTAAGAAACACTAGACAGGAATCCTAAAATTTGAGGGAAAACAAGCTCTGAACAACCATGCGTCTCCATCATAAGCCATTTTTGCCTTTCTCGTACAACTAAGTTGTACCAAAAGGCTATCATTTCACTCCGAAAACGAACTTTTTATAGAAACCTCTAAGACCCATAGTGTTATATACCAATCGTCTCAGCTGGACGAGCTGAGCACATGTCTGTCTGTCCGTGTGTATGTGTGTGCACAAAAGCTATAAAAAACATTAGACAACTTTTCGTATAGTAATCCTTAACCGATTTTCTCGCAACAAGTTTCATTCGACAGGGGACAAAGCCTTGTTGATCACTATTGAATTTTATAACGATCCTTCATTGCGTTTAAAAGTTATGGAGAAAATGGTACATCGAACTATAGAAGCGCCATATAAGGTTGGTGTCTTAACTAAATGCGAGAAAGGCATCACCAACGCTAGGTGGATTAATCTGGGTTTTTAGTTAAAATGTGAATTATGAAGACATAGGTTGATCCCTCTTGAGCTTTTTCGACGTTTTAACATTGATGTCCTACTCAAAACAATATTGTATTTAAGACTCTCTAAGCCTGAACGCGTAATGATTCTAAGGATTATTATAATTATATCATCTAAGCAAGATTCGCGGAAAAAGACGAACCTGTTCAGATCTTCCTGTATTCGAAAACAACCTCAGGAACCTTTTTCCCCAAACCGCATGGCACCTGCGGATAAATGAACGAGGGATGCTCCCCCTGAAAGAAAATGGTCAAGTGAAAAGTATCAGACTGCTGCTTCCCCGAGTATCCGGAACGTCTTTTCCGGAAGGTAAACTCGAGACGCTTTTTGGGCACCCAGGAAAAAAGTTTAAAACAACAGAATCCTAGGCTCGGGCAATGAGTCCTACAACTTCTACCATATCAACTTCAATCCAGCTCCACTTGCGGACCTTTACATGGGTCCAAGAAAACATCCAAACAACTCAACCAGTACGTCACCTACATCGTCCCTATCTTCCACTGGTTTGGTCCTAGGCTCCCTTAAACCTCTAGGCCGCTAACCGCTACCTTAGAGGAGAGTATTAGTGAATCTCAACAGTAGGCTCTAATATCCAAGCAATATGTTTGCCTAAACAACTCTTGCCTAAAAAGGGTTTCACATGTCAGTTATAGCAGAAAGCTCAGATTTTCAGATGCCACCTGAACCACCTGCACTATTTTGCGACGGAAGAAGTCAATTTTCAGGAAAACGAGATGCTCGAGTCTTCAAAACATTCTCCAGATCAACCAAAGCTTTTGCAATGTCATCATCGTCGATATTTATTCAATCCGGTTCAAAAAAGGATAAGCGCATCATGTAAAGGAAAGAAAAAGGACCTGTTGCTAGCAGAATCATACATGTCTGAGAGTGGTGTTTTGGGAATTCAGTACACCAGATTCAAATCGAGGTCCTTGAACGAGTCTAAAGGCAGAAAACAATGCAATTATATCTGGAATCACCTACCACGACTGGGCTGAATGGTCCAAGTTTCCCCCCGGATTCACTCACTCACTCTCTCACGTGTCCTGAACACCCCTACGGGTAAGGGAAACAGGACACACATGATTCCCACTTTTTGTTTCGGATGTTTCTCGATTTAACATGCATAAATTTATACGATTTTAGTTAGATTTGATAAAAAGGTAACTAGTTATTCAAAAACATCATTGGAAGTAATTATTTTTTCATGGTAGTTATCAAAATATCGATTTTTTCGAAAGATAGAAAATTTGTTATTTTCAAAATTGCGGGGGCTTGATCCCCATATAAGGAGGAATTAATCGGTTAATAAGCTGAACATATTTAGGTTCTTTCTAAGATTGATTTATTCTCAAATCTTAACAATTCTTTATAATGCATCGTAAAAGCAGTCGTGCGAAATTGAAATATTGTTGGTATTAAATAAAATAAGATGAGCATTTTGATTCTAGAATACAGTAACAGTGATAGATAGAATGATTTCGTTATCAACAAAATTTATCTTCAAACATCCTACTCAACTGAAAGAAATTGGTCATATTACGACAACCATGATGTTTCTCCTTGTGATTGATACAGTTTCGCTTGCAAAACTAGTCGATTTATGCATAAATATATATTTGTTATGTTTTAATCTAATTATCCTTTCCCCAAATTAAAAATAGGCCGCACCGAAAATGCCATGGCCAGTGGCAAATATCCCTGAGTACGTATTTTGGGGCCAATAAAAGAAGTCTGTGATGCATCGAGGTCCCCAGACTAGCCCCAATACCAGAGCCGTGATAATACCAGGGTGGTGACTTCATACATCAATGTAGTACTGTCAAGCATTCTTGAAACATCATCCATTTTTCTGTAGTGCCCGTTATTATTACTCAAATGCGACTTTTCTCTTGAAATACTGACTAAAATTCTTTAGGAAGTGTCCCTACTTCCTCCAAATAAAAGGAAAAGTACAATTGAATACCATATACCATGAATACCATGATTTTACGCCCAGTGTTTTCTTGAGCTTCATCAAATGCTAAAGTTTACTTTGGATTCCTTCGCAGATATCAAAGATATTTTGAGTAGTAAAAGTTACTAGTGGAACATGTTCGTATGAATAAAAGCGACTTTACTGCACTACACATGTCGAACATACTTCTTTTTCTTATTGGCATACTTATTAACTGTGAGGTTTCTAAGCCAGGTTACCATTTTTGCATTCGTATATCACACGGTGTAAAAAAATGGATTATTATCGAAGTTTTATGTACCTCTGATTTTGTTTGTCTTTTGTGCTTTTTTTTGTCTTTTGTTTTGCGTTTATTGCAGTTTTTTTCAGCAATTATCATCTATCTACGGCATCTATCATATTCTCTGAATAATAAAATATCTGCCATTCTATCTTTCGACATTTGTGCTAGATGACTTGCCCACTGAAGCGCGCCGTATTTTATAAAATTTATAACATTTTCTTTTTTGAACATATGATACACGCTTTTTCTCTGGCCTCTCACTGAGTATTGTACATAATACCTTCCAGTCGTAAAATTGAATAAGCGAACTTAGTCCTGGAACTGACTACGTAAGCAGAAGGTAATCTTATTCGTCTTTATGTGTAGGTTTTCCATGAACAGTAGCGACTGCAGTAGAGCAGGGCGTGATTAGCCTCCACCACCCTAGAAGACCGCAGCCAACTACTCACCATAGTCCTCCAACCCAACACCCAACCCAGGGCCAGAAGCACCATCGTCGAGCAGCCATGAAGAGGTGGCGTAATCGGATGATGCAATGATGCGAGGTGACTGACCTGGAAAAGGAAGTCATGACCCTTGGATGCGGGAAACAAGCCCAAAACCGGTCACTTATCCAACACATTTCGAAGTGAACGGATGAAATATTGAAAGCTAGCGAAAGTTACCGAGTTTGAAAAAGTTGAAGTGAGAGAGTTTGTGGAAGAAGACCAGGCGTAGAGGACGTCAGAACCCCGCCGTTTTTATGGTTAAACCCCATCGAGAACCGCCATCGTACCCAGGTTCCATTGTCGGCCTGATTCGGCATTGTTCCGCCGATAGCCGTTCGGCCATCTTATTGGTCGTTTTGGACCGCGGTGAGAAGCGAGGAGTATCCCCAAGCCACCCCGACGTTACTACCGGATCCGTAGTGAGCAGAGCAATCGGCTACCGACGCGCAGGTGATCGAAGAAGGAAGGTAGAGAGAGAGTAGGAAGTCGCGAGGAGAAGAGTCCACCGCCGCCGCCACGTAGGCCGCGGGAGGGTGCAGGTAGCCTGTATTCTGAAGCGAGTGGGAGTAGAGCCGCCATCGCTGGCGTGAATGCGCTTGCAAGGAAGGTAGAGGACGAAGAAGGACCGGAGTCAAAGAAGGAAGAAGTGGAGTGGTGGAGTGTTGCCAGAAAGAGGGGCCCCAAGGAAGACAGGTAAGCTAGGCTTAAGAAAGTGAAAGAGTGGAGAAAATAAAGTGTCGCATTGTAAAGCTCTGTGGTTTTCCCTACATTTTGATTGCGAGAGTTCCCTGCCCGCGAGTAGCTTGAGGTGAGCGTGCCGACCCTGAGGCCATTGATTCAGGGAGTCTCAACATAGCTCAGGTCATACTTACCCAATTATTACACGCTTTATATAAAACTTTAGTTCATTCGGTAGCCATCTCAAGAAATGCGGTAGTTATGAAAAGCTTTTGTAGTTTTCAAGCCAAATTTGATGTGTACCACAGAAACTATGAGACAGTGTATCAAGAGGAATATATTATGGATCCTTTAAAATATGGTAGACTGACAATGGGCTGGCTATCTAGCACGAATGTTGGAAGAAGAAAAAAATGCAAATACAACATTGAGCAGAGAGCATGAAGGCTGGAAAGGTAATTGGATGATAATTGCATGAAAAAGATTGTGATTCATGCAAAAATAAAAAACAAACCCAAAAATAATTCTAAAACGCTTAAAAAACAAAATACAATGATTTTCCAACATTTTCGATCCGTTTAAAAATTGGTTTTCTATGAAGAAATGATACAAATGTGTGTATTCATAATTTTGAGGGTAAATTACTATGTTTCATCCATTGCTGAGTTATCAATTGACTTTTTATACGGAATATTGGAGAAGAAAACAATAAAAATAGCTTTTTTCAAAAAATCGACGATGATCATTTCTAATGACCAGGACTAGCTTTCTGAGAAAAAAACTCAGAGGTACTTGAAACCATAATAAGCAATTTTTTTAGACCGTGTATCATGAGGCGATAATACTTTTATGCCCAGGGAAGTCGAGACAATTTCCAATCCGAAAATTTCCTAGACCGGCACCCAGCCACCCTCAGCATGGTCCTGCTTTGTAGCCACGCGTCTTACCGCACGGCTAAGAAGGACCCTGAACATACTACAAACAACTGATTTGGTATGAATAAAAGTAGTGTTTACTAGAGTCCTATAAGATATATAGTCCTATAAGAATTATAGTCACTGTAGTGTTTACTACTGATTTCTTGTAGTCTGCGCTAGACGTTGCTACTCACGTCTCAAATGCAACTCATCAATCTGATTCGGAGAGATGCGTCACTAACTACTGTAAATATTGACCTACATTTAAATTTCACTTATTTTAAAAAGTTGTTTATAACGGCGATTTAAAATAAATGCGTATGGTGCAGTTATGACAAGAAATGAAAATGACATAGTTGAGCTACATGTTTACAGCCGGGTGAAAATGGATCACGAAAGAACAACACTAGAGAACGGTTTGAATATATTTATGAGCAAAATAAGCCTAAAAATACGGTTCTTCTTTGAGCGCTATTGGTATCCGACCTGCAGGCTTTCCTTGATGACCCAATATTACCCACTAGACCTATTGTCACGCCTAATGATGATATGGTATGTATTCCGTCTATGATTAAGTTATACTTATCGGCGCCTCGTTTTCCAATACATGAATGATATTATGCGAATGCTAAGTCTAAAAAACATAGGTATTTCGTGATTCGATGGCAGGTGTCGAATTTGCCCCAACAGATAACATAATAATGATGAGATACATGTGAATGTTTATTATTAGAAAAGTTAACTATTTTTCTACAACATAATCAAAATGATGTTCAATTATGGATCAGAGATGAATTAAATACAAAAATGAACAAATTTTTGTCGAAAAAGCTTATACACCGATGCCAAAATTTTACATAACTTATCTCCTCAATGGTGATCAATGCTAATTGTCTGTTTATTATGACTCTTACACATCTCCGTCAGTTACAAAATGACTATAATACAAGAAATCAAACGTTTATTCAAAGTGTGTCGAAATTCTGTTCGATAATCACTTGAAATCAGAGATTTGAAGTGGTGTCGGTTTTACCCGCAGTGTCGGTTTTACCCACAATTCCCCTGATGAAAAAAGCGATGATCAATTGAATGAGTTTATTCATTTCTACAATAATAAAACTATGTCCAGTAAAAATTTTACACGTTTTGGTTGGATATATTCAAAGTTATTAAACTTTTCTCCTTTGGAGAAAAAATGAATTGAGAACGCTAAAATCATAAAACTTTTCAAAAAACTGTATACATGAAGTAATATCAAATGTGACTCAAATTCAATCATCTGTTTAATGGATCTGGTAACACATATCAGTGGTATAAAAATGTTATTAGTTTTCGAGAAAACAGGGGGGGGGGGCATTTGTCCCCGGGGATCATTGTCCTGTCGGATTCCAATCCATCGGCGATTGCTCCGGTTTCAGCTTGGTGGAAGTTAAAAAAAGCCAGGCCTAATGGAGCAGGACGATGGCCATTGGATGTCGCCGCTACGTACCTATCAAGTAAATTTTGCCTGATTCTCACCTACTCAGCCAGCGTAAATTTCGCACTGCAAATCGAGCAGCCCAAGCACCCCTAGATTAAAGAGCGTTTCGCAAATAAGCGCCCTAACACGACATATCCCGGGAAACTGCAAAATACCTGTCAACACCTATGGAATATCCGCCATTATAAGAGATGCCCTTGCCAGTGACACCGCTAGCCCTACTACCCTCATCTACTTACTTAAGGATGGAGGCCTGTAGTGACAAATTTAAATTCACAATCCCCATAATTTCATTATCGTCACCTATATTTGCAATCTGCCTCACATTTTCCTGATCGATCTTCTACAATTGAGTAATGTCATGAAACTACTATCAGAATCAATAGGAAGTTATGTCGCTGACTACTCTGACTCACTCTGATTAGGTTGTTATAAATAGTACAGGGTGTTCAATAAGTTCGAATACAAATGTTTGATCATTGTGTCTGTAAGCCCAATGTACATATGATGTATAAGTATTGGTGTCAGCGTATATATACGCTAACGGATGTGTGTGGTGTTGACATTCATTCACTTGTTGTTTGTTTATTACGCGCGGTGAAAATGGATTAGGGCATTGTAAACAGCATTTTTTGAAGGTCAAAATCATTGCGGTGTACTACAAAACTGAGATTTTGGGGAAGATTGATACCCCCAGTGGCCCGGTGATAAGACGGAGATCAGCCCTACATGTTCCAATAGGACGATAACCCTTTATACACGGAAAATGCGATTTAAGCCTTATATGGGGACAATTTCATCAACTTTTTGGACAAAACTTTGCGACCTCCCAGCTTCCCGGATTTGAACCCTCTTAACTTTCTTGTTTGGTCCTTTATTATGTTAAAGCTGTACGAATACAAGGTCAGTAACTTGGACCAGTTCAAGACGTAATTCTCAAAATCTGGAACGAAATGCCCATGCAGACCGTGCGTGCCGCTTGCGATGGATTTCAGAAACGTTTGAAGCTCGTGAAGAAGTACAAAATAAAGGTCATTCCAGAAGAAATGTTACAAACGTTCCTTATAAACAATACTTTCAATGAAATGTAACCGGGAAAAGAAATAATTTAATTACAATTTTTAAACATTTTTTGAAAGTGTATTCGAACTTATTGAACACCCTGTAGACAACGGATACACTATACCCATTGAGTCGAGAATGTTCTCCGCCTAAAAACTTCCTAGACAGGAGCGAGAATCGAATTTGCCATCTCCAGATTGGCAATTCTACAACTTTGCCCGCAAGGCTAACTCGAAATTCATTTATTTCATAAGCCCTATAACCAATGAAAGTAAATTCCGTTAGCTATTACTTCATTATATCTCATTAGCTCACGTTGTGGTACTGGTTGTACAGCAAAAAATCAAAAACTAATGCCTAAAACAGCGATTTATAGCTTATGACATGGATTAGAATGTTGGCGAAAGTACGGAGTTATCTACCGTAACTTGTTACCAGCTGAAAGAAGAAAATTAATGCGTTTTAGTTAAGGCTATGGTCGACATTACATCAAGAGTGTCTGACAAAGCTTAGGGGAAGAAGGGGCAGTATGCCCTAGCTAAGAATAGACTATGATATGGAAATGCTAATATCATCTTCCAAACTTAGACGTACATGTTCATAATGGTGTCCGCTACTACGCCTAACTTCGGGAAATCGAAGCTTAGATGCCTTTCGCCATACTGATTTTAAAAAGTTAACTCCTAGTGTGCCGCTGTTAGCACGCTCAAAGCAAGCGATTCATTGATAGAAAACCCTTCCACCCGCGACGGCATATGAGCAAACCAAACCACCTTCCTTTTGCCAGTGAAGATATATCAGCTTCCACACTGATATTCTTCCCTCCCCCCTTCATACGGGAGTTTGGCAGAAGGAAGGCCGTGCGAAATATACCATCACAAAAATTGACCTCCGCTCGCTTTCAAATCGACTTCTATGAAAAAACGTTCTTTATACCTGCCGTATCCAAACGGAACTATCAATTCTATACTTTCGCCTATAATTTATCCTAAACATGTGCGTCTAAGTTTGGAAGATGATATTATTATTTCCATATCGGGGAATGGGGGACAATATGCCCTAGCTAAGCAAATACGGCTTTATTGTCTTATTTGTAACGCTATTCATGAGTATTTTTACATTATGCATCAGTTAAACAAGATAGCTAGTTGATGCCATTCAAAAATTGTCTAGAATCTCAATCATATTGACAATATTCACATTTAAAAAAAGTGGTGATATTCTGTTGCCGGAAAACTCATGAGGCAAAACGCCTTTTAGCTGGCAGCTCCTAGGGAACAAGCACCACGCGTCGGCGAATCAGCATTCTGGTATGGAAAGTGCGTGGAGACACAAGTACATTGTAGGTTAGTGCCACTAGGGCGTTTTGCCTCGACAAAATGTTAGATGTTTCTTCAAAATGCCGACCTTCCCATACATTATTTTGAAACTTTTTTCGCCTAACCTACATAATTTTAGATTTAGTTTTGTTACGGCTCTCTTAATGACGGTAAATCTGAGGGTAACTACAAAAGGCGTTTTGCCTCGGGGGGTGGGGGTTGTTTTGGGGCCTCTTCCCCTCATTGTAAATCGTTCTTCACGTAGAAGTAGGGGAAGGAAAGGCAATATAGCCTAGCTAAGCATAGACTGCTTTTATGTCTTATCTATAACGGATGGGTGTTTCTACATCATGCAACAGTTAAACAATGTGGCTAGCTGATGCCATATTAAAATTAGAAAAAAAAACTCAATCATATTGGTAGGGAAAGAGGCCCCAAAATAGTGTATGGGAAGGTCGAAAAAACTGAAAATTTCCACATTTTGAAGATACATCTAACATTTTGGCGAGGCAAAACGCCCTAGTGGCACTAAGGGGCAAGCCAGAGTAAACGCGACGAGCGATGCGACGCGACGCGACTCATGTAAAAGAATAACAATCATTATCAACAGGCTGACAAATTGTCGCGTCGCGTCGCATCGCACGTCGCGTTTACTCTGGCCTGCCCCTAACCTACAATGTACTTTCGGCTCCACGCACTATGCATACCAGAATGCTGATTCGCTGACGCGTGGTGCTTTGTTCCTTAGAAACTGTCAGCGGCCACAGAATATCACCACTTTTTTGAAATATGAATATTATTAAAATGATTGAGATTCTAGACAAGTTTTGAACGGCATCAACTAGCTATCTTGTTTAACTGATGCCTAATGTAAAAATACCCATGAATAGCGTTACAAATAAGGCAATAAAGCAGTGTTTGTTAAGCGAGGGCATATTGCCCCCCGCTTCCCCTAAAATTCACATTTAAAAAAAATGGGGATATTTCGTAGCCAGAAAACTCATGAGGGAAAACGCCTTTTAGCCGGCAGCTATTATAGGGAACAATGTACCATGCGTCGAAGAATTAGCATTCTGGTATGGACAGTGCGTGGAGACGCATAGTACATTGTTAGTTAGTTCCACTAGGGCGTTTTGTCTCGCCAAAATGTTAGAGGTTTCATCGAAGTGTGGGATATTTCGGTTTTTCCTACATTGTTGTTTGTTTTTGTCTACTTTTGTTAAGGCTATAACATTGTAAATATAAGTGCATACCCAAACGTCGTTTTGCCTCTGAGGGCGTTTTGGGGTTTCTTCCCCTATTCACTGACCTGATAATTGCTGTGACGAACTATCTGAACTGTAAACGATTTTTCAATCTCCCTCCCGTTCTGTCTCGCACAAGCTCCTCTCCGTCATTTTGACTTACCGTATTATAAAACAAACTTGCCAAGGCCGCCCTTTGCCCTGATTTGATTTTTGATAATTGTAAATATTTAAATCACAACTATTAGTATGTACATCATTGGCCGGTCAGACTGTCCTCAGTCACCATTGACTACGCTCAGAGAGTTATAGTACCAGGACAGCAGTGTGCAATATCTCGCTAAATCTCTTTGGTGCACCCCATACCAATTAGATTTACGGTTAGGTACCAACAACCAAAATGAAGATAATAACAAATTCGTTAGGCAACGATGAAGAAAAAATCGAGTGGCAATCTTCGCATCGCATCGATCAAAATTACACTCGACCCGACACGCGTGTCAGACCGTTTTGCTCCCGCACTCTCTAGCTCTTCGTTGGTTTTCCACAACAGAGTGAGAAAAGTATGCATCGGAATCTAGCTACGCTCTCGGAAAAGCGAATTACGACTACCGGCGAGGATGAATAGTAATGAAGGCAATACGGCTCGTCTTGGTCGGTCGTTATCCATCAGCATTGTATAGAATGTGGTGTGAAGGAAGGAAATATAACGAATCTCGAGAGCTACTTCCATCGAAATGCTTTACAAGGGCGCCACTCTGTTATACGGTGTTGAACAAAATAATTTTGAAATGGACCAGTTTAATTATAATCATCACTAAGATTAAGAGCTATATTGCCATTATCGTTTATGTTAAAAGATAATTAAAGCATACGTATTACAAAAGAAAATTATGCTGAAAACTGCTATTTTATGTTGAAACATGCAGATAAATATGCAATGATTCAATGATAATTATATGATTTAATGATTATTATCGTTTTGTTTTTGATATAGGATTATATCATGACCATGTTATATGTATATTGTATAGATTATGGGTCCCAAACATCTGTGCAGAATTTGGGCCCGATTGATTGCTTCCTCGCTTTCCGAATCGCATTTGAAGTTTATATGGAAAATAGCGTCGGAAAACGTATATTTTTTAAATTCTTCGAAAGGCCGTTCGACGACGACCTTTTCGGTGAATGGACACCATCTGTCAGCATGAATAATTTTATGAAAAACTGCTTCACTCTTAGACGAACTTTAGAAATGGCCAATTAACCTGTCCTGTCAATCTTTTTTATTCGTTCAATCGTTTCATTGATTTATTTACGGTCAACCTTCTCAAAGAATCCATATTTTTTGTCACCTCTAACAATTATTAAATTTCAAAACGAAAAAATCGTTAAAGTGCTAACGTAAAAGTTTGACAAAAACATCCATCAAATTTTTAACCAACCTCAGGCCAACTCTTCAGCCTGGTTCCCACGTACTGCAATTTTACTGTTTTTGCTTTCGAATTTAGAGATTTAAAAAAAATGGAATTTTGGGGAAAGGTGATATTGCGAGTACGATTTCCCCGTAACGCTGAGTAGACACCTTTGCGTGGTGTGTTACGGTGTACGATCTACCACGTCACATTGTCAGCTACAGGCAAATCCTGACCTAACGAATAACTTCCCTACATGCAACTCCGTGGTACTTATGAGGGTGTCGCTGAGTCGGGGGCCTCTCGTTAAGTAAGTACTACATCAACACTTCCTTCCTCTCCCAAGTTACGGTGAAGATGGGCGTGGCCAGGAGTAGTAATCCTCATGCTTTTGTGATTTTTATCCTAGATTGAAATCAAGGACCACACCTACCTTGATTTCTGATAGCAATCTGAATAAGGATTTCAAAAGAAAAACATGAGTATCACTAGTGTCCAATCTACGAAGTACGCCGTAACTATGCTATGCTATGCTAAGGTGATATTGCGAGTACGATTCTCGGTTCGACCTAGGATGTTTTCGGTTGGCAAACATTCTCGATTCCCAACATTCAGTACTTGTCACACAAGATACATACACATGCTATTGCGGGCATCGAAAATCTTTCAAATCAAAAACTGAGAAAATGCTGGTTGAATACTGAGTTCAAAAGCAAGCCTAGTTTTAGATGGAATGTAAAGCCATTGAAGAAAAAGAAGTCAACAAATAATTTTCATGTCATTTCATTAAATATATTACAAAAACCCAGATTGCCTCCAGAGAGCAATTATTGGATACCCTTGTGGCCCGAGGTAAACAACCCTTCAGGGAAGTTCGCGGTGTTTTGGGAGATCGTGATGTTGTCTATATGCAGGCCATTTATAGTTTTCTTTGTGCTTCTGACATAAAAATCTAACATTTTGTTTTTTTTTTCTTTCTTTAAAGTTTTTTTTTTGTACTGTCTCTGCCTTTTTGTTCCGTAGAGCTCCATAGCTCTTGCCATCCGGAAGATGCTCCCAGTCGAACCATTCTTCGAGCACAACGACACGCCACATTGTCCCTTCGCCAAATGCCCAGATGAGAAGATGAAATTTCAAAATCCGAAGCCCCTTCCATCCTTAAACATTGTAAACTAACCTTGAGTCACCACGAGTACGTTGGCTTCTACCCCCTCTTACTAACCGTATAATAAAATGATATTGATTGTATATATCACAAAGAACAATGGCTCCGTAAAGTGTTATACACGCCTGAGCCTACCAAATAAACGAAATTGAAAAAAAAAAAAACCCAGTTTAATCCAGCTAGTGACGATGTTGATTTTCTCATGCATCATAAAATGTCTTGAAAAGAAATAATGAGAAAGCTCAAAAAAGCTCTTTCGGGGAGTAGATCGCATGTTTTCTATCATCTTGCATGTTTTTGCATTAATTAATACGCCTTGCCACCATTCTTGAAAGAAAAAAAAATTACCTCGATTCGTCGAACTGAGTCAATCGGTATATAGCACTCTGAGTCTCAGGGCCTTCTATCAAAAGTTGTTTTTTGGAGTAATCCTATAGCCTTTCGGTACAACTTTGTTGTACAATAAAGGTAAAAAATCATATTGCTCTAGGACAAACTTGACAATCAAGCACAGTTGTACACAGTATGAGCGTTTTAGGATCACGCGCATTTCACGTAACATTTATCACGGATCACGTAAACTTTATTTTATTTTCTTATTATTTTGCATTTTCACAGTATTATATAAAGTGCTCGGCCACTTTGGCCATTTAACTTTGATTCAAAATTATGATAATTAATTCTATTCTAATGAAAAGTGTTCAGTATTCTAATTAATTTTCCCATGACGGCCTTTAGGAGGCTCTGGTGTGTTTTATTTGATAACCTAACTACCTATTTACACTTATATTTACATATAAATTTGTTTTTTTCTTCTTTATTAAAGAGGCTTTCAGCTCTTGGCTGGTTCACCTCTGGCGATAAATTTGTTAACAGAGATTGGAACGAGCGCCTATTCGCTGATTGGTCCGAGAAGGTGATTTCATCCCGGCCAGACGGTGGACCTCAGATGTTCTTGTTCTGGGTGGAGTGTTCATTATCATTAGCAGGAATTTAGTTTGTACCCGTTACAGTTTGAGATGGTGGGTTTTGGCGCAACTCTTCCAAACCGGCATGCCGTAATCGATCACAGCGAGGATGATTTGCAGCAAGCTTATTCTTCAGGGACAAGGACGACCGGCGGTTGATCAAAGGGTACCCTAGTAGCACAGTTCTGGCAGATTTGGTTGCAGCAACTCTTATATGACCCAATTTGGTCGCATATGAGTCACAGAAACTCCTCTATAACAAGTGTGTTGCTCGGGTACAGTAGTTTCAACAAAACGTTACACTTTGTCACCGTTTTGTTAACCTGTTGCCGAAAAATAAGCTAGTCGGACGCCTGGAACGATGTTGTGCACATTGTAGCTTGCTCCGCTGAATGAGACCCGGAATGTCCTTGCCGACAGGTTGATGATTTTCACTAGGTAGCTGGGACGAATGCAGCGTTGTAGTTTGTACACCAGGCCATCAATGACACATGTCATACATTGTCGAATGCCTTCTCGACCTCGAATAAGTCCATGGCGGATGTTTTAGAGACATATTGAGGACGTTGGTAACTCGGGTCAGTTGGCGTACGGTTGATTTACCGCGTCGGAAACCAAAATGTTCCTCGAGCAATGTGTTGAGAATTTCGGCAGACTCAAGTAACCGGTAATGAATAGCTTGAATAACCCTGAGAGAAGGCTGATGGAACGGTAACTTTTGGGGACGGAGGATCCTTCCCTTTCGCTGACTTCCAGGACGATAGAAAATAGCTGAGCCGGAGACACTGATTAAAGATCAGCCGAAGGTGCTCCACGAACGGAGCACTCATATGTTTGAGTTCGAGTTTCAGGATGCTGTCGAAGCCTGGTTTTTCGATGATTTGATATTATTACCAGCTGCTTCATGTGGACTGACGATGTTCTGTCCAAGATTGTGTGAGCTGACAAAGTGACGACTTATTTCGGCGACCTTCTCTGAAGGAGTTATCAAGCGATCCTTAGAGCCATTGTTCTCTAATGGGATCAAAGATGGAATGGGCCGTGGTCTGGATTTTAGAATGTTGGTCAATTTCCAGAATGTCTTTGCACAGTCTGGAAGAGCGCGGAGCTTATTGGAGAAATCACTATTCCAGAGGTCCACCATTCTGGCCTTGATAATTTTTAAACGGAACCATGTGGAGCAACGACTTGGAGGAAGGTCACTATACGATCTTGAGCCCGAATTCCCACTCGACTAAGTTGGTCCGGCGTTCCTGAACGAGCAAGCGTTCCAGTTGACCAGACCCACCCTAGCAGCCATTTTCAATAACGAACATGCCAAGAGTGAAGACCTGGTCGAAACGGGTTGTGCAGCCGCACAGCCGAGTGGCTAGCTGTGCGAAGATCGGCATCGGTTGCTCCGGAGTGTAGAGCGGGGCAGGTTCTTCCGGTGGTACTCCTTCGTTCTCCGACTGCCGACGGAACCCAGGAGGAGGCAGCGGGGGGCATTCGCTGGTTACCGATGGTGCTGGAGCTTGAATCGACGCAGCTACAGCTGCCAGTCGCTTGTGCGGTTGTAACGGTGGGAAAATGTATTTGATATTTACTCCAAAACACGGATGAAGTCCAAATGGTATGCCTACATTTGTAGGCTCTTTTTTGATAATTGGTTCTCACTAAATATAAGAGCTATTATGACAAACTTTGGAATTTTAATTTAAAGTACAGTGTCAAATTTATTTTATTAGCATAGCAATTTCTATTCTTCTTCAATGGCTCTACATTCCAACTGGAACTTGCCCAGCTTTTCAACTTAGTAATCTATTAGCATTTCCTCAGTTATTAATTGGAAGCTTTTCTAGCCCGTCATTGCATGAATATGTATCTTGTGTGGCAAGTGCAATGGATACACTCTTCCCAAGGTGTCGAGAAAGCTTCCAGCCCGAAAACATCCTAGAGCGTACCTTGAGTGTACCTTAAGTACAAGTTTGCTATTTTCTTTGGAAATACATAATGGTAAGGGTTTCTGAGGTGCACAATTGATTTCATGAGGCTAACACGATGATACTTCTGTGCCCAGGGAAGTCGAGACAATTTCCAATCCAAAAATTGCCTAGACCGGCGCCGGGAATCGAACCCAGCCACCCTCAGCATGGTCTTGCTTTGTAGCCGCGCGTTTTACCGCACGACTAAGGAGGGCATACGTGATGTATTTTCGTTGAAATATGCAAATGTTGGTAGGGCTGCTTACAATAGTCACGAACTGCCATTGCAGCTTTTCACGCTATAAGTACATAAACAATGGCAATTTCACATCAGATACACTGGCGGAGACAGAAGCGGAGCACCACACAATGCAATCACATCATAGTTCTCAAATGGTATTGTTCTTGCGGTGCCCCATCAGATAACAACAGCTGGCTTCGCCAGTAGTGTTCAGGGATCAAGTTCTTTAACGAATTCACCAAGGGAGCGCTTGGATTACCGATTTTATAACAAGAATAAACACTTTTTTAAATGAGTAAAAATATTTTAAGCTCTTTTAGTGGAATGTGTTCAACCGTCTGAGACGAGTTTAGTACTCTCCATTTAATTCCACTAATTATTTTGTTATCTTTGCAGATACGTATTTCGACCACACAGTTGTGGTCGAAATACGTATCTGCAAATATAACAAAATAATTAGTGGAATTAAAGGGAGAATACCTACTAAACTCGTCTTAGATGGTTGACTTCTATAAATTTCATATTTAAATCTAAATTTCCTGAAAATTGAAGATATTTTAATTAAAGATTTGTTTATTTATAAGAAACAGTCATACAATGCACGGCAAAATGAATACTTATGCGGTGCATACAATATCAGTGAATAGTGTGCCTCACATAACAGTTCATTCCTGCACCGTTGGTGGTGTGCTCCAACCAAGTTTATAAAATTTCTTTCACCGTTCTGTTTTTGATAACTTGTTAATTAATTTCCATGCTGCTAGTGATGTCTCAAGTGAAGATAATATATTTTCGTCTTACCACTATGTGCTGCATTTAAGCTGCAGGAAGAACATACGAACTCAATTAAATCAGCATAATTATTAATTATCCATGCTGAATTTATTTTGAAAACTTTTAATACGTAAGTTGACTTTCATCAGGAGATTTGATAAAAAAATCAATTCAAGGGAACTGATTACCTTTTTATCACGTGGTTTAGTTTTCCGGGCTTCGAAATGATGAGTTGACATCGGTGAGGGTGCGTCGTATTCAACTCTGATCCTCACAAGTTCCAATTCTCTCGGTTCCACGGGTCTGCCAATAAAAAAAACTAACCCAGTCCTAGAGGAACTTTGACCGTCAGCTATTTCCAAGATGGCAGCTCCATCACATGACTTAGTATTACACCCCTGGTAAGGTGTCATACCGCAAAATAAGCAAAATACAGGATGGAACCCTTTTGGAAGGTGAAGATAGCGGTTACAGCGCTTCAGGAGGTCTTAAGGCCTGGAGAAAGAGAATTCCGTGCAGTGAACTTAATTGCTCGTGTGTTAAAGGATGTATCATCAACAAACAACAAACATTGTTTTTTTCTCCGAGGATTATGTAATATTTATTCATAAAATAAATATGAAGCCCAATTTCAACAAAGCATTTTTTAAGCGGAATAATCAAATGAATTGACTCCCTTAGTTAACAACACTTCCATGCAAATAAGTATCATAATATCGCGCAAAAAGCTCACGCCAAAACTGCACTCTCTCCCCAAACGGGTTCTGCACCATCTTCAACTCATCATTGAGCTCGGCTGCATCCAATACGAACTGTGAATCACTAACCGGCTTGACTGGCGCCCAAACGAAATCAATCCCTCCGTCAGTGGGTGTAGGATTTCCATGCTTTGCGAAATTGGTCCACAGCTTACAGATAGTTGATCGGAAGTTATCCTCCCGCGAACCCTGCTCAACGTCGGTTCCCAACCATGTTGAACTAAACAGATACGGTAGCTCATCCGCATGGCAAACTCCTTCTAGATGATCGGGAGCCGCAAATACATTGCGATACTTGTTCAGCTGTCCAACAAACGAATCCAGGTAGAAATACAATGGAGCCCTATAAATGAAAGAAAATGTTTTAATGCAAGAAATTTAACATAAAAGGTAAATGATCTTGAACGAAGTTGTAGTAGATAAGATCAGGTCTATAAAGTATCGGAAAAAAGTGATTCACTGTACTGCATTGTGGTATTGGCAATCAGTTGATTTTTGTTATTTGAATACGCTCTTTTGATGTATTTCTTTCGAATGGGTAACAAGCTACCTTATTTTGGAAACATGTTGGATGATTGTGTCAAAAGCGAAAAGCGGATCAGTTTGCTGAGTATTGTTGCGACGAACGGACGAGCCTAGTAACCTCGTCTAGGTCACGACAATGACGCAGCCGGTAGATATAAATTCGAACCTCGTTTTTTGTTGATTTTGCTTTCTAGTGCTCCGCGAAAATATGTGATACGTAGTGAAGGATGGAATCAGGAAACGGTAAGAAAAAAAAATGAAAGAAACAACGGAACCAAAATCAAACAGAAATGTCCCCGGTAGGCTCCCTGACGGAAGGGCAGAGGAGTAGGCCGGGTGGAAAAAAAAGTGCAAAAAGACGGCACAATAAAAAGAAAAGGCAAGCGTCTCCGGTAGGCTCCCTGACGGAAGGGCAGAGGAGTAGGCCGGGTGACAAAAAAAGTGCAAAAAAGATGGCATCCAAAACAAAACAAAAACGCAAATGACGAAAGCTGGCGTCTCCGGTAGGCTCCCTGACGGAAGGGCAGTGGAGTAGGCCGGTTGACAAAAAAGTGCAAAAAAGACGGCACAATAAAAAAGAAAAAGCAAGCGTCTCCGGTAGGCTCCCTGACGGAAGGGCAGAGGAGTAGGCCGGGTGACAAAAAAAAAGTGCAAAAAAGATGGCATCCAAAACAAAACAAAAACGCAAATGACGAAAGTTGGCGTCTCCGGTAGGCTCCCTGACGGAAGGGCAGTGGAGTAGGCCGGTTGACAAAAAAGTGCAAAAAAAAGGCACAATAAAAACAAAATAACGGAAAAGGCAAGCATCTCCGGTAGGCTCCCTGGCGGAAGGTCAGAGGAGTAGGCCGGGCGAAAAAAACAAAGCGCAACAGAAAGGCAAAATAGGGCAACTAAGCAAAAAAAAATTACAAATGTTTTTAAAAACAAGCTGACGAGTTGGATTGTTTGTTTGATACAAATCTAAAACTTCGAAACAAAATTTCAAGATTGCACAGAAGGATTGGTTTTGGAAATTGGTTTCAAACATTATGTTTGCAGAGCTCTTATTTGGAAACAGTTCTTAGTTTTGGATTACATTCGAATTTTGAACTTGATTTGGATTTGTATTGGATTTAGACCTGACTTGAATTGGATTTGTATTTGATTTGGATTGGATTTGGATTAGATTTGGATTGGATTCGAAATTGGATTTGGAATAGAGTTGGATTAGATTTCGATTGGATTTGGATTTGGATTAGATTTAGACGGGATTTGGATTAGATTTGAATTTGATTTAGATTGAATTTGGATTGGATTTGCATTAGATTTCGATTGGATTTGAATTGGATTTTAACGGGATTTGGATTTAGATTTAGATAGGATTTGGATTGAATTTGAATTGAATTTAGATTGGATATGGATTGGATTTGGATTGGATTTGAAATTGAATTTTGAATGGAGTTGGATAAGATTTCGATTGGATTTGGATTTGGATTCGATTTAGATTGGATTTGAATTGGATCTGGATTGGATTTGGATTGGATTGAATTTGGACTGAATTTGGATTGGATTTGGACTGGATTTCGATTGGATATCGATTGGATTTGGAATAGATTTAGATTGGATTTGAATTGAATTTGGATTGGATTTGGATTGAATTGGATTGGATTTGAATTGGATTTGGATTTGATTGTATTTGGATTGGATTTAAATTGGATTTGTATTCGATTTGGATTGGATTTGGATTATATTTGGATTGGATTTGAAATTGGATTTGGAATGGAGTTGGATTAAATTTAAATTGGATTTCGATTGGACTTGAAATGGATTTAGATTGGATTTGAATTGGATTTGGATTGGATTTTGATTTAATTGGATTGGATTGGATTGGGACTGGATTTGGATTGAATTTGGTTTGGATTTGGATTGGATTGGATTTGGATTTGAATTTTATTTGGATTAAATTTGGATTGGATTTGGATTGGATATGGATTAGATTTAGATTGGATTTGAATTGGATTTGGATTGGATTTAGTTTAGATTTGTATTCGATTTGGATTGGATTTGGATTATATTTGGATTGGATTTGAAATTGGATTTGGAATGAAGTTGGATTAAATTTAGATTGGATTTCGATTGGATTTGAAATGGATTTAGATTGGATTTGAATTGGATTTGGATTGGATTTGGATTGAATTGGATTGGATTGGGATTGGATTTGGATTGAATTTGGTTTGGATTTGGATTGGATATGGATTAGCTTTGGATTGGATTTGGATTAGATTTGGATTAGATTCGGATTGGATTTGTATTAGATTTGAATTGTATTTGGATTGGTTGGATTGGGTTGGATTAGATTTGGATTGGTTTGAATTGGTTTTGGATTGGTTTAGATTGGTTGTATTGGTTGGATTACATTTGGATTGGATTTGAAATTGGTTTGGAATGAAGTTGGATTAAATTTGGGTTGGATTTCGATTGGATTTGAAATGGATTTAGATTGGATTTGAATTGGATTTGGATTGGATTTGGATTGAATTGGATTGGATTGGGATTGGATTTGGATTGAATTTGGTTTGGATTTGGATTGGATTGGATTTGGATTGGATTTGGATTTGAATTTTATTTGGATTAAATTTGGATTGGATTTGGATTGGATATGGATTGGATTTGAATTGGATTTGGATTGGATTTAGTTTGGATTTGTATTCGATTTGGATTGGATTTGAAATTGGATTTGGAATGAAGTTGGATTAAATTTAGATTGGATTTCGATTGGATTTGAAATGGATTTAGATTGGATTTGAATTGGATATGGATTGGATTTGGACTGAATTGGATTGGATTGGATTGGGATTGGATTTGGATTGAATTTGGTTTGGATTTGGATTGGATTGGATTTGGATTTGAATTTGAATTGTATTTGGATTAAATTTGGATTGGATTTGGATTGGATATGGATTAGATTTGGATTGGATTTGGATTGGATTTGGATTGGATATGGATTAGATTTGGATTGTATTTGGATTGGATTTGGATTGGATTTGGATTAGATTTGGATTGGATTTGAATTGAATTTGGATTGGATTTGTATTCGATCTTGATTGAATTTGGATTAAATTTGGATTATATTCGGATAGGATTTGAAATTGGATTTGGAAAGGAGTTGGATTAGATTTCGATTGAATTTGGATTTGGATTAGATTTAGATTGGATTTGGATTAGATTTGAATTTGATTTGAATTTAATTTGGATTGGATTTGGATTAGATTTAGATTGGATTTGGATTGGATTTAAACGGGATTTGGATTTAGATTTAGATAGGATTTGGATTGAATTTAAATTGAACTTAGATTGGATATGGATTGGAGTTGAATTGGATTTGGATTGGATTTGGAATGGAGTTGGATAAGATTTCGATTGGATTTGATTTGTATCGGATTTGAATAGGATTTTAATTGTATTTGTATGGGATTTGGTGTAAAATGAATTTGGATTAGATTCGTATGGATTTTAATTGAATTTTGATTGAAATTGGATTGGATTTGCATTGGATTGGATTTAGATTGGATCTGAATTGAATTAAATTGCATTTAAATTGGATTTGCATATTTCATTCCTTTTGAGTTCGATAGATGTAAGTTTGGACTTGAATTGGATTTGGCTACGGTTTAAGCCGTAGATTGATTGTATTACATTTTAAATCTTTTTGAAGAATTGAGAAGGGAGTTTTGAATTTCAATTTATTGGACTATAAAAAAGTAGTAAGAATAGAGTTTGATGTGGATAATATTTGTTCAAGGATCAACAATATGAAGTTCTAAAGTCATTCTACATTTATTACACATCTGGAGAGTAGAGGTGGAAAAGAATGTAGTAGATAAGATCAGGTCTATAAAGTATCGGAAAAAAGTGATTCACTGTACTGCATTGTGGTATTGGCAATCAGTTGATTTTTGTTATTTGAATACGCTCTTTTGATGTATTTCTTTCGAATGGATAACAAGCTACCTTATTTTGGAAACATGTTGTATGATTGTGTCAAAAGCGAAAAGCGGATCAGTTTGCTGAGTATTGTTGCGACGAACGGACGAGCCTAGTAACCTCGTCTAGGTCACGACAGAAGTTTGAATTGCACCGCAAATGTTTTTGCCTTTCTTGAACAACAAAGTTTTACCGAAAGATGATGACAGAACTTTTTTTAGACCCACAGTCTCATAAACCAGTCTCATGACTTGGCTCGATGAACTGAGCCGTATGAGTGATTGTGCACAAAGGGTAATAAAAACATTAGCCAAACTTTGCTATAGCAATTATCAGTCAATTTTCTCGCAATAAGTTTCATTCGACACAAGATCACAAGCTAAAATTTTGTGCTCCATTCACACAAAGCGCAGCTCTCCTGGAACAGGACACATTATGTACAACTGCCATGTTATTTATTTTTGAGTAGCCGACGGTTGACGACTTTCGATGTGTTTATTCAACACAGTGAGAGAACACTGCCCCCATTCGCATAACAGTCCCATTTAACTTTTCATCACTTTTGAATGCACCCAATAAAAAGTGTTCATTTTTTTATGTAGGTACTTCCATAAATCATACAAATTTGTTTTTTTTTTGCTGGGATCAAAGCATGTTTGATCACTACCTCATTCATTTCATTTATTCAGACTAAGGCCGAAGTGGCCTGTGCAGTATATAAAAGTCTTCTCCATTCGGCTCGGTCCATGGCTACACGTCGCCAACCACGCAGTCTACGGAGGGTCCGCATATCGTCGTCCACCTGATTGATCAACCTTGCCCGCTGTGCACCTCGCCTTCTTGTTCCCGTCGGATCGTTGAAGAGAACCATTTTCACCGGGTTACTGTCCGACATTCTGGCTACGTGCCCGGCCCACCGCAGTCGTCCGATTTTGCGGTTTGAACAAAGCATGGTTCTCCCAACAGCTGATGCAACTCGTGGTTCATTCGCCTCCTCCACGTACCGTCTGCCATCTGCACCCCACCATAGATGGTACGCAGCACTTTCCTTTCAAAAACTCCAAGTGCGCGTTGGTTCTCCACGAGCATCGTCCAGGTCTCGTGTCCGTAGAGGACTACCAGTCTAATGAGCGTTTTGTAGATTGTCAGTTTGGTACGGCGGCGAACTCTATTCGATAGGAGCGTCTTGCGGAGTCCAAAGTATGTACGATTTCCAGCCACTATACGTCTCCGAATTTCTCTGCTGGTATCATTTTCGGTAGTCACCGTGAGCCCAAGTACACAAATTCTTCTACCACCTCGTTTTCTTAACCACTGATGCAAACTCGCGGTGGGTGGCTCACATTGTCTTCTCTTGAACCTCTTCCTATCATGTACTTCGTCTTCGACGTGTTGATGACTAGTCCGATTCACTTGGTTTCCCTCTTTAGTCTGATGTAGGCTTCCTCCATCTTCTCAAAGTTACGTGCCATAATATCTATGTCGTCGGCGAAGCCAAATAAAGCTCATTTAGAATCCGGAATAATAAAATCATCTGTATCTCGGTAACGGATTGACGCACAAATAAGGTTAATACATCAAAACAAGGGTAATTTACTGTACTTTAAGGAAAATTTTTTGGTACAAACAATTTCTTCTTGTTTCTAGTGAAAATTCGCACCTTCTTCTTTATTCCTCTCATCAAAAGTTGCACACCTCCGGAGTCAACTTCCTTGGCACATTTGTTCAACATTTAGCTGGACGGACTTATTGAAAATTGTACCACTCGTATTAATTCCTGCTCTTCGTATTACCCCTTCCAAAGCGATGTTGAATAGCAGACACGAAAGACCATCGCCTTGCCGCAACCCTCTGCGGGTTTCGAAGGGACTCGAGAGCTCCTGAAACTCGAACTACGCACATCACCCGATCCATCGTTGCTTTGATCAACCGTGTCAGTTTATCCGGAAATCCGTGTTCGTGCATTAGCTGCCATAGCTGGTCCCGATCGATTGTATCATATGCGGCTTTGAAGTCGATAAATAGATGATGTGTGGGCACGTTGTATTCGCGGCATTTCTGCAGTACTTGGCGAACACCTGGTCCGTGGTGGAGCGTTCGCCCATAAAACCCGCCTGGTACTGCCCCACGAACTCCCTTTCAATTGGTGCTAGTCGACAGCATAAAATATGAGAGAGTACCTTATAGGCGTCGTTCAGCAATGTGATTGCGCGGTACTTGCTACAATCCAGCTTATCGCCCTTTTTGTAGATGGGGCACACGACACCTTTCATCCACTCCTGCGGCAAAACTTCATCCAAATCTTGGTAATGACCCAGTGCAGCGCTCTAGCTAGTGCCTCACCACCGTGTTTAAATAGCTCTCCTGGTAGTTGGTCAACCCCAGGGGCTTTGTTGTTCTTCAGCCGGCCAATCTCCTCCTGGATTTTCTGGAGATCCGGAGCCGGTAGAATTATGTCCTGCGCGCGTTCCCCAGGTCCATCATCATACCGCCATCTTCGTCTGCCACATCGCCATTCAGGTGATCTTCGTAGTGCTGCCTTTGGATCACCTCACGCTCGTTTGTAATAAGGTTCCCGTTTATGTCCTTACACATATCAGGCTGTGGCACGTGGCACTTACGTGAACGGTTCAACTTCTCATAGAACTTTCGTGTGTTATTAGCACGGTACAGTTGCTCCGTCTCTTCACGGTCTCGATCTTCCTGCTGACGCTTTTTCCTCCGGAAAATCGAGTTTTGTCTGTTCCGCGCCTGTTTATATCGTGCCTCGTTTGCCCTCGTGCGAGGGCAACAATCTTGCCCATGCTGAATTCTTCTCTGCTACTAACTGCTAACATTCGCCGTCATACGAGTCGTTTCTCTGATCCGGGTGCACCGTGCCAAGTGCAGCGGTTGTGGTGCTACCAATGGCGGTTGCATCGTTGACCGTTGTCAATCGATACGGTGTGCAGACTATCCGGTCCGATGACCGGTCTATACATTTCCTCCCTTCCTACCTGTGCGTTCATGTCACCGATGACGATTTTGACGTCGCGCAGTGGGCATCCATCGTATGTCTGCTCCAGCTGTGCGTAGAACGCTTCTTTCTCGTCGTCGGGTCTCCCTTCGTGTGGGCAGTGCACGTTGATGATGCTATAGTTGAAGAAACAGCCTTTAATCCTCAGCTTGCTCATCCTTGCGTTGATTGGATGCCAACCAATCACGCGTTGGCGCATCTTACCCAGCACTATGAAGCCGGTTCCCAGCTATTTGGTGGTGCCACAGCTTTGGTAGAAGGTAGCCGCTCGATGCCCGCTTTTCCACACTTTCTGTCCTGTCCAGCAAATCTCCTGCAGCGCCACGACTCCGAAGTTTCGGGGATGTAATTCATCGTAGATCATCCTGTCACAACCTGCGAAACCTAGCGACTTGCAGTTCCATGTTCCAAGCTTCCAATCGTGATCGCCTAGGTCTTTGCCGATTATATCGAGTCGCATTATCTCTTATATTGTTCGTAATTATTGGTTTTCCAGGCGGCTTATTGGACCTGCGCAAACCTCCTGTCTCGTCGGAGGGCCGTCGTGTCAGGGCTGTTTAGCGTGCCACCTAACACCAGGACTTGGGCTTGTGCGCTTTGAGCGGCACACGGTCGCTTTGGTGGGGTCTACTTGCGGATACATGCAGCTTTTTATAGGAATTTAACAGGGCCCACTGTCAAACCCCACCATATCCTAGGCAAGCCCCACAACTCGCAGAGGTCCTGGGGAAGGATCGTCAAGCCCTTGGACATAGTCCCTTCTGCCCGCAGATCACTACCGCATTGCCAGTAAAATACGATCACGATTACCAACTTTATCGAAAGAAAGATCACAACGAACGATGCGTAATAGTATCCAGCGATTGTCGGCGGAAGGGGTATCGGCTGAGTACCGCCAGAAGCTCGAAGAATGGAAAAGTGCAGCGGCAACATCAACGAACTATGGGAGTCGATCGATGGAGCGGTGAGCGCAGGACAGGTTGGTTCGATGTGGTGTGTCAGAGAGTGACAGACGAGAAGAACGTTACCCAAAGACGGATGTTTGTGTTGGGCAGCTGATCGAATAGAGAACGGTACACGGAAGCAACAGCAGTCGAAAAACGAACCCACCGCAGAAAGAAAAAATTGTATGAAGAACAAGTGATTAGTGAGGCGTAGGAAAAAAATGAGCAGGATGATAGCATGGTTTTTCGAGGCTGTCAATGGTGTGTGGAGAAAGACAGCGCCATCTCCCGTCATGTGCAACAACCAAGAAGGGAATTTGCTGACTGATAAAACCGAAGTGGCTGCCAGGTGGAAGCGACACTTCGAAACTTTGTTGAATAGTGGAAGTGCAATTCATCGGTGAATATTAGCGACGATGGACAAACTGTGGAGTCTCCTACACTAAATAAGGTTAGAAAAAACATTAAACAGCTGTACAACAAAAAGGTTGTGATGAAGAACCAGCTTGCGGCTGAGCTTTTCAAACATATTATGTCGAAAATATGAGAAAAGAGGTATTGCCTGCTACCGGATTGGAAAGCCTCATTTGCCCTCTCTTCAAGAAAGGGCACATACTGGAGTGCGTCAATTACCGAGGAATGATCATCCTTAATCCAGCGCTCAAAATGATGTCCCGTTGAACAGAATCAACATATTGAGACCACTTGCAGAGTTCTTCTTCGGCGTTTACCAGGCAGGGCCGATCAACGACGGATCAAATGTTTACCCTGAGGCAAATCCTTGATAAATTCCGGGAGTAGAACTGGCAGACACATCATTTGTGTATTGATTTCAAGGCAGCGTACGATTCAGTAAAACGAAATGAATTATGACAAATTATGCTAGAACTTGGTTTTCCGGCGAAACTGATACGGCTGTTTCGTATTACGTTGGACGGATCTAAATCAAGTGTAAGGGTTGCTGATGAAATTTCGACATGAAAATTTGAAAAATTTGAAGTGGTGGAAGAATATGTGCATCTGGAACATTAGTGACGTGCGATAATTATGTTACCCGCGAGGTAAGAAGTCTTATTGCAGTTGCCAATAGGGCTTATTACAGGCTTCAAACCAGCTTAAGTCTCGTAGTCTGCAAACGAAGACAAAAGTCGCACTATATACTACTCGAATTCTTCCGGTGGCATTATACGCCCATGAAACATAGACGTTAAAGGAGGACAAATCCGAGAGCTTTCGGTGTGTTTAAGAGTAAGGTGCTGCAGACAATACTCAGCGATAAACAGCAGAATGGCATCAGTTTACTGAGCAGATGCCCAAATTTACCGAGCTCGGAAAAAAATTTGGAGTTTAATGAAAATCGCGATTTCTTATGTCCGCATGTGAAAAAAATACTAAATTATGTGGGTCCAATATTGAAAATAGCCATATAACAGGCCTATCAAGAATTTGCATGTCCTGAGTGTACAAAACTGAACAATGATTCAATCATACTAAATCGGTTCACAGTAGCCGATATGAGCCGAGACAATATGACATGTGACGGAAAAGCAGTCTGAAAACGGACCCATAACCTCAATTGAAAGTTTTCAAATTGAAGTGAAAATAATTATTTTTTGCAATTCCTGATCAGAATACCTGATTGACAGTTTGCCTTTAAGTGACAAAACGACCTGCTTTTCCATGCTAACGAAATGGATGCTATAAGGACCAAATCAAATGAGTTGTATAAAATCCATTATGATAAAATCCATCATTTGCGAGCTATAATGAAAAATCAACATCAGAACAGTTGTTACATGAGAAATAGTGTATTATCTGCGTATCGTAATAATTGAAATAGTTTGGTGGGCACGACATCAAAATTTTTCAAAGACAAGTTCATCTATAAAAAAAATTCACGGGAAAGGTCTATTCAGTCATATAACAAAAAGTGTCTAAAATTTGACTTTGTTGTGCTACGCAGACATTTTATTATATAAATAAATTCAATGAATTGTGAAATAAAATGTATGGTCATCATCATGTACAGGGGTTAGACAAAAAGGTTGAGATAAGTAAAAATAAGTCGAAATTCAAATCAGCATAACTTTGCGTATAATAATCCGATTTTGCTAAAACCAGGACCATCAGAAGCGGACACTCTTCTTGTATACTCTCTTCCTGCAAAACCTGAGATTGGTCCTTGGCCACCGGAAATGTTCCGGGTTTTCCGAGGGTATGTTCAAGATGCATTTTTTCCACTGCTTGTCATTTTATGTGACGTTAACTTTCATCATGTTTTATGTTTTTTTCCGAAAACTAGAACTAATATGCCGGCCAATGGTGGCTGTAGATCGAGAATCCATCAAAACTACGCAGAGATATGGTCATTTCCGTAAAAACGGTCCCGGGAACATGACGAAATGATAACAGATCGGAATAATGCAAATATGAGTATCTGACTTCATGGCTTTGCGAGACGATGATTACAGAAACATTACCAGAATGATAGTGTCCACTACCACCCTTATAGCAGGTTCCATGGGCCTTCCAGGAGGGGCCGGTTTTGGCACCATCTGGAACCATGCATATATGGGTGTCAAAATTCATGTTTTCCCAAGACGATGAATATAGGATCTTTATTAGAGATATATTTTGAGGACTGTGAGACTCTTTGGCCAATTTGTAACAGGTTCCGGAAGTTCTGCGAAAGTGACATTTGTTCAGGGTGTATGGCCAATTCCGTATCGTTTTCACGAAAATGGCCATATCTCTGCGTATACCTAACGGATTTTCGATCTGCAGCCAGCATTGGTCAGCATATTAGTTCTAGTTTCTGGGGAAAACATAAAACATGATGTCAGTAAACGTCATATAAAATGACAAGCAGCAGAAAAAATGCATTTTTAACATACCCTCGGAAAACCCGGAACACCACGTATGGCCAAGGGCCAATCAGAGGTTTCGCATAGGGCCAGTATACTAGAAGAGTTTCCGCGTCGGATGGTCCCAGTTTGATCCAAATCGGATCATTCTACGCAAAGTTATGCTGATTTGAACTTCGACAAATTTTTGCCTATCTCAACCTTTTTGTCTAACCCCTGTATGTACTTGAAACAAATAATCAAATCAAACAAGATTTTACAGAATTAGGCCTCCATCCGATCAATATTGCATAACAAAATTATAACAAGGGAAGTTATTTATTTCAGAAAAATATTGTAACAAAATGTGTTATAAATTTGGCTGGTTAATTGTTAAAACAACAAAAATTATATCAAAAATACATATAGCCGTTCGGCGAAAGAATCAAAATATGCCGAGCTGATCTGAGTGTGTATGAATGAATACATAATTTGCACTTTTCTTCATTATGGTTTATCCACGGACAAAAAACAGTAGCGTTAAACAAACGGTAAGACGCGCGGCTACAAAGCAAGACCATGCTAAGGGTGGCTGGGTTCGATTCCCGGTGCCGGTCTAGGCAATTTTCGGATTGGAAATTGTCTCGACTTCCCTGGGCATAAGAGTATCATCGTGTTACCTCATGATATACGAATGCAAAAATGGTAACCTGGCTTAGAAACCTCGCAGTTAATAACTGTGGAAGTGCTTAATGAACACTAAGCTGCGAGGCAGCTCTGTCCCAGTGTGGGGATGTAATGCCAATAAGAAGAAGAAGTTAAACAAATAAATTTTTTTGTTGAAGAACAAACTGTAAATTTGACTTTTTTTTAAGTTTAGCTACAAATCGACCATCTTGGGATACACGTACTTTTTCTAGTGATTTTCAAGAGCATGAATTCAGAGAACCACAACGCCCATGGGGATGACATATCCGTTTTTATTTATTATCAGACTAAGGCCGGAGTGGCCTGTGCTGCACATAAAAGACTTCTCCATTCTACTCGGTCCATCGCTACACGTCGCCAACCACGCAATCTGCGGAGGGTCCGCAAATCGACCTCCACCTGATCGATCCACCTTGCTCGCTGTGCACCTCGCCTTCTTGTTCCCGCCGGATCGTTGTCGAGAACCATTTCCACCGGATTATTGTCCGACATTCTGGCTACGTGCCCGGCCCACCGCAGTCTTCCGATTTTCGCGGTGTGAACGATAGATGGTTCTCCCAACAGCTGATGCAACTCGTGGTTCATTCGCCTCCTCCACGTACCGTCCACGTACCACGTACACCCCACCATATATGGTACGCAACACTTTCCTTTCAAAAACTCCCAGTGCGCGTTGGTACTCCACGAGCATCGTCCAGGTCTCGGGTCCGTAGAGAACTACCGGTCTTATGAGCGTTTTGTAGATTGTCAGTTTGGTACGGCGGCGAACTCTATTCGATCGGAGCGTCTTACGGAGCCCAAAGTACGTACGATTTCCAGCAACTATGCGCCTCCGAATTTCTCTGCTGGTGTCGTTATCGGCGGTCACCAGTGAGCCCAAGTACACGAATTCTTCAACCACCTCGATTTCATCACCACCGATAGAAACTCGTGGTGGGTGGCTTACATTGACCTCTCTTGAGCCTCTTCCTATCATGTACTTCGTCTTCGACGTGTTAATGACTAGTCCAATCCGCTTAGCTTCGCTTTTCAGTCTGATGTAGGCTTCCTCCATCCTCTCAAAGTTGCGTGCCATGATATCAATGTCGTCGGCGAAACCAAATAACTGGACGGACTTCGTGAAAATCGTACCACTCGTGTCAATCCCTGCCCTTCGTATTACTCCCTCCATAGCGATGTTGAATAGCAGACACGAAAGACCATCACCTTACCGTAACCCTCTACGCGTTTCGAAGGGACTCGAGAATGCCCCTGAAACTCGAACTACGCACATCACCCGATCCATCGTCGCCTTGATCAACCGTATCAGTTTATCCGGAAATCCGTTTTCGTGCATTAGCTGCCATAGCTGGTCCCGATCGATTGTATCATATGCGGCTTTGAAGTCGATAAATAGATGATGTGTGAGCACGTTGTATTCGCGGCATTTCTGCAATACCTGACGTACGGCGAACACCTGGTCTGTGGTACCCATAAATCCCGCCTGGTACTGCCCCACGAACTCTCTTGCAATTGGTGTTAGTCGGCGGCATAAAATTTGGTAGAGTACCTTGTAGGCGTTCAATGATTGCGCGGTAGTTGCTACAATCCAGATTATCGCCCTTTTTGTAGATGGGACACACGATACCTTCCATCCACTCCTGCGGCAGAACCTCATCCTCCCAAACCTTGGTAATCACCCAGTGCAGCGCTCTAGCCAGTGCTTCACCGTCGTGTTTAAACAGCTCTACTGATAGTTGGTCAACTCCAGGGGCCTTGTTGTTTTTCAGCCGGCAGATCTCCTCCTGGATTTCCTGGAGATCCAGAGCCGGAAGATGTACACGTGCACCTAGGTTCATTGCCATACCGCCACCTTTGTCTGCCACATCGCCATGCAGGTGCTCTTCGTAGTGCTGCCGCCACCTTTGGATCACCTCACGCTCGTTTGTAAGAAGGTTCCCGTTTATGTCCATACACATATCGGGCTGTGGCACGTGGCCCTTACGTGAACGGTTCAACTTCTCATAGAACTTTCGTGCGTTATTAGCGCGGTACAGTTCCTCCGTCTCCTCACGGTCTCGATCTTCCTGCTGGCGCTTTTTCCTCCGGAAAATCGAGTTTTGTCTGTTTCGCGCCCGTTTGTATCGTGCCTCGATTCGCCCTCGTGCGGTGTTGCAGCATTCTCGCCCATGCTGCATTCTTCTCCTCAACTAACTGCTCACATTCGCCGTCATACCAATCGTTTCTCTGATCCGGAGCTAGGATAGGATGTGACAACTCAATTGGGACTGCCTTGTTGTTTTTTAGTCGGTTGCTCTGACGAGGTGGTCGCCAGTGCAGCCAAAGTAATTTGGTACAAAATCTTCCAAATATCATGAATCAAAATTTGATGTTTTTCTTCCCGTTCCATCCACTATTTATGTAAGAGAAGTGAAAGACTAACAGAGAGAAGTTTTCGCTACTGAAAAAATGACTTTTAGATCGAAAATGACGGAAAGGTGAATGATAATGCTTAAAATAAACAGTTTTAAACCTGTACAACCCTTGAGAATAATTTATATGGCGTTTGCAGTTCAATATAAATTTATTTCTTACCAAAAAACTGGAACTCAAACATTTTCGTATTTTGCTTAATATCAACTTTAAAAACCTGCAACACGGCCAAACTAACAACATGCTGCCCTACGGAAAACGCGCCGCTACCAATCGAAGTAATCGATTGTCATATTCAACCAATCAGCAACCGGTACGATTGTGACAGCAAATCGGTACGATTTTTACTGACTACTTGTCACATCCTATCCTAGATCCGGAGCCACCGTGCCTAGTGCAGCGGTTGCGGTGCTTCATATGGCGGATCGAATATCTCTCCAGCCATCTTCCAGAGATGCTGCGCCTAGTTGCTCTTCCATTGGGAGTGCCACTTCCAGCTGCTGCGCGTAGTCTTGGGCTAGTCTACCGTCTTGCAGCCGCCCAATGTTTAGCCGCGGCGGACGACTCCGACGCGTGTTGATCACCGTCGAGAGTTTTGAGCGCAGACATACTGCGACGAGGTAGTGGTCGGATTCAATATTCGCACTGCGGTAAGTGCGTACGTTCGTGATGTCGGAGAAGAATTTACCGTCGATTAGAACGTGGTCGATTTGGTTTTCCGTTACTTGATTAGGTGATTTCCACGTGGCCTTGTGGATATTCTTGTGGGGGAAGAAAGTGCTTCGGACTACCATTCCGCGGGAGGCTGCAAAGTTTATGCATCGTTGGCCGTTGTCGTTCGATACGGTATGCAGACTATCCGATCCGATGACCGGTCTATACATTTCCTCCCTTCCTACCTGAGCGTTCATGTCACCGATGACGATTTTGACGTCCCGCAGTGGGCATCCATCGTATGTCTGCTCCAGCTGCGCATAGAACGCTTCTTTCTCGTCGTCGGATCTCCCTTCGTGTGGGCAGTGCACGTTGATGATGCTATAGTTGAAGAAACGGCCTTTTATCCTCAGCTTGCACATCCTTGCGTTGATTGGCTGCCACCCAATCACGCGTTGGCGCATCTTTCCCAGCACTATGAAACCGGTTCCCAGCTCATTGGTGGTGCCACAGCTTTGGTAGAAGGTAGCCGCTCGATGTCCGCTTTTCCCACTTTCTGTCCTGTCCAGCAGATTTCCTGCAGCGCTACGACATCGAAGTTGCGGGGATGTAATTCATCGTAGATTACCCTGTCGCAACCTGCGAAGCCTAGCGACTTGCAGTTCCATGTTCCAAGCTTCCAATCGTGATTCTTTATTCGTCGCCTAGGTCGTTGCCGATTGTATCGAGTCGTATTATCTTCTATGTCGTTCGTAATAGTTGTTTTTAAAGGCGGCTTATTGGGCCTGCGCAAACCTCCTGTCTCGTCGGAGGGCCGTCGTGTCAGGGCTGTTTAGCGTCCCACCTAACACCAGGACTTGGGCTTGTGCGCTTTTTATAGAGGTTTAACAGGGCCCACTGTCAAACCCCACCACATCCTAGGCAGGCGCCACAACTCGCAGATGGCCTGGGGAGGGATCGTCAAGCCCTTGGACATAGTCCCTGCTGCCCCCATGACATATCCGTACGAAAATTATTACGCTAGATTTGAGCTGAGCTAGGAGTAGAAAACCGTGTGGAGAATTTAAAATTCACCACATGGCTTGATTGTATAATGAACAGTTTGAAATAAACGCAACTAGTATGTTGTTACAAATAGAATGTAAATTCATTACAACCTCATATTAAATTGATTTTTGAAACTGTTTGTAGCTGTGGAAAACATTTGTAAATATTAGACAACTAGAGTAATAATTTCAATCCAGCGTTGTTAATTTCATGTAAAATCTATAAAATTTACTCATAGATATTTTAAGGAATCACCAAATTATTTTTTTATTGCAATGACAGCATTGCTTTCCTTGCACAAATTTTCCGTCTTTCAACGCTATTTTTTCCGACGTTGCTCTTAGCGTTATTGGTTGTTATTAGCAGAGAAAATGGTTTGGTTTGGCTGTGTTTACTATATTTTTTCCTTGTTGGAATGTATACTGGTATAATGAGTTTAAATTTACGATGTTCTCTATACCACCTTTGAATCGATTCTTTGGTGAGACTTTTTGAACCCGAGTTACACATATTGGGGCCGTCCAGAAACCACGTGGTCATATATGGGGGAGGGGGGGTTTGGAAAATGACCACGATAAGCCACATGGGGGAGGGGGGGTGTTGCTCTCCAACCACGTGGTTTTTTTTACACGAAACACTTTTGGTGAATAACAATAGCGGTGTAAAAAATACAAATCATCAAAATTTAATGATTTATTCATTAAACGCAAAGCGCATCTTAGGGCCGATGCCCACGTAGCGTCTTTTCAACTCAGCGTTAAAAAGGCGCAGGTGTGCATCGAGAAAAACCGGTAACGCAGCGTCGGTCGTAACGCCGATGCATATCTGCGCTATTTGACCATTTTAGCCTTAGATCCTTTTTCCATAAAAAAATAAACGAAAAAACAGGTTGCGATTCAGTCTCAATTTCCACAACAAAAATTTGGAAAGGAAAAATGGGAAAATATTTAAAAAAATCCGCCGCGCCACGCCACCGCCGCAGATGGTTTTTGGCATCACGCCGCCGACACTTTTGCATCAGCGGACTGCAGCTACAAATTTGAAAAATATTCATGTTTTTACAATAATCCAAGAAAAAAACTTCAAAAGAATTTCTTGTGGATATTCAGGAAAAATCCAGTAAAGAAATTTGCTGTAAAAACTTTGACATTACTTCATATAATCCTGATAAAGTTCTGGCATTCAGAATGATTTTTGAACAATTTCCATATATATTTTTTACATTCTAATTAAATTTTCTACGACAAGTTCTTTCGAATCTTTACTAGAAATTCTTCTTTATTTCCAAAAGAAGTTTTTCGAACATTTTAAGGAGTGCACTTCAAAATGTTCAGTCTCCAGTTAGCTTTGCGAGCAAAGGCGTAGGGTTGCCAACCCGGAGATGACGAGTTCGATTCTCGTTCCTGTCTAGGATGTGTTCGGGTGGGAAACATTCTCGACATCCTAGGTATAGTGTATCCATCGTACTAGCTACACAAGATATATAATCGTGCAATGGCTGGCATATAAAAGCTTTCAATTTATAACAAAGGAAATGCTAATAGAATATACTAAGTTGAAAAGCAGACCAACTTCCAGTTGGAATATGGAGCCATAGAAGAAGAAGAAGACTTCTAAATTTTTCAATAAAAACTCTTCTGAATTTCCGAAAGATATTAAACAGCCAATGCCACATGAAACACTTTGATATTTCCGTTGATTTTTTGTTTTTGGATTTTTTATCAAATTTGGAATTTTAGAAATGAAAATTTTTCGGAATACTTTTTTACGCTCTTTGTGAATTTTATCACATTTTTTAAAATTTTCCAAGTATTTTTTTATTCGAGGCATTATTTAGAATTTCCACGGAAGAGTCTATGGATTATCTTCAAAAAAATTTTTGAATTTTCAAAAAATAAATCTTTGGAATTCTCGAGATTCTTGTTTTTTTAATTTGTACCATGAATTCTTCCAAATTTCATCGGGAATTCATTCTTCTTCGGGAAGTCATTTTGATTTCTTTGTAGGTTCAGCTAAATATTGCTTTAAATCTTTACCATGCAAAGATGCACAGGAAATGATTTAGAAATTTTAAAGAAATTTTCACATCAGAAAATCTTTAAAATTTTAATTTAGTTTTTTAAGGAATTCCTTTTCGTTATTCTCACTCATAAAAACATCGGAATTTCCTCGGGAAATTCATTATTGGTGTTTCAGATGAACTTTTTCCGATTTTCTACTGGAAAATCTTGGGAATTTCCATCGGAAATATTTTGGCATATTCCGAATAATTTGTTTTGGAAATTTAAAAAACTTCTGAAAATGTCTAAGAATTTCTTTTGGAAAACGAAAAAAATTTCCATTGGAAATTTAGAAGAATTTCCTTTGAAGATGAATCTTGTTAACCAGGATTTTGAAAAAAAAAATCTTTAGGGATTCTGTAAAAAAAGTAAGCTGGATTTGTTTTTAAATTTATACTGAAACCTGTTAACACCTGTTAATATTGGAATGTAAACTAATTTGATGATTCTGAAAGCAAAACTGGAATTTCTACAGGAATGCTACTCAAAATAAACAACAGTAGGAAATTTTATTTGCATCTCTAAGATTACATATTAACTTTGTGATTCTCTGATAAACTTTTTGTTGTAAGAGTTCAGTTCAGATGCTTCGCTGAGGTTAATATATCTTAAGAATTTCCAGTACCTCCAGAGCTACGGAAGGTCCCAAATACTCTTAGGAATCTATAGGGATATTCAGTGATGAACTTTATAATTATTTAAAAAAAATCACTAATAAAAAAATTTAAAAAAAATAATAATATAGGGATATTTTGGAAAATTTCTAAACCATTACAATTTTTTCTCGAAATTTTTATAACATATTCGCGAGTCCACATTTTTTTGTATCCTCCTGATGCATCGAAGGTGTACGAGTTCTAGATATCCTAATACCCGATACACATTACAATAAATTGATAACATCATCAAAATGTTCGAATTCATGAAAATTTATAATTTCCATGTTGGGCTCAGTTTGATTTTGAATCAGTTGAAATTGTCCATCTTCAAAACTGATCGGTTTAACCATATGTTTTAGTTACATAAGGTTTTTTTTTTAATTTTTGTACTTGAGAAAAAACCACGTGGTCATAGGGGGGGGGTTGAAAATCTTCAAAAATATGACCACGTGGTTTCTGGATGGCCCCTATCTTATGTGGCGATAGCCATATTACTACCAAGCCCGTTAAGAAGTGAGATGTTGGAAGTAAGCAGTGAAAAGTGTGAAGTGAGAAATGATTAGTAAGATGTAAGTAGAAAGAAGTGACATGTTCGAAGTGGGATGTAACAAGTAAGATGTTCGAAGCGAAATGTGAGATGTGAGAAGCGAGAAGTGATGAGTAAGCAGCTAGAAGTGAGAAGTTAGATGTTCGAAGAAATGGTAATGGTAAGAAATAAGACTGGAGAAGGAAGAATGAAGAAGGAAGAAAAAAGAAGGAAAAAGGAAAACATAAAAAGAAAAAAACAGTTTGAAGGAATCAGAAAAAAAGGCAAGAATGGAAACGGGAAAAGGACGAAGGAACAAAAGAAGAAAAAGAAGAAGGGAAGAAGAAGAGGAAAGCCGATAGAAGAAAGAAGGCTGAAGGAAGGAAGAAGCAAGAAAATAAGTAGAAGGAAGAAGAAGAAATCAGGAAGAATAAATATTGGGAGGAGTTGAAAAACTTGCACTAAACAAAAGATACGGATATACTACAAAAGCTCAATCATTTTGTTCTTCCCGAGAAAAAAAAAAGATGTGTTAAAGTCGGTAAAATGTTGTTAATATTTATCGAACACAATCGATTTTTGGAAAAATTGTCAAAAATTAAGCTCACTGCTGAATGCAAACAACACATTTATCTAACGTTAGTGATAAACTTAGTTATGAATTGGGGACGACTGAAAATAGTTTTCATATAGATATTTTTCCTGGCCGAAACGTCGGCCAGATTAAAATGTTAACTGTTTGGTTAATGGTGCCAAAATTTCTACACGAAAGGGAAGAACTTAAACAATATTTAACAAATCACTATATAATAATGAAAATAAAAAAATATCCAATGTTCAATTAATCTAAAAATTCATCATGAAATGTTTGTCTTTAAATAGTGAAGATCACCCAATAATATGTTATTCTCTTCCTCGTTATATTTCGAGGGACATAACCGGTGACATAATTGAAGTGTTACATATCACTTAAACTCGAAAAGTTCAGGAACACGTGTGTATAGTGATACAATGAAAAACAATATAAAACGTCAACATACTTACTCATTCTGATAGCGGGCGTGTAGTTCACTTGCTACATAAGCTGCCATAACAAACATGTTATCGGACAAAATATCAACCAAGGTCGACAAACGTTCTACAGTAATTGCATCGTCGCCAAAGAAGAAACGTTTGATTTCAAAAGCAGCATCTTTGAGACGGTCTCCATCCAGCGGCAGCTCTTGTGGTACCAACTTTGTAGCGTCGGCTTCATATAGCTCAATATCTTTCAACGATTCGCCCGCTACTAGTAAGCCTTCGTTGGATGTTAGGCCAGTGATTAGTGGGATATTAGTCATATTAGGTTTCATCATTAAGCTAATCAAATTTTCTGTTAGAAATGGCTTTTCTGAAAGTGTCGATTCAACCACAGGCGTGAAAGGGAAGAACTTATTTGTACCCTTATCCGCTTCACTGAGAATATTCGTCGATTGAAGAATAAGTTCATTAGGTGGCGCTCCCATCAATGTCCCTAGAACAAAACATGCCAATTAAAAAAATAATGAAGCTGGAAAGAAACTAACTTACGGTAAACGTCTTCGTCGTTTGTAACGTCAGCTCCCAACAGCTTAGCTAAATGGCGTGCCTTCACCTCTGGATTACTTTCCAGCACCCACGGGTTATAAGATACCCCGGACATGCATATTGCTTTGTGGAAGTATTGCCTTGAGGTCTCGTTAAGATAATTCAAATGCACCGAAGCTCCTCCAGCGCTTTCCCCAAACAGAGTAACATTGTTCGAATCACCACCGAAACCAGCAATATTTTCATTGACCCATTGCAACACCAATTGTTGATCCTTCAATCCCATATTACCATGAATTCCTACAGATGGCAAGCTCAAAAATCCAAGTGCCCCTAATCTATAATTGCACGTTACTACAACAACTCCTTCCTTGAGCAAAAACTCAGGCCCGTATAAAGAACTATCTCCGCTTTCAAAATTAAAACCTCCACCATGTATCCAAACCATAACCGGTAATTTCTCGTTGTCTTGTTTGGTGGGTAACTTTGGAGTGTAAACGTTCAGAAACAAGCAATCCTCCGAAGCAAGTTTCTCAGCCTCGGGAGGAAAATATAAGTAACTGTAACAGTTGTTGCCTTCCCGTTGGCAATCCAGAACATCATCGTCAAACTTCTCCACTGGTACCGGGGGCTTGAATCTTAAATCCCCAACTGGCGGCTTGGCGTACGGAACACCGCTAAAACTAAAGAAGTTTTGCCCATTGGGCAGGATATGCTTCACACCCCGAATTTTACCGGGACTGATATCCACTATTACATCATCTTTTTCTCCATTCACCTGACCAAATACGATGGGCGTTGGTTCTTCATTGGTTTCGGGTAAGCTGAAAGCAACAGCAGTTTCCTGATCAGCAGATTGGCCCTTTTGGGAAATTGAGGCTAATTAGTCTATTGAGAATCTATTGACACATCCAGTCGATCGAGTTACCACTAGTTTGGTTGGTTGACCAATTTGCTTATTCACAGTAGGCGGCACATACAGCTTTCGAATTACCATCTTCACACAACCGGGAGATACGTGAGAATACTGCCTTTTCATTCAATTTTGGACTGTTATTTACTCAATGCTGAGCCAGCAATTCCATTGTAAGACAATTCCAACGATAAGAGTTTTGTAATCAAAATCTAGCGATAAAACTGTACCTACCAGCGACGCTATCGTACCAGACGGGTTCAGATAAGGATCCCAGAAGAGTATCTCTATAGCAATCAGGTCGGGGTTCTGCTAAGTATCATTAAGCATCAATTTTTTGGGTATGTTTTCACGTTGAGATCCAATTAATCACAAAGTGAATCGGATGACCCTCCATCATATAAATAAGGATATCCTTCAACATATGTACACATAAATCGATATGAAATAAGTATCACAAAATATTCAAAAAGATGCGTACGATTTTGCAGAATCCCGATCATCTATGTTAGGGGCCGTACACTTGTTACATAAGTACTCATGGGACAAGGGGAGTCTGTCATTTTCTAACGCTTCATATAAATAAAACTAATGTGTAAGAATAAAATCTTATACGAATAGAAGGGAGTTTGTAGAACTCAGGGAAACCCTTTACGTAATTAATGTACGACCCCTTATTAAATACTAACTGAAATAACTTTTGATTATTTTGATAAAAAATAAAACATATTGTTTGGTTGGTATTACATCAGACTGCAAAAAAAAATAAAGAAATTAATTCTCTCCAAAATTTCTCATAATCTGTATTTTTTGCATGACTGTATGTTTGCTTGAAAGTGATAATCACCATCTTTCCATTATCACTTTTTTAACTGTATTTATTTGCTAGTTATCCAATTATCTAATATATACAAACATTCATCTCTTAGAATATGTGTTCCGTGTTTTCTTAACACCATCATTCTTATTTGCTATGAAACAAGTTTTTATTAATACATTTCAATAGCCTCTACTGTTAGGGTTTCTCCTCTGGTTGAATTGAACCATATAGGAATTACATTTTTTTTTTCAACTTAAACTAAACTTATCCTAATTTATACTAAGGGTACAAGGAGCTAATCGTTACAATAGAAGATTGCAACGATTTTTGCCTAAAATTAGAAATTATGTTGTTGGACATTTGTTGCAATCTCTCAATATTAGAAATTCTATGAAGTTCGGAGGCGACTTCAGAGTCATTTTAAAAATTTTATTTTGAATCCTCTGAAGTGTCTTCTTTTTGGTATTGCAGTCCATATTAGCAAAGCATACAACATGACTGGTCTAAAGATTTGTTTAAAATGGGATCTTAAGAGTGAAATCAGTAGTGATTCAGTTTCATTCCAAATTTTCGACCATTATTCTAGTTTGAATCTTGAGCAAAATAGAACTAACTCGCTGGTCAAAAAATGCAAAATAGCAAAATCAAGTTCATTCAAGTGAATCTACATCATGCAAAGGGAGCAACAGCTGTACTTTGTAAGAGATTTGCTGAGAGCAAACTGGATATCGCGTTAATTCAGGAGCCATGGACGAACAATAGTAGAATATTGGGAATTCCTACAAATACTTCTAAAGTATTTTACAAAACAGGACAGCAACCTCCCAGGGCTGCAATTTTGGTGAATGGAAGAACAAAAGTGCTTCCAATTACAGAGTTTATTGAACGAGATATTGTTGCGGTTATGATGGAGGTACCGACAATTCGTGGAAAAACGGAAATATTTGTCGCCTCAGCATACTTTCCGGGAGATGCTGACGATGTGCCTCCACCAGAAGTAGCTGCTTTTATTTCATATTGCAGGAAGCAAAATAAAGCTTTCATTATCGGTTGTGACGCAAACGCTCATCACACTATTTGGGCTAGTTCGGATATCAACAAAAGAGGTGAAAACCTGTTCGACTATATTGCAAAAAATGATGTAGATATATGTAACAGGGGGAACAAACCCACTCTCTCAAATGCCATCAGGCAAGAAGTTCTTGATTTAACCTTGTGTAGTCATACACTTTCGGAAAAAATCAAAAATTGGCATGTATCAGAAGAAATATCTCTATCTGATCACATGCACATATTATTTGAATATGAGGCTGGAAATCAACTCATAGAAACCAAAAGAGATCCCAGGAAAACTAACTGGGAATATTATATCTCAAACTTGGCTAGTGAGGCGGAAAACTTAAGCACCTCATTAAATACTAGTCATGGACTTCTAAGTTCTAAGCAACTTTCTTGCTTGATACTGAAAGCTTTTCAAGTCAGCTGCGCTGCTAAGAAACGTTCTTCAAATAGAGACGTATCTTGGTGGAATACCAATTTACAAAAGATGCGGAAAAAAACCCGGAAACTCTTTAACCGGGCTATACGTACACAACAGTGGGAACAAAACAAAGAATCCCTAACTGCTTACAATAGAGAAATTCGAAGATCTAAAAGGATAAATTGGATACACACTTGTGAAAACATTGAAAGTACTCCAGTAGCTGCTAGATTGCAGAAAGTCCTTGCTAAAGATCACACAAATGGTCTTGGGACTATTAAAAAAGATGACGGGTCCTTTACCAAGACAACTTATGAAACATTAGAAGTAATGATGCAAACACACTTCCCGTGTTCTATCATCAATTCACATGAGGACCAGAATGCATCTGTTATGCAAACTGGTGTTAATGAAGCCAGGCGAGATATTCAACAAACGAATAAAGTCACTGGGATGAATTGCACCAGGAGCAATGCTGGCATTCTGGCCAATGAAATATTCACTGAACAGAAAGTTGAATGGGCGATTGATTCACTTGAACCCTTCAAATCTCCAGGTAGGGATGGAATTTTTCCTGTACTACTACAGAAGGGAAAAGCAATCTTAACACCCGTTCTGACTAAGATGTTCCGGTCGAGCTTGATATTAGGCTATATTCCGACTGCATGGAAGGAAGTGCGTGTCACGTTTATCCCGAAAGCTAATAAGAAAGATAAATAATCCCCTAAATTCTTCAGACCAATTAGCTTATCATCCATTATGCTAAAAATAATGGGAAACTAATAGATGAGCGTATAAAATCATCTTATTTGACAAATACTCCTCTGAGCAAAATCAGTTTGCATATCAGGAGGGTAAATCTTCAGTAACAGCGCTTCACAAGTTAGTTACAAAGTTGGAAAGATCTTTTGCAGCAAAAGAAATTTCACTTGCAGCGTTCCTCGACATTGAAGGAGCATTCGATAACACATCTCACAGTTCAATGAAGAATGCTATGTTGAAACGAGGTTTCGATGTATGCATTGTTGACTGGATTGGCGAGATGTTATCAAAACGAGAAATATCGGCAAACCTTGGAAGCTCATCAATTAGTGTGAGAGCAGTAAAAGGGTGCCCTCAAGGAGGCGTACTATCACCTCTATTGTGGTCTTTAATCGTTGACGATCTTCTCAAACAACTGGAGGCTCGAGGCTTCGAGATAATTGGCTTCGCAGATGATATAGTTATATTGGTGAGAGGAAAATATGACTGTGTTATTTCTAATAGAATGCAAATTGCCCTAAATTTCATCACATTATGGTGTGAAAACGAAGGATTAAACATAAACCCTTCAAAGGCCACACTAGTGGCGTTTACAAGGAGAAGAAATTATTCTTTACCTACATTAAAACTGAAAGGAGCAGATTTGAAACTTTCAAACTCAGTCAAGCATCTTGGCGTTCGACTTGACAGTAAGCTGAATTGGAACTTACATCTTGAAGAAGCATTAAGCAAAGCTACAAATGCTTTATGGATAAGTAAGGCGACGTTCGGTAAAAAGTGGGACTTAAGCCAAAATGATTCAATGGATTTATACGGCGATTGTGAAACCCAGAATATCATATGCCGCATTAGTATGGTGGCCAAAAACAAAAGAAAGGGTGGTACAGAAGAAGTTGGGAAAACTTCAAAGATTAGCTACTCTTTCAATAACTGGTGCGATAAGAAGCACGCCGAACACAGCACTAGACGCTTTGCTCCACGTGCTACCATTGGATCAATTTATTCAATTAGAAGCAGAGAAGAGTGCTTTGAAGATCAAAAGAGATTCAAACCTCTTCGAAGGTGACCTAACAGGACATCTTAGTATTCTAAACAAAATAAGTATCAACTCACTGATCACAAACAACGATGATTGGATGAGAAGAAGATACAACTTTTATCGATGTTTTGATGTAATTAATATTGAGCGAAGCACATGGACAAATGGTGGACCAAATCTTCGTTCAGGATCGATTGTGTTTTACACCGATGGTTCAAAACTGAACAATCAAGTTGGAGCAGGCGTGACTGGCCCAGGGACGAATATTTCGATTCCCATGGGAAAGTGGCCATCTGTTTTCCAAGCTGAAGTTCAGGCTATTCTTGAATGCTCTAATTTATGCATACGTCGAAATTACAGGCATTCAAATATTTGCATAATGTCTGATAGTCAAGCAGCATTGAATGCTCTGAAATCAGCAAGATGCACATCTAAACTCGTTTGGGAATGTGTTCAGTCACTCCAAACCTTGGGTAGTCGTAACAAAGTGAACCTATATTGGGTTCCTGGCCATTGTGGCATTGAAGGCAATGAACAAGCTGATAAGCTGGCAAGACTTGGTTCATCTCGACAATTCATAGGTCCAGAACCTTTTTGTGGTGTATCTGCGTGTTCTCTTAGAATGGAACTCAAGTCTTGGGAACATTTAAAAATAGAGGACATTTGGAAGAACACCTTGATTGCGAGGCAGTCTAAACGTTTCATCACACCAAACGTATTTATCACTCGCAAAATCTTAGATCTTTCAAAAAAAGATCTTAACACATGTACAGGTCTTGTAACAGGCCATTGCCCGAGCCGTTATCACTTGAAGCTGCTAGGAAAACTTCAAGATGATGTATGTCGCTTCTGCGGTATACATGTGGAAGACTCGGAACATCTGTTATGCCATTGTCCGGCAATTTTTAGAAAAAGATTACAGTTCTTCAACAGGGGGCTGATAGAACCCTCTGAAGTTTGGAGAACAAGTCCCAATTTGGTAGTGCGATTCATCAGAACCATAATACCGTATTGGGAAGACGCTGGTAGTCAAGGTGATGCAATTGCTCTACATAGCAATGATGCGTCAACTTGACAAAGCTATATGAAATGGGGCATATATCACAATAGATCTAACAAATGGTCGCAGTGATTAAAATACCCAACAGGGAAAAAAAAAAAAAAAACTCGCTGGTTTCCCCAGCAGTGTTACATTCATGTATTTCAAATCTTCAATTAAATGAAATCATTATGTTGCTGCCAAGAAATGCCCCGTAATTGCAAGGTGGATTGATCCGTAGATAAAATGACGCATTCATACAACAAAACAATTGAAAAATATTTGAATCTCGTGATTCAATCGTGGTTCAAATCTGCAGAAAATAGAACGGAGCGTTATACCAGTTTTATTTTTTTTTGACATTTGACTGGTATAAAAAATGAATCTAGAACAGCTGCTGGGAAAATGAATGTTTCAGATTCATATTCAAACTGACAGCCTCGAAGTTTTCATTTTCTGTTTATAAGTGTCTGCTTAATATATTTGAAAAGATCGCAGTAGTCTGGTAGTAGTAAGTAGTACAAGACGCTAATAAGACCGGTTGTCCTCTACGGACATGAAACATGGACAATGCTCGAGGAAGACTTGCAAGCACTCGGAATATTCGAGAGACGGGTGCTTAGGACCATCTTTGGCGGTGTGCAAGAAGACGGTGTGTGGCGGCGAAGAATGAACCACGAGCTAGCCCCAACTCTACGGCGAACCCAGTATCCAGAAGGTAGTAAAAGCCGAAAGGGTACGATGGGCAGGACATGTTGCAAGAATGCCGAACAGCAACCCTGCAAAGATGGAGTTCGCTTCCGATCCGGCAGGTACGAGACGGCGTGGAGCGCAGCGAGCGAGATGGGTAGACCAGATGCAAAACGACTTGGCGAGCGTAGAGCGTGTATTGTGGCGTCAAATTGTTGATTCAGTGTTATCTGTTTAGATGTAGACTAAATAAATGAAAAAATGAATGTAGTAGTCTGGCATGCAGACGTTTAAAAAATTCTAAATTCTGTTCTATATTTATTTTTCGGGCCTTTAAATTTTGATTCAGCTGGCTTCATTGACGCTGCTAGTGGCTACGCGGGACCAATACAATTGGAACGACCGAATAAGACTACAATAACCCCAACAAACATGCCTATTGGCAACTTGATATAGTGAAATCAACGAAATACGGTGCGACTTCTTGATGAATTGATCGGAGCAGGGTGAGACGTCAATCCACCGAAAACTTGAACAGTACCACTCCAATATGGGGCCTTCCCATCAAACAGGTTGACAAAAATATTTTCTTCGTTCTTTCGAGCTTATAAGATGTTTGTTGTGAAGCAACAATCTCAGTCATGTCGCGACTAACTTTTTGAGAAGGCCTAATATTTTGACTCTTTACAAAAAAAAATATAAATCCCCAAACGACATTAATTTTTTAATCACAAAATATCAAGAACAAATATGGAAGAACTTTTATAATAGTAGAATGTTGAAATTCGTGTTGGAAGTTTTGAGCCAAAAGCATTTTTTTAAATCGCTTTTTCTCAAAATGGGAGATTTTCTGTGGGTATCGAGTAGAGGTGTGCGCCGCCGCGCCACGCCGCCGCTGCAGACAGTTTTTAGCACGCCGCCGCCGCCGGCATTTTTGCATCGGCGCGCCGCCGCTTGAAATTCGTCACGCCGTTGGTCTATAATTTTACACGCTGATTCAAAATTAAAGAAGTCCTCAGAATTTTCCGTTCAAACTAGGGCGTTTATTGAAATTTCCGTGAATTTTTCCGCATTGGGTTAACTAGCCTCAATGCCTAGGGGGGGGCTATAGCTACTTCATTTATTTTCTCTAGTTTGAGCTTCTTTTCAAGAATTCTCGAACATTTTCCCACCTCATTAAGCTTTCTTATTGATAATGTGATAAATACGGTCCAACCACCTAATCAACCATCAATCACACTCATCCATATTCTTTTTTCTCAAGTAGGGGAACTGTTCCGTTTTCCATCTCACTGAACATTTATTCATCTCTTCGCAAAACAAAGAAATACAGCACCTGTCTCGTAGCTATTTTTGCTAACACGCGCACACTGGTGGAAAAAATCACAAAAATAAAAACCAGCCAAATTCCCTTTCATTGCTTTGTTTTTGATGGAAATAGGAGCTATGGGATGAAGTGCCGAACCGTGCTTTCTGCTGTAGCCCATAGTATCGAAGTATGTTTGTTTAGCAGCAGACGATTGCTACAAAGACTCAAGTTGATAGCGTATGGCTTTGCATCTAAGTGTAGTAGCGCTCGGCTTGTCCCGCACACTGAAAGGACATTATGTCACACCGGTAGCCAGAGGAAATTATAACATATTTCATAAATATACTATCTATCTCAAATGAAGGAAAAAGGCGACATTCCTCCAGGAATTCTAAAGGCAACACACCAGGTATTCCGACAGGAATGTTCCAGGGCTTCCAATGAGAATTTTATGAACATCCTCCACCATCTAGGAGTTTCGACTTCCAGGAATGTTCGAATGTTCTAGTGAATCCGACGGAAATGTTTCAGGGATTCTAATGAGAATCTTCTAGAGATTCCGAATATAATCCTCCAGGAATTTCAACGAGAATATTTAGGGATTTCGTAGGTAATGTTCCAGGGATGAAGCAAATCGTCGAATGATTCCGAAACAATCGGTAGAGGGATCCCGAAGAAAATCGTGAAGGGACTCCAAACCAATCCTCCAGAGATTGCGTAACGAATTCTCCAGCGATTCCCAAGGGAGTCCTCCATGTATGTTTAGGCAAATCGTTGAAGGATTCCGAAGCAAATATTCGGAGGATTCCGAAGTAAATCGCCGAGGGAGCCCGAAATTAATCTTCTTGGAGTTCCGATGCAAACCGTCGAAGTATTCCGAAGCAAATTGTCGAATGATTCCGAAGCAATTCGTCAGAGGGATTCCGAAGCAAATCATTCAGGGATTAGTAGCCAAAACGTCGAGAGACTCTAAAATAAATATTCAATAAATTCTGAAGCAAATCGTTGAAGTATTCTGAAACAAATCGTCAAGGAATTTCGAAGCAAATCTCCGAACAATTTCGAAACAGATCTTCGAACGACTCCGGAGGAATTCCGAAGCAAATTAACGAGAGATTATGAAACAAATCCTCCATTGATTATGAAGGGTATCTCCCACAGATTCCCAACCAAGGGTATCTCTTAACGATACCGAAAGGAATCCAGTGTGAATTCTTCTGGATTCCGGTTGGAATACTTCGATGATTCTCAAAGGAATTCTTTAGAGATTGCTGTGAAAATTTATCTCGGATGCTGATGGGATCTGTGGAAATTATCATGCTGTTAGGCAAGCGGAAATCTACTGGAAAACTATCACTGTAGTCTGTGATGGTTAACCACATGTCTTCTACTACAGGCATAGTATCACGTTTGCTTTGATTGATATTTTAGTAGCTCTCCGTTGTTGTTCATATCAAGCTTACTTTGATGCTTTCAAATCAATTAGATATTGCCTTTTCATAATTATCAACAAGTGCAATTTCACTGCCACACAGGGATCTTTTTCAGAAATGAAAAAAAAGCTCATTTGTCTTGACTGCAGAGCATAAAATATTCATCTTCATGAAGCAACTTCAGTCCGAATTTTGACAAACATCGCATGAATATTCAAAACATAGAATGACATAGTCAGACGACTACTCCACCAACTCATTCATTCGACTGTCACTGAGTGTGTTTACTATGTGCAGAAAAAACATTATTAGCATTATTTACGTTAATGTTTACCGTTGAAAGTGCCTCGCGGATGAAAATCGGATTCAGTACTGAGTGATAAATCACTTTACTCATTTGAAACGTGTTTAGATTTCAGATAATTTATCAATTTGTAAAATGTGCATAAATATTCAATGACTATTATTCAACTGAATATTGACTGTCCAGAGCCGACTATGAATGTGTCTGGAACTGAACTGACAATTGAAGAAAGGTGTACTTCACCAAAAATTTTCGATTATTTTACACTTTGGTCTTGACACTCATTAATTGAATATGAATGTTTTTTTATTTTATTTTTTTATTTTTTTTAACTAATTTTATTTGCTTATTATCTAATACATGCATTCATCTCTTAGACTAGGTGTTCCGTGTTTTCTTAACACTATCATCCTTATTTGCTATGTTATATTTTTATTTATTATTAATACATTTCAATTGCCTCTGGCAGTTAGAATTTTTCCTCTGGTTGAATTGAACCATGTAGGAATTACAATGTTTTCAACTTAAACTAATCTTAACCTATTTTATACTAAGGGTACAAGGAGCTAATCGTTGCAATAGAAGATTGCAACGATTTTTGTCTAAAATTGGAAATTATTTTGTTGGACATTTGTTGCAATGTCTCAATATTAGAAATTCTATGAAGTTCATTGGTACTATACCACGGAGGCAACTTCAGAATCATTTTCAGAATTTTATTTTGAATCCTCTGGAGTGCCTTATTTCTGGTATTGCAGCAACTAATCCATATTGGCACAGCATACAACATGGTAGGTCTAAATATTTGTTTGTAAATCAAAAGTTTGTTCTTAAGACAAAGTTTTGATTTTCTGATTATAAGTGGATATAGACACTTAATATATTTATTAAATTTAGCTTGAAGACCTTCAATGTGATTTTTAAAAGTTAATTTTTGATCTAGCTGAAGTCCTAAATATTTAGCTTCGCTAGACCAATTAATTGGAACCCCATTCATAGAGACAATATGTCTGCTAGAAGGTTTCAAATAAGAAGCTCTCGGCTTAAGTGGGAAAATTATAAGCTGAGTTTTGGGAGTATTCGGGGAAATCTTTCTTTTATGCAAGTAAGTGGAGAAAATATCCAAACTTTTCTGCAATCTACTACAAATGACACGAAGACTGAAAGGCCCGTGTCATCTGCAAACAAAGATTTTTGACATCCTGGTGGTAAAACAGGTAAGTCAGAAGTAAAAATGTTATACAATATGGGCCCCAGTATGCTGCCTTGGGGAACACCAGCTCTTACATGTAATCTATCAGATTTCGAATTCTGAAAGTTTACCTGCAGTGAGTGATCCAATAAAAATTTTAATAATGTACAGAAGAGAATTAAAAATCATCAATTTTACAATCAAACCTTCATTTTGGCGTTTTTCCAATTATCTGTGAAGTATGCCAATTGAAAACTTTTGTTGAATAATTTAACCAAAAAGCCCTAGTAACATTTTGGTTTTATACTGGTATTATAACACTCTTGAAGAGTAAATTATGGTATTCAAGAGCGCTATAAAACTTAAAATGTTACTTGGGAGGATAAAGAGCTCTCAGGAAGTTTTTTGATAAATATGTAGATAATATCAATTCATTTTTGAATTTTCTAGTAATAGATCCCAACGAATGGTTAAACACTAGAGTGATTCAAATTTTGACTTTTTCGCTCCTCTATGCTTAAACGATGACATTTGCTGTTTTATTAATCCTCCTAAATTTTTAGCTAATTTGGATGTAACTAGACTGAGCACGCGCAGTTTGAAGTTTGTATGGAAATTACTATAGAAATCGCCACTTAAGTGAAAAACTGTTCCGTGTTGCGACCCATTAACTATTCAAATGTAATCGACACGATGACTTCATAGAATACTTCCTAAGCTAGAGGACAGTTGTTGTTGCGAAGCGATCTGACTTTTGTAAGCAAAGTTATAAAGGAAACAAAAATGCTCATTATTGATATTGATGTTATTCTTTTACGTGTTAAATTGAATTTACCACGATTCAGTATTTCCCTAATAACTTATCTTGCAAGCATAGAATCGTTTCGCAACAAAGACGATCAGTTTCATTGCAAAATTTTCTATGTTGCCAACATAGCCATATATTTTTAGAGCTTAATGAGCCTCGTTGCGGAACGGTTTTCCACAAAAGTAACTGTTTTCATAGTAATTTTCATACAAACTTCAAACTGCGCGTGATCAGTCTAGTTACATCCAAATTAGCTAAAAATTTGGGAAGATTAATAAAACGACAAATGTCATCATTTAAGGATAGAGGAGCGAAAAAGTTAAAATTTGAATCACTCTATTAAAAACATTCTCTTAAAGAAGGCTAGTGAGACCTAGACTAAAATTATGGGCACTCTCGAACTGCTGAGCAAGTTTTTGAGCCTTTACGCCATTTGTAATAAAATTTCATTCCCCAATTTAAGTGCTGGAATTTTTGAGGTTTTTTAAGAATTATCGTTAATTTCCAAAGGGATTTCGAACTGGGATCCAACTTCGAGACATTATTCTCAAAGTTGGTATTTCTTAGAATAGCCAAATAACTTTCAACCTGGGATCGCGAGTTCTTTGGTATTGCATTTGCCTCATATTTTTAAGACGGATCAGAAGCTGAAGATCGTCATCAACAATAATGGAGTTGAATTTAATTTCACATTTAGGAATTGCAATGCCTTTGGCTTCGACAATTAAATTTGTCAAAGATACGAGAGCATTATCAATATCACTTTTGGTATTGAGAGGAATACCAACATCAAAATTTCTGTCGATATACGTTTAATATAAATCCCAATCAGCTCTATGATAATCAAAAGTTGAGCTGATTGGATTATGGCTTCTTGTGAGGATTCAAACGACACAGGAAGGTGATCAGAATCAAAGTCAGCATGAGTTAACAATTGGCCACATGTAGCTGACATGAATCCGTTAAAACTAAATCAATTGCAGAGGGATTTCGACTGGAAGAAAATCAAGTTGGTCCATTGGGATGTTGAATAGTATAATATCCCGCAGAACAAATAAAATTTTACCATTGGAATTTCTTTGAGCATTATTCCATGAACGGAATTTGGGATTGAAGCCACCGGTTTAAATATGTTTCAGTTATAATAGCAATGTCCATTGGAATTAAACACTTTTTTGTGTGAAGGGCTTTCCCAGAAATTGGATTTGTGATACCCCCAATAAATAGCACATTTAAATTAATTGGAAATCTTCTCTCACAGGACAGGCGTCCTTGGCGTGAGAGGTTCCACCACAAATCATGCATTTAGCATCCATGCGACAATGTTTAATTCCGTGACCCCACTTTTGACACTTACGGCTAAGGGTATGCGATAACACACTTTTTCCTAACGAAACGAAACGAAACGAAATTTATAATGTCTATGTTGATTCGAAACGAAACGAAACGAAATATAGATTTATTTTCGAAACTTCGAAACGATACGAAATCAAGGTCCATTTAATTCGAAATTTTTCGAAACGAAACGAAATTTTAATTTTTTTTCCGCGGAATTTTTATTTAATTGGTTTTACATTATGTACGGAATTTTGATTTCACTTTTCATAGTCAAATAACTGTTTTGCGACCAATAATAGAGTCTGTGATAAATCGTCGCATTCCCGTTTATATACTATTGGCGATAAGGCAATACCCCAGTATTTGTTTTGAAAGGAATACATCGTGGAGCGTGTGCTCCCGAAGCTGATCAATCAGTTCAGTTTTATATTAGTAGGTAAGTATATAAAAATATAGAAATTGTGTGATTTTTCGTTTCAAATTTCGTTAAAAACCTTATTTCACTTAAGAATTATGTGATTATACAGAAGCATACTTCATATTCACTTATCAGCGTGGTTTTATGGTATTGAGCTAAATTGAAATTAGAAAATAAATGCATAGATTTAATTTTTTATCCAGTGGGATTCTCCGCCGTGAGTATACGCAGAAAGAGAATTGGTAATAGCATACATTTGCTAACTAGAATTATCCTGTAAACCTTTCTAAAATACACAAAGATATGTGTTTCAGATTGTATTTCACAAATGTGGCCGCAGAATTTTTACGGCAGCAGTTTACCAGATATGAAATAATTTATTCACAAGTGAACTATTGTCTGTTTGTCCTTGTATATGTGTTTGTGCATATGACATATCCAAAAAATGTTTAATTAAGTGCAAGAAACAGCTGTTATTGTCAGTATGAGCTGAAAACAATCATGAGTAAAGAACTTTCAGCAGTTTAAATGCTTCCAACCCGTTCTGGATTTTTTTTTGCAAATTTAATGCAAAGATCTGAGAAATGCCCACGAATCTGCAATGTTCCGTACATATCGGGCAAATAGTCAAAGAAGAGCTTAGCTTAGCTTGATTAACTGTACACATCGTAGTTGCTAATCATGATTGGCCGAGATACAGCAAATATGCACAGCTCACCAATTGTATAATCTACTTTGGATAAAAAAAATATTCTACTGGTTCTTGCATCGGAGTTCCCATTTCATGACCAATAATGATGCCGGTCACGTGCTTACAGTCAATTTATCCCTTAGGTCCTTCTTAACTCTTAAACGGTTCTTAACTATGTGCTTAAACCTGGTTTGCGGCCTAAGCGGAGGTGAAGAAATTGGTCTTTAATAAAAAATAGGCGCTCAAAAAAGACTTCACAAGGGCCCTTGGAATCCACACCGCCACACAGCTTTGCCTCAAAGTTATACTGATCTGATTCATATCTGATTAGATTCACGCAAATAGGATAGAATAGTTGAAGATATTTTTCGTTTTCTGTAAGATATTTCTAACAAAATACTAGGACGTTTTATAGAAGAATACTAAATACGTATTTGCGACTCAGAATGGGGTTATGTAACGGGTGGCCACTAAATAGCGGGAATGGAAAGAATGGCTCTGAAAGAAAATTACAAAGAAGTACAGTTCAATCTGATATATGTTATATTAGAGTGATTCAAATTTTGACTTTTTTGCTCCCTTATGCTTAAACGATGGCATTTGCAATTTTAATAATCATCCTAAATTTTTAGCTAATTTGGATGTTATTTCACTGAGCACAAGCATTTTGAAGCTTGTATGAAAATTACTATGAAAACAGTAACTTTTGTGAAAAGCTGTTCCGCATCATTGCCCATTGAGCTCTAAACATGTATGGATACATCAGCAACATAGAAAATTTAACAAAGAAAAATATCGTCATAGTTGCTAAACGATTTGATGATGGCAACAAAAGTTATTAGGAAAATACTGAATTGTGGGAAATTCAATTTAACACGTAAAAGAATAACATCAATAATGATCATTCCTGTTTACTTTATAATTTTGCTCACAAAAGTCAGATTGCTTCGCAACAACAACTGACCAGTGTTGGTAAAAACTCAAAATCTCAAAACTCATGGATGATTCAAATCAAGCGTGAGTTGAAACGCACCAACTCAGCACCTAAAAACTCATGGATGAGTTGAATCATCCATTTGAATCATCGTAGGTTTTCTTTTGTTCTCCTTCGTTAAAAACAGTGAATTGACGTTTGTCGTATAAAATATTAGACACTCTTTTATGTATAAGCAATAAATTGCCCCCAAATTGATTTCAAATGCGTTTTTAAACCAAAATGATTTTTTGGCAAATGAGTGAAATGATGCGTTTTAGCATGAAAAATTCAAGCGTGATGCATTCCTTTAAAATCGCAGATGATTTCGTTCGCACGGGAGCGCTCGTTGATTGAGATTTATGAGTGATTTTACCAACACTGCAACTGACTTTCAGCTTAGTATCTCTTCTATGATGGCGATGCGTTAAATATATTCAAATAGATTCTGAGCTGCTGCACGAAACGATCCTTTACATAAGTGGCAATTCTCATAGTTATTTTCATATAACCTTCAAATGGTACGTGTACAATCAAATTACATCCAAATCAGCTAAAAATTTAGGAGGACTATTAAAATAACAAAAACAATCTTTTAAGCACAGGGGAGCAAAAAAGTAAAAATTTGAATCACTCTATTGTTATAGTAGAGTTGGGCTTAGTCTTTAAACATGCGTTTAAACGTTATTAATTAATGCATGATAGCATATGGTCCGTGGTCTGCCGGTAGGCATAGTTTAATCTTGCAGGTTTGACATAACCGTTGGACGCCTGCCATTTCCGGATAGTGCTTCTGATCCTATGGATGAGTTGCTTCGTGTATTTGGCCTTCCAATTACCTTTGTATACAATGGAGCTTAGTAGACCAAAACTTCTTTAACAGTTTTCGAAAAAAAAATCACGTTTCAAATTGTCCACCGTGTACTTTCTCCACGATCTTTGTTCGCTTGAAAGAATTGTACAATGTGCGCTGCAGTACTTCCTGTTGAAGGCATGTTTTAAGCAACTAAACATGTTGGAGTAAATGTGTGTGGGCAACAATTTTCTGAATATTCTAACATTTCTAAGTATTCATTAAATAAGAAATACATAATTAATTGCATATTCTTCGGCAACTCGGCCGTACGAAAACCATTTTTTTGTTAAATATCTTGGCTGTGCATATGCACAGCACATGTTTCGAAATGGACAAATTGATATGAAATTTGCGCAAAAAGAATCCACGTGTCTTGGAGGGACTCGAACCCTCCACCTCCTACTCTCTAGATAGGCGTGATAACTAAGGGTATGCGATAACACATTTTTTCCTGACGAAACGAAACGAAACGAAATTTGAAATGCTATTGTTGGTTCGGAACGAAACGAAACGAAATTCAGATTTACTTCCGATACTTCGAAACGAAACGAAATTGAGGTCCATTTGATTCGAAATTTTTCGAAACGAAACGAAATTAAAAAAAAAATTCCGCGGAATTTTTATTGAATAGTTTTTTTTTGCTTTATATACATAATGCAAAAAACTAATAAAAAGAATACGAATAAAAGAAAATTAATTTTGTTTAATATTGTTAAAGAAAAATATTGTTACCCAAATTCCATAGGTAGAATCTAGCTTAATTTTACAAAAGGACATAAGTAACAGATCAGTTTTGTACCTGTTTACCATTTTCAAAAGTATGCCTCTTTACCATAAACAACTAAAAATATTCATCGCTTAATATTTCCAACAGGCCTCAGTAAAAATAAATTAAAGCTGATTTTTTAACTGCAATCAACAGATTTGAAAATCAAGTCGTTTTCGGCCGTTGCAGTCTTGTAAAGCAGCAAAAACAGGTTTACTTCTGCATCCGACGGTTTCGGTAATTTATTTTACCTTTTTCAAGGATTTGAAGCTTGTTTCGTTGTTAGAATGGTAGTGTTACACACTAATGTAGTCCATTCAATAGAAAAATGGCGCCCGCTTCGGTGCATAGGTTACAGTTATTTTGCGCGGCACTGTATCGTGGGTGGCTTTTTTTGCTATAAACCCTAAAGCTTCTCTTCTTTTTGCTATGCTTTCCACTATAATTCGTCACCTACGCTTTTGATAAATAAATTAACGAAACCGTCGGATGCAGAAGTAAACCTGTTTTTGCTGCTTTACAAGACTGCAACGGCCGAAAACGACTTAATTTTCAAATAAGTTTTCCACAGTCTCCAGGCAAATTTCCAACCAAATTCATGAAGATTTATTGAATCTGTGAGACTTTCCAAACAGCTGTTGTTTGCAGTAGTACACATTTAATTTTTTTACCGGGATATCAGCAAAATGGTCAACTTTTACCGAGATTCGCACAGCCGTGCCCCAGCAAACATGTTTTTTGTCGAGATTTCTGTCAAAATTGCTGGAAATCAGCAAATAATTTGCCGAAAATCAGCTAACAAACATCATTTTTGCCGGAATATCAGTTATTTATTTTGCTGGCGCACGGCTATGCGGATTTTTACCGAGCTGCAGAAATAAAAACTAAGTGTGTAAACTCGACTTTTTCTTAATTTTTACTAGGGTATGATGCAAATATTAAGCGAGCATTTTTTTTTTGGTTATGGTGAGGGGCATTTTTCATCCATCATTTTTTCTCGGCCTTTGAAGATAAACGAAAATCGTGACTGCTAGACGAAAACCTTTTTCGTTTAATCACTTCACATCTCACTCACTTTTTGTGAGAACGATTGGAAAAATTCTATGGTACGCTGATGGGAGTCGGACCTTAACAATAATAGCTGTGAGATGCTCTTACTCTAGCAACACCATTACGCTATCTGCATGTAGGCATTAGGTTACAAACGTCCCGGATTATGCGGGACAGTTCCGGGTTCAGCCTACTTGCCTCACATTGCCTGGCGCCCCGGAAAACGTTCTCCATTCCACGATGAATCTGTAAAGCCTGGAAATTCAAACCATTGGAAATAGAATGTAAAAAAAATCTATAACAGATCTGAATAATTAAGAGAATATAGGGAACTTGAACATACTGAAGTTGAGGGTCTTGAGGGTCTACTGAAGTTATAGGATGAAGGTAATTTTGAGTATCCAAACAATTTTCGCAATATTAAAAATACACAATCAGTTTTTATTTCTGCAGCTCAGCATAATAAAAAACAGACCTCCGGACAAAATACGGTTATTTGCTGATTTCCAATAAACTATTTGCTGTGTTTTAGCAATAAAAAATAGGCATACGTGTTTGCCGAAAGCTAGGACATGATGTGACAATTCAATCGTGTCTGCCTTGTTACTATTCAGTCGGTAGCTCTGATGAGGTGGTGGCCAGTGTAACCAAATTAATTTTGTACAGAACCTTCCATACAATATGTTTCAAAAATCGATGTTTATCTTCCTCGATAGAAACTATCGAAACTCGATAGAAATATCCATTATTTATGTAAGAGAAGCGAAAGTTACAAGCACAAAAGATTTCACTTGAAAAAATATAACTCCAAGATGGAGAAAAAAAGTGAACATAATGCTTAAAATCAACAGTTATAAATCTTTTCAGACCTTGAGAACAATGTATAAGCCTTTAGCTATTAAATCTTCTTCTTATTGGCATTACATCCCCACACTGGGACAGAGCCGCCTCGCAGCTTAGTGTTCATTAAGCACTTCAACAGTTATTAACTGCGAGGTTTCTAAGCCAGATTACCATTTTTGCATTCGTATATCATGAGGCTAACACGAAGAAGAAGAAGAAGAAGAAGTGCGTATATTGGACCCCCTGAACAAAAACCAAAAGTTTACGCTGGAATCAACGATTTCCTGCAAATTTCCATTGGATAAAGTTGCTTCACAAATCATGGTAGTTGTTTTTGGCGTGCCAATGAAATAAGTCTCAAAATGGTGTTGTTTGGTGCGGGGCAAGTTGAAAAAACGGTTCAAAACGTCACCCTCGCAATTGAAAATGATTTTTTTTTTCCAGAATTCACATTGGTCCGTAAATACATTCGGATAATATAAATTTATAAAAAGGTCCAAGCTTCTGAAAATAAATTTAATAAATTTTTGCCCATCCCGTCATGAATGCAACCCACCTGCAATTTCCACTAAAGAATAGAATTAAAAGGGGTCATGTTCAAACTGCATGGTCTTATTTTGAGATTCTTAATCTACTTGTCCTCGTAGTGAACACTGGCTTTCTAAAAAATAAAACAGAGCATGTAACCATTTTGTTAACTCCACCTTTCACTTTCCTACTCCCCTATTTCTTCAATCGAGGGGTTTGTGAGAGATATGCTGGTTAATTAATGTGAATTTTCGAAAAAGCCACAATTCAAGCGAACCAAATAATTAACCATCCTGAAATGAAAAGTAATCCGAGTAAATACAAGAAGGATTTGATTTTCAAAATTCTAGAACAAAGCCTAATATTTTATCACTTTTCCTTAACAGGAGACAATTTTGAGCTAACGTCTGAAAGATATTCAAAATTATCAGAAGTTTACATCAACATTTACATGGGACTCTTATGAGTTTCCTGGCAGTACAGTCACCATACCAAGCTTCTGCATCTTGAGTTTCACTGAGTACTATATTTTTTTTTGATACGGCAAAATTGGCTAATGTCTGTATATAGCGCAGTGTTTCAACTTGCCCGGATATGTGGGGAAGTTGAAACGATGCATATAAAAATATAATTTTAGTATACTAACTATTTATAGGAAAGTTTGGTAAGTTTGCTAATTGTTTATGTATATTCTTTGCCCCGAACTAGCAAATGCCGCAAACGAACTCAAAATTTATCAAAGAATGATTTTTTTTAATAGCACTACAAAGTTCAACTTTGGAAAAACCGTTTCAACTTTCCCCGATGAACCTTATAAAATTTTAAATAGAGTTTAAATGGCTTTATTTTTAGCCAAATTTTTTTACGATATGAAAATTTGAAATATTAAAAATTTATTTCGAAATTCCGCGAAATTCCGTTTAATTTCGTTAAAAGCATGATTTTTCCGTCGAAATTTTTGAAATTAATCGATACGAAACGAAATCAGAAAATCAGATTTCGCCATACAAAAATTCCGCGAAATTCCGCGGAATTTCGTTTCGAATGCCCTAAAACGATTTTTTTCGAAATACCGCATATGCTTAGTGATAACCCCTACACAACAAGACCACTTGAAGGTCACGTTTGCGGAAAAGCCATCAGAATCCGAGTACCAACCTCCACCACCGCTCTCTTTTTTGCAAATTGAATGTCTTTCGGATGCTTGATTTGTCCAATCCCCACATGTGCTTTACTGTTGTATATCCACAGTCAAGCGTGTGCACATTGTTTATTAAACGAGAGGATCGCACTCCATGCCTCCAACAACGGGCTGGGCGGACTGGATACATAAAGAAATATTTCTTTGAAAGCATTAACGTCCTCATAGAAAAGTATTGAAGTATTGAAATTCCCGTTTTTAGTGGCCACCCGTTAGTAAGCGTCTCAAGTAGCCTTGCGAGCAAAGGCGTATGATTGCTAATCCGAGTTCGATTCTCGGTATGGTCTAGGATGTTTTCGGGTTGGAGACATTCTCGACACCCTGAACATAGTGTATCCATTGTTTTTGCCACACAAGATACTAATTATTTCAATAACGGGCATATTAAAGCTTTCAGTTTATAACTAAGGAAGTGCTAATGGAATATTAAGTTGAAAATCAGGCCAAGTTCCAGTTGGAATGTAAAACCATTGAAGAAGAAGAAGCAAGCGTTTAAAAAAATGTATAACATAAGGTCTTGAAAATAGTTCTATGTTTTAGTTCAGCGGCGCAGCCAAAATTTTTGATAATATAAAGTTTGTTCAAGTTTAAATTTGTTTCGAAATTTCGCGGAATTCCGTTAAATTTCGTTAGACGCTTATTTTTTCTAGCGAAATTTTTGTAATTTTACGAAACGAAACGAAATTAAGAAATCAGATTTCGCCATGCTCAAATTCCGCGAAATTCCGCGGAATTTCGTTTCGAACCACCTGTAACGAAATTTTTCGAAATACCGCATATGCTTACTTACGGCACTGGGTGGGGTTTTGGAAATTTCCCCCAGGCCTGCGGAAATGCTCTCATGAAACACGGAGATGGGACACAATGCAGGCCTTTTCTAAACTTTTCATATTATTTAGTTCACTTTTGTTAAAGTGAACTAAATAAAATTCTTGAGAAATACTCCTCATGGAAGTACCAAAGCAAGATATCTTTTTCATCTTAATTACTTGGACTGGTGAAAATCCGAGTAATTGAGAAATTTCAATTTTTATATCATCCAGTGATTTATCATCACCGGGGAGACCTTTCAAGACGACTTTGAACAATCCCTCAGATTTGACGTCGTACGTGGAGAATTTATGCCGCTTCTAAGATAAATACCTACTACGTCTGCGATCGTCAACCTTCCCTTCACTGGCAATCTGGAATGAAACCCTTCCTGTCAATCTGGAATGAAACCTTGATCCCCTGAAGGTTACTCAAAATCTCATTACTAAAGCCAGAAAACTAGGCAACAGATAAGGGAAAAGACGGCTTTGGCAGGTTTTGTTCTATTATTGTCAGGGGGGTTTTTTGTCGACCAAATTTTATGAAATTTGGCCACAATATTCTTTGATATGCTAAGAATGTTTATGCTAAATTTGAGCATAATCAGTCATAAAAAAAACCCTGACAATAATAGAACAAAACCTGCTAAAGCCGTCATTCCCCCTACCATAATTGGTGGAATCCTTTGCTTCTTCGCCTGAATCAAATCACCCGGGCTAGAGGTTGATTCGATTTGCTCAATTTCGTCATGAATCAATTCGAACTGATTGCTCAGTTCGATAGGATAGGAATTATTTCTAATGTTAAAAGGAACATCTAAAGTCTCCACTCTCCTGCTTCCTTCTATTTTTCCGGTCTTGGACGGTCTTGAAACTTTGTTTCTTAGAACGAAGTGGAGAATTCAGAGACTCCCGCTTCTTCTTGTTTTTATTAATGCTCATTGCTGAGCGTGGAGACGTGACCTTCTAAGAGGTTTTTTTTTGTTAAAAAAAATATTTTGAGCTTTTCAGTGGAATGTCTTCACTTGTCATAAGACGAGTTTGTACAATCCCATTAAATTCCACCACTTAATTGTACCTTGACAGATACGTATTTCGACCTCAACAGTACGGCCGTCTTCAGTGTCTCGTACTTGACTCGACTTAAGTCGAGGACTTAAGGACTTAAGGATTTAAGTCGAGTCAAGTACGAGACACTGAAGACGACCTTATGTCGGCTTTTACACACTTTCCGTTCTGCCCAGCAAATTCCCTGCAGCGCCATGATGTCGGGCCCTCCTTAGCCGTGCGGTAAGACGCGCGGCTACAAAGCAAGACCATGCTGAGGGTGGCTGGGTTCGATTCCCGGTGCCGGTCTAGACAATTTTCGGATTGGAAATTGTCTCGACTTCCTTGGGCATAAAAGTATCATCGTGCTAGCCTCATGATATACGAATGCAAAAATGGTAACCTGGCTTAGAAACCTCGCAGTTAATAACTGTGGAAGTGCTTAATGAACACTAAGCTGCGAGGCGGCTCTGTCCCAGTGTGGGGGTGTAATGCCAATAAGAAGAAGAAGAAGCCATGATGTCGAAGTTGCGGGAATGTAATTCATTGTGGATTATCCTGTCGCAACCTACGAAACCTTCCAAAGCTTCCAATCTTCGTTTTCTACTATGACTCTACATTCCAACGGGAACTTAACCTGCTTTTCAATTTAGTATTCTACAAGCACCTCTTCAGTTATTAATTGAGAGCATTTCTATGCCCGCCATTGAATGTGTATGTATCTTGTGTGGCAAAAGTACAATATCAAAAATGTGCACCAAAATATCATTTAAATACCAAGATATGCTATGGATAAGAACAAACTAATGGCAAATGATATTGATCACTTCTTACAAATAGCATAACTTGATCTCCTCATGATATTGGATGGGAGGGGCCGTCAAGCCCTTGGCCATAGTCTCTGCTGCCCCAGATACAGATGAAGAATTAAAGTAATACAGAATCGAAAGATTTCAATACAACGATTGTGTTAGAATCATTTGAATTTGTACACCCAAAAAACAAATCTGACAATTATTTTATAAAATCTGGGCATATACAATTCTGTAAGCTTTTTATACAAATATTGTATTAAAATAACACAAATCTGTATTATTTCAATACAATAATTGTATTGAAATAATACAGATTTTGTATATGCCCAATTATTATACAGTTTCTGCAAGGTTCTTATGCAGAACTGTATTAAAATCTGCCATCCGCTGGTTGGGTGATATGCCAAAGTTTTAAACAGATTTTGCATGGATTTTAAGTAGAACTGTTTTAAAATCTGCCATCCGCTGGTTAGGTGTAGGAAACTGGAGGTGAATGTATACCGGTTTAAAATTTACTAATGTTTAAAGTGTATCAGTTTAGTGTTTAATGTGTAATATAATAGATGTGTAATTTAAGTCAGATTTTTCTCTTAATGCCTAGGAGTTTATTTTTAAAAGCAATGTTTGGAAAAAAAATTATAGGGCAATTCAGTCGCTGTCGGTTCATCGAAAATAATGAAGTAAATTTGGCTTGTAAAAAACTGGACAAGTCAGTCAAATAACATGTAGATGACGCTTTACAACACTGGTTGCATAAGATTTCTCCATGTTTCAGAATTAGTGGAATGAAATATGACACTACACATCACGCAAACGATTTTTGAATAACTGTTTTTAGGCTGATTATAAAGCTTTTAACTAAACCTAAACAAAAGATTCAATCGCAATGGCACACCCAAAAAGGAATGAATAAAAACCTTGAAAACATGAGATAGATAAAAACTCGAAAAGTTACGTAACATGACTACACCATACCCATTATATCTGAAAGAATATGAACTCGACGCTGCTTTCAAAAGCAGCGTGACTAGTTAATTAATGTGCATCCGCTGTATCACTTACTCAGCAATAACTCAAGCCAGATAACACGCTGGCGAGACAATTGTGCTTATTCTACGTCTCGCATGAGGTGAGATGATTCTTATTCAGTAAGAATGGTCACTATCTCCCATTTAAATTACATAGTCGTCTCCCGCAAAAATCATCTGACTCGACAATTCTCGAGTCAATCGAGATGGAGAATCAGCAAAAATCATCAGTACAGGTTTCAATCTTTAGTCGAACTCGCAACAGCGCAGAATCAACAACGTTGTCGCGGATAGTGCGCTGTTAGAATAACTCTATCGGATTATTGTGATTGAAGTAATCGTAAAAAAATGTCCGCGATGGAACGCGTTATTACCCAACTTGATGCTGGGAAAGTACAAGGTTGCAAGTCTATCTTACCTAATGGTGGTAGCTACTACTTCTACAAAGGTATTCCGTATGCTAAACCTCCGGTAGGAGAACTGCGTTTTCGACCACCAGTGGCCTTGGAAAAGTTCGAAACGGATGTCTTAGATTGCAGCTATGAGAGAAGTACTTGCTATACCTATCTGCACTTCCCCCCCATGGTGGCCGTTAGTGAAGATTGCTTGTTCGCTAATGTCTATACGCCGATTGATCCAACAACAGTGAAACAGAAGAAGCCGTTACCGGTAATGGTTTGGATACATGGTGGAGGTTTCATCGCTGGTAGCGGAGATGCAGCGATGTATGGCCCTCGGTTCTTAGTGCAAGAGGAAGTAATTGTGGTGACCTTCAATTATCGTCTGGGACCTCTTGGATTTCTATACCTCCCTGACAAAGGAATCTACGGAAATATGGGATTGAAGGATCAACGTTTGCTGTTGAAATGGGTGCACGAAAATATTTCCCAGTTTGGAGGCGATCCGAATAATGTGACAATTTTTGGTGAAAGTGCAGGAGGATCATCATGTCATTTGCAATATCTATGCGGATCTTCCCGAAAGTATTTTCATAAGGCTATTTGTCAATCGGGAACAGCTTTAACAGTGTGGACCGAGCAGGTGGATGCCTTATCTAAAACACGAAATCTGGCCAAATATTTGGGTTGCATTAGTGAAAACATTGATCACATTTATGGTAAATACACAATTAAAATAGCCTTCCGTAACATATCTTAAGTTACCGGTAGATATATCCAGGGAAAAATCGTTCTCGGTATAATATGAAAAGCAATGATCATTTATTACGTGACGAAGAGAATGCACTATTTGAACACTCACCTAAGCTAATTCAATAAAATGGAGTCATGTAACTACTGTTCTGATGTTGGTTCTTCATTATAGCACTCAAATGGGTGTTATAATGGACTTCATTTTTATGGAAAAGTGGGCCGAATTATCATTCAAACATAAACTGTAAAAACTGTAAACTGTATGATCAGGAATTGCACAAATATTATTTTACCAACTCTCAATCGTAATCTCTTATGCTAGTTTCAGCTACAATCAATATACCAGTTTTATCATATTTCTTCAGCACGATATTGTCACCAAATTCAGTAGTCAATTAAACTCTTTGTTAGTTAAAGCTTTATGGAATTTATATTCTGCCCGATAAATGCAATTTGGTCTGTTCTGTTCATAACAAATCAAATACAACTTAATTTGGTTATACATAATCACACATGGCAGGTTATACTGACTCGGTGAATATAACTCTCAATAATTGCTTAATCAATTAAAAATATTCTGGAAGTGTTTTGATCAGAAATCAAGAACCCCAAAAGTGTATTCATTTATCTTAGAATACAATTACAATTTCATCTTTTTTGTTTTCAGAAACCTTAATGAAGGCATCGGCTGACGATCTCATAGCTGGCAGTGAACAATGTGTAACAGCACAAGATTATGCTATATTTCGATTATTCGCGTTTACACCAGTTGTTGAACCAATGGATGCCGATGAACCGTTTATAACAGAGAACTACACCGACATTATCAGCAAACCAAACATCACAAACATTCCACTTATGATGGGATTAACCAGTAATGAAGCCATTTGCTTTAACGAGTACCTCTCAATTGATCAATTTGCCAACGATGCAAAAATGTTCGTACCGCCTCAATTGGCAGTATCAGAGGATCAACTGTCGAAAATTGGAGAGGAAGTGAAAAGATTTTACTTCGAGGACCGTACTGTATCAGCAGGAAATTTACAATCTCTTCTGAACTTTGTTTCCGATTGCATGTTCGTAATTCCTGTTTGTTTAGCAAGTGAATTACATTCTCGATATAATCATAGGTAAATAACATGCCGTTCAATAATTATTTCAACACAATCAGCCTATGTTTCATGTATTTGTAGTGCCCCTCATTACTTCTATCACTTTTCATTTGATGGCGAATTGAACAACATGAAGAAAACCAGTAAGGAAAAGATGCAACTGGATGGTGCGTCTCATGCGGATGATATGATGTACATGTTTGAAACTAGCTTTTACCCCACCGAGGAAGTGGCTATCAGTAGCCAAGAATACAAGGTCCGCAGTGCCATGTGTGGGCTGTGGACTAATTTTGCCAAATGGGGTAATCCCACCCCGGGAGAAGACCAATTCGGAATACTATGGACAGAAGTTGGGCGGACTACTTCCGATCAAGCAGAACGTGATTTTAAAGTGTTGGACATAAATCATCGCTTGGAAATGATTAAATCACCATTCAGTCATCGAGTGAATTTCTGGAAGCAGCTTTTCAAAAAATATAATGGAAACTATTTGAAATATCGCGCCTCAAAATAAAGAAACTTCTTCTCAAGACTTTTTTTTTTATTTCTTTATTAAAGAGGCTTGCACCATTAAGACTTATTTAGTTAGTGATTGTTCTAGATTTGAAAATTCTTCAAGCGTTTCCATTTGATTTTGGTTATCATCACCTACAATATTATTGTATATGTTGATAAACATAATAATAATGTACCAATACAAATAATTAAATTGCTCTTTTCATTCCAGATAGTCTGACATTTTTTGTAGATACATAATCGAGTGTAGAAATGACAAATAAAGTATACATATTTAAGCAGTATTTTGGACTAAAATAAAATATAAACTTAGATTATTACATTTTTGCACGGAACTGATGAATGTACAGCAATGATGGTTACTTACCACGTACATTGTTAGTATTTACGCAATTCTAAGTACTAAGCAGCATGGTGATATGACCAACAAAATTGTGTATGTGATGGTTCAGCAAATGACAAACCTGTTCAGAGCGCTGTTTGGTAAGAATACGACCAACCAACCGAAATTTATCCGATAGCCCTGAGTGAATGCTCCTAACCAGAGGACGCCAGGTTGTCTTACAAGTCTCTACCTACATTTTTGAAAAAAAAATGAAAACCTTTGAAATTAAATGAAAAACTGATTCAATTTCCATCTCACTGTACATATATTCATCTCAACGCGAAAGAAAAAAATACAAGGGAAATCGCGAAATGTTGAATGACTAACATTCTTCCTATTGTTGGGTATTCAACACCCAATTGCATTTTTTAGGCGGCCCTTTCCTGCAAGTACATCCTTGCAAGTGCAAGTCAGGCTCGCTGCGTTGATCACATTTTCGATTTCGATCTCCCGTGAGAGGACATTGACCAAATATTCTACATTTTACGCCATCTGTCTTTGGCATTTCCGTTCGCCTCCTGATAAGTAGGTGCGCGTCAAACCACGCTTAATTCCCAGAAAATCGAGGCTCTTTACTTTCTGCAAAAAGTAATCAACCCAAGGCCCAGGAGACGATACCTGGAGGCCCAATGTCGTCTGAGTTCTCCACTTCCAGTTCCACCTCACACGGTGGTAAACTTATTGCTAACTAATAACTAATAACTATTAACAAACTAGCTTGATGTACCCGTCTTAGCTCGGGATTTAAAAGTAAATTATGCAATTCAAATGTCTTATTGCGGCACCAAGTTTCACATAAAGATAGATCGAAACAGATGCGAATCAGTGTGTACTCTTTGATTGGTTTTTCAAAAGATTGAATGTACCGGTTTGTCCTTGTGCCCTACTTGGTGTTAGGCCATTTGCCCGAATGCCGTTTGGTCTAATACAATAGGCTAAAAATGGCAGTTCTTGGGGTGAATATTAAATAGGCTCCTTCTTCATTCCTCTTTCCTCTCTTCTTCATTGTTACCTTCTACATATCTTTTAACTTCTTCATTTTTCCTGTGTAAATCTTATGGAAGGGGGTCGCGACCGCCAACTTTGGGAAGCTATGGGCAAGATCATTTAGAAATGGGGCTCTTCATTTTAGAGATAGTGGCATTCCAATTGGTCGAATATGCAAGCTTTTCACAGCGTTTTATAACTAGTAAACCGTTTTTTTCGATCTATTTTTTCACAGTTTTAAACCAACGTTGTTCCAAAATATTCACCGTGCAGGAAAAGAAATAGAAAATAATTATGCACAGTCCTGCAAAATCTTTCTGCGTAAAAATAAGATTTTACCCTTCATTCAGTCCCATGATGGCCAATTTACGTTTTGGCTAGATTTAGCATCTCAGGATTTAGCCAGCTTCCATTGTATCAAGGAAGTGCTACAATGGTACTACATACAATAGCGGAGTCCAGTTCATTGAAAAAAAAAACCTTGATCCCTCATATTGTCCTCAGTTCCATCCAATAGAGAAATTTTGGGCGATAATCACCCAGACACTGATAGCAAAATGAGCATATCAGTGACATTCATTGGCGTAACTACAGGGGGCTAGGGGGGCTATAGCCCCACCTAGAATCAAGTTAGCCCCCCCCCCCCCAGAAATTCCTACAACTTTGCATGAGTATGGCACATATCTAGCGCTCTGATCTTATCTAGGCGAATCTGCAAATAATGAATTCTTATCATCTCTCTACAGTGAGTTGAATATATTTTATCATGTTTTCTAACTTTGATATATCTTGGGTTAGGAATGCTAAACACGAAGGATATTACGCTCCCTTTATTCTCAGCCACACATATAATTGCTAAAGGAGGCATTCGGAGGCACATAACGCCAAAACACAACTCGTTTTCAGTACGCACAAAAATGTTTTTTAGATGTGCTTATCACCTATGAATTGACATTTGTGCTGCCAAAATGAGAAATGGTTACAGTCATTTTGGGACTCTGTCGAGATAAGTGTTGGAGTTTGGAACAGTATTTTCATGCTGATTCAATGCTGATTGAATAAATAATAGAAGTAACAGACTAACAGAACAAATACAATAGCTGAGATTTTGATTTAATAAAGAAAATTCAAGTAAAATAATAAACTGCCTGTAATATTTAGACAACATGAAAAAAACAATTGTTTAACTTGAACAGGAGACACCGGATGCTTAGGTTACTGAAGGATTTCTAACAAATCTTGACTTTTATTCATCCGCAAATCATCAACTCTTTAAGTTGTTTATGGTTACATTGCGTTGCATTGCATTGCGAGTATTGTTTTTAAAGTGTGCCTCTATGATCTCTAGCTTTCCAACATAACCCTTAAATTTCTGAAAGGATTGTCAAGAGAAACCTTTCGATATTGTGATAGCTGAGAACAACACATCGTATGCCTGTAATAGCAGACATTTTGAAGGTATTTTTTTCTGTAGATTTCTCTGGTAAAGTATTCAAGCGATGTTGCTGCTATTTCCCCAACAACTTTGAATTTTCAATTATCTTGATAATCCAAAAAATGCATAATCCTTGAAATCCGAAAAAAGCTCATAAACCCTGAAATTTCAAGGAGAGGTTTACAGGAAAAATATCGTAGATCAAGTGTGACTATACTCTGAAGACCAATATATCCGAAACCTTGGGAAGATTTCGCTTCTTAAGAGCATGCAAATGAATCTGAAAAATTTGAGTACTGTACCGCATTGTTTGATAATTTTGAACACTCTATGAAGTCATGTTGAACGTCAAGCTAGTGATCAATTTCCAGGAATACAAGACGAACAAGGTGCTTCAAAATCCCACGGTATCTACCATATCAATCAAGTGTCTTGCAATGTCCTCCTCATTGGCTTATACCCAATCCGATTCAAAAAGCATCTGCACACTATGTAAACTGATACTCTGTTCAATGTACTCCAAAACGTTTTCGAACTCAGCAGACGGTATCTACCAGATCAACCAAGTCTTTGGCAATATGAGGATCTGTATATACCCAATTCGATTCATAAAGCATATGCACATTATGAAAACTGAATTTTCTTGAATACGAGATGTTTAGCCCATTCAGCCCACCGTATCCACCAGGTCAACCAAGGATTTTTATAATGAACTCATCGTCGGTTTATACCCAATCCGGATCAATAAGCATATGCGCGTTATGTAAACTAAATTTTCTTGAGTACAAGATGTTCAAGGTAGTCCAAAACATCCTCGAGCTCATTCCACGGTATCTACCAGATCAACCAAGGTTTTAGCAAAGTACTCATTATCATTATATACTCAATCCGATTCAAAAAGCATATACGTACCATGTAAACTGAATTTTCTTGAATGTGAGATGATCAAAATACTCCAAAACGTTCTACGGTTCAGCTAACGGTATCTTCCAGATCAACCAAGTCTTTGGCAATATCCTCACAATCTGTATATTCCCAATCCGATTCGAAAGGCATATGCGCACTATGTAAATTGAATTACCTTGAAAACGAGATGTTCAAGGTTCAGCCCACGATATCTACCAGATCAACCATGTCTTTTGCAATATACTCATAATCGGAATATACCCAATCCGGTATATATAAGTTCATACAAAATTGTCGAAAGGACCATCAGAGTAACTTCTTTTTCTCCTTCTTATTGGCATTACATCCCCATTGAGACATTGCCGTATCGCAGCTTAGTGTTCATTTAGCACTTGCACAGTTATCATCTTCGAGGTTTCTAAGCCAAGATACCGTTTTTGTATTCGTGTATAATAAGCCTCGCACGATGGTACGAGAAAATTTCCAACCCGAAAATTTCCTAGACTGCGACCGGAATAAGAACTCAGCCACCTTACTATAGCATGGTTTTGTATTGCAGACGCGCATCTTACCGCACATTTAAGGAAGGCAGAGTAACCGAGAAAATATTTTTAGTATAGAACCATATGCTTCCACGAGTTGACATTGAGTCTTAGAACATCGATTCAAGGAGGACCGCTGAAGCTTGTGAAATAAATGATTGAAATCCTATTGGCTCAATGGTCCTGCTGGGATGTTCAACACGATTCTGGGATGTTCGACGGTGGTTCTCCTGAACTTCTGGGTGTTTTGGAGAATCTAAAATAGTTTTCGTTTATTCAAAACTCGAATAATTTATGTATTACAATCACATAGATATTTTTGCACATACATCCTAAAATCCTAAAACATCCGAAAAAAATGTTTCAATGCATTTTCAGTTCTTTCTATACTAGTTTTGGTAGCAGGCCTGTGGTTGCTTGTAAAAGTAATAAATGCAATCCTATCGGCATAATGAACCTGCTGGGATGATCAGCGATGCACGGATACATTGTTCAGGACTTGGTTGATCGAATGAATGATATGTTCTAAACTCCAAGACGATATGGAGAACCAAAAAGGGCTGTCTGTAAATGAAATAAATGCAATTCTTTTGGTTCAATAGATCTTCTGAGATGTTTAACGATGCACGGATACATTGTTCATGATTTGGTTAATCGAGTAGATCACATGTTCTGAGCTCCAGTTTTGGAGAATCATAAACGACCTGTAGTTGCTTGTGAAAATAATGAGCGTAATCCTATCGGCCCAACGGACCTGCTGAGATGTTCAGCGATGCAAAAATACATTGTTGTTGACTTGGTTGATAGGAAAAATCACGTGTTTTGAACTCCAGGACGTGTTGGAGAACCATAAAGAGCCTGTAGTTGATTGAAAAAGTAAGGGTTAAAGCAGGTTGCATTTACAAGGGTTCGTTCACAAATTATGTAACGCTGTATTTGGCAATTTTGGATCCCCGCCTTCCCTTTCGTAACACATTTTGTACGGAAGATTTGTTTTTTTCTGTATGAACCGTGACACATGGCCTGACATTTTTTGTTTGAGACTTTTTTCGTGAATTTTTAATAGTAACATTAAGTTCATCACGAACGCACAACCTGATTCTCTTCATTCCCCACCAGCGTTACGTAATTTGTGAACAACCCCAAGGCATTGAACAACTTATTTCTACCTTGAAAATATCCGGTGAAAATAAAATTTTTATTTCTGAAATTGATCTTGAATGTAGAACATTAACTATGCGTTCCTCTTTTAATACAAGCACACAAAGCATTTATAAATTGTATTAATACGGTTGTAAAAACAAAAACAGAGTCACTACTAGAAATACTTTTATAATAGATAGGCGGAGCCGCCATCTTGTTCCCAATCGAACCGTCAAAAACGGTTCCAATTCGACATGTTTACATTTTTCACCCATAAGAGACAAGCTAAAAGTTCAAGTGATGCCAGTATTATTTCGCGATTTCGTACCTTTTCATACGTTGCCATTTCAACAGATTTTCACTCCGCCGTTCTCTGGTTATAGGGTTGCTACTAAAGATCATTTGCATAGAGGATCTATACTAAAAATACGTTAGAACGAAACTACTTTTTCTCTCGGCAATACAGGGGTATCAAGCCTCGCAAGAGTTGAAGTCCTCCAACGTTTCTCTACCAACTAAATCTAAAAATGTTCTTGGAATTTTCGGATGGTGGTGGCTCAAACATTAAAAAAAACTTTTATATCTACGACATTTCCGTTGTATTTTTTTTGTAATTATAATGACTGTATTGTTAATAGTTATTATCTTTATATATAAAAAAAATAACAAAAGTCCTTATAAATATAACAACCCAAAATAAATAAACGCATCTACCATGATATAAATAAGTAAATACATTGAAAAACTATCTTATTCTTGCTTTGGTTTCAAAAACGATCCATTATATTTATTATAGAGATTTCTCCAGAAGTTCAACCTTTCATGGAATGGATTTTTTGCCATCTCTACTTTCTCGTCCAACAACAAACAGTTGACCGACGAATTACCATTGCAATCAGTTAATAGTTCGTAAGGTTCCCATGTAAAATCCATTCCACTCGAAGTAGGATTACCCGATTTTGCGAAGTTTGTCCACAAATTGCACATTTTTGTACGAAGCTGGTCGGCCCTGCTGCCCTTCTTCACTGCTCTAGTATAAAAATGTGAAGAACTGAACAAATAACAAAGTTCATCGCCGTGACACGCTCCCCGTATAGAATCAGGAACATTCCACAGTCGTCGATACTTGTTCAACTCGTCTTCCATAGCAAATTGGTAGAAATAAACTGGTGTGCTGGAATAGTAAAGGGCATGTATAGTGCACTATTATCAAAGTTTCCGAGACTACTGCTTACGACGGATGATAATTCAGCTGAATCTCCAATGCCATAAGAGTTGGTATAACGTAAAAATTATCTGACATCAACCGTGTCAATTGATGAACATTTTCAGCCATCGGGACTTCGTGATCTGTATAATATTTGAGAACCATCCTTGCAAGTGACTGCTGTAACTCTTCTGGTACATCTAATGAATCCGGTAGAAATCGTTGAGGTTCACTTTTGTACAGATCTATGTTTTTGAGACGGGAGGCAGCTTTGTAGGACAGCTCTTCGCTGTTGACTCCAAAAATAGTGGGAATTGATTTACGGTTCGAATTCATCATGAGATTCAATACTTTTTCGGTGAGGAATGGTTGATCAGATTCAGGTACCTCTATCACAGGCTGGAATGGATATAATCCGTCGAGAGATTGCTCGTGCTCAATCAAGGCACCCATTTGTTTGGATGAAATTACCTCCGCGGGCATATAGTGTAGAAATTCTGAAAAAAATAAAACGTAATTAGAAGTAATTCACTTAAAATATACACAGTTTAACGGTTAAATAAAAATTATTGAATAAAAAAAATATCAACATTAAATGTTAAAACGTGTTTCATTTGCTCGTAATATAACATATTACGTAATATAACATATCTAAGGGTGAACATTTCCTCTCGAACCAATTCCATACTTACCATAGATCTCCTGGTCCGTATTGCCTCGGCATCCTATGTGCTGAGCTAACCGCCGAGCTTTTACTTCTGGATCCTTCTGCAGTATTCGCCCGCTAATAGCAACACCAGATTGACAAATAGCTTTATGAAAATACCTACTGGATTCATCACTCAGACAATGAAGATGCACGGACACAGCACCAGCGCTCATGCCAAACAATGTTACGTTGTTTTTGTCACCTCCGAAGGCCGAAATATTGCCATGCACCCATTTTAGCACCAGCAGTTGATCTTTCAGGCCCATATTTCCAAAGATACCGAACGATGGAAGACTTAGAAATCCAAGGGGTCCAAGACGATAGTTAAAGGTCACCACTACAACATCGTTCTGCACTAAATACTCCGGATCGTATAAGGTCGAATCACCGCTTCCAGTGCAGAAAGCCCCTCCATGAATCCAAACCATCACAGGTAGCTTTTTAATTGTTGCGTTTGGAACAACAGGTGTATATACGTTCAAATATAAACAATCTTCCGATGCGACTGCATCATTTGGCATATAACTGTGACTTAGGCTCACGTTTCCTTCACTACTACAGTCCAAAACTTGACCTCCGAACGTTTCTAGCGGCACGGGAGGTTGAAACCGAAGACTTCCAATAGGCGGTTCTGCATAGGGTATGCCTTTGTAACGAAACCACGCTTGACCATTAGGCAACGTACTTTTCAATCCAACCACCTTTCCAGGTTTAATATGCACTAATGGTCGTTTCGAAGACATTTCTGACCGCTGTCTCCAAAATATATCAGCACAACTATGATTACAACGACCGCAAGTAAACGCCGAATGAAAAGAGTTGATTTCATTTATGCACTACACCATTATCGTCGGTTCGAGTTGTAGTATGTATTACATTATCTGGTCTCGCAATCTTCAACCACAATCATCTGCGTTAGTTTCGTCTATCCACCACGCTGCCGCATACTGCCGGTCTATTGGGGCGTAGAAATAAAGTAAAGTAAAACGGTCAGAGAAGAACAATCAACTATACTCATTTAGTTCCACTTGGAGTCTCTGCTGGGTTAGATATCGAAAACAGTAAATTAGATTGCGGTTCACCAGATGCGTCAGTCTGGAAACAAAATGCAACGAACTATGCTACCCACTACGATGAAATAATATGGTTTTATTCATGAAAGTAGTCGATTAGATTGAAGCGGGACAGTATCACAAGTGAGTGTTAGGAAAAGGGTTGTAGGGGAATTGTTGCAAAGCTAAACGCATGCAGCAAAATGGCACAGCTTATAAAATCAGTATTTCAATACAACACAATTCAATATTTCAAAATTAGATACTCATTAGGCCGATACAAATATTTTAAAACTATTTTGTCTGCCCCCTCGGATTTTTTTACCAAAAAATAATATTTTGAGGGGGCAACAAAATAAAGTTCGGATAATTTTGAGGATTTTCAAATATTATTTTTTGGCAAAAAGATCCAAGGGGAGGGAGACAAAATAGTTTTTAAATATTTGTATCGGCCTTATTGGGATTTAATGCAAAGATTGAGTAAAATCCTTCGATTTGATAAGCGGATCTTTCAAATTTTCGTTCAGTCAAATAAATTTACAAACAACCAAGCGTTGATCGTTTATTTCTCATGCAAGCGTGCCATTTTATACCATCTCTAGCGCGTTTCACCCCAGCCCAAATGCTTTAGAAAATTTAATTTTCAACTTATTAAATAAATGAAACAGAAAGAGAAACCTAGTTATTTTGAGTAGAAATGTGACTGGAATATGAAGCTAGTTTGGTAAATTCAGTAGGGGAGGAGGTTCGGTTTTGGGCACCGTTCGGTTATGGGCACCCCTATGTATCTTTTGATAGATAAGAGATGCTGTCATTCTGAAAACCGTCATTTGTTTGCTAAAGTAGCATGATGTTTTGTGATCAATATCAAACCGAATGGGCATCTCTACTTTGAACTAGAAACAAAAAATATGTTTTTTGTACAAGAAAAACAACACGGAAGTTTTTTCTTGCCTTTTTAAAGGTGTCATAAATTGAAGTGATTTGATTAAAAAAGTGATTTCTAATGCGTATTTATACAGTAAATTTATTTTTTTTTAGGGTCAACGGGATTGCCATTAAAACTTTAGCGATAATTTTTTTTTCTTCACATTCCAAAAAGGCTGCGAAATTCGGTTGTGGGCACCCTTATTGGTTCGCTTATGGGCAGTGGGCACCCTCATTTTATTGATAAATCATTCAATATCATTTTAGTAGTCCCTTAACTTATTTTTAATTACGTTTCTATGCAATTTTTGATTAAAATAATCTCGAGCTCGTTCAGTAGCCGCTAGGTTGCGAAGGCTGACGAAGGTCCTTCGTAGCTTAGTTGGTTAAAACACCAGTTTAGCGTACTGTAGGGTCATGGTTTCGAGTCCCATCGAAGGAAAAGTGATTACCTCCAATCAAGGATGTTAACGATCGTTCAGAAATTTGCGTTCGATCATTTAGTAGTTTGTCAATAACACATTCTAGAAGCCGAATTTCAAAATATGTTGAATGGTGGACTTCTAGTGCAAAGGTTTTTCTACAACTCTGCCTAATGGTTCATTGTTTGAATTCCACTAGTGACGGAGTTATAGCTATAGTTTCAGTAACTTAGACTAAATGATAACAAAATTTCAATCATTTAGTTTAAGTTACTGCAACTAGTGCTCTAACTACGTTATTATTTGAATTCTAAAAACGAACCATTAGGCAAAGTTGTAGAAAAACCTTCGCACTAGAAGTCCACCATACAACATGATTTGAAATTCAGCTTCTGGAATGTGTTATTGACAAACTACTAAATAATCGAACGCAAATTACTGAATGATTTTTTTTTTTTTTTTTTTATTAAAGAGATTTTCAGCCCTAGGCTGGCTCATCTCTATTCATCGAATTAAATCTAAATATCAATAAAATACAATTCATTTAATATTTCTCAACATTATTGATCGTTTTTTTTATCACGAACTTGTTTTTTCTGAAGCCAATCAATCCATTTTTCAGGATTCTCATCGTACTCCGGTTCTTCTTCTGACGTCTCCATTCCAGCTTCATCGGTTGAAAGGTCATTTTTCATTACTACGGGTCGTTCCATTACGGGTTGTTCGGATTTTTTATTCACTTTCTTCCTAGGCGGCGATCTCGCAGTTGTCGCTTTGCACCGCTGTTCGTTTCGTTTGCTGTTGCCGAAGCGTTGGTTGCTGCTGCAGTTGACGGTCGATTTTGTTTTTATTCCCTACGTTCTTTTGAACAATAGGGCCACTGGGGGGTGTGTTATCCAAAATAGCTGCTTGATTGGCACTAGTTTGCGCCAAGAGCTTTTTGTTCATGGCGCAAGTTTTGCCGATATGAACTAAATTCGTACAATGCCGACATGTGGCTGGCTGCGAGTTATAAGATAGGTAAGTTTGTTCACTTTTTATTGTGACATATGATTTCAGGTGTTCTTTCAATGTCATTTGAACAACCCGTACACCTGAAGGAATTCCTCTTCCAGCGAAAGTTTTACCCCATACAGCTTCCTTAACACTGAAGACTTCGCCATACTGCTGTAAGTATGATGTAATGTCGGTATTCGTCACGTTTTCAGACAGATCGTGTATTTTAATTTCCACTCTGCTGTCATCCATCGTAAGGCGCACTTTGTACCGCTTCCCATTCACCTCGAGCTCGTGACGGTCATTGTGTAGCTCAACCACCATTTGAGCTGTTTCGAGTTTGTCGCATTTTACATGCACACAGCACTGAATATGATTCATTTGTAAGCGTTGAATCTGTTTTGGCCGTAAGCCAAGAGTACGGCAGATGAAATTATGCACATCTTCATAACTCGGACGTTTCTCGAAATCTCGGAAATCCACTTTGAATGTATTTTCACGAAGTGTCACCATGTTCACGATGAAAAGAAATTGAATATCGATTGTGGTGCTCAGTATGAGCACATCCGGACGCAGCAAAGGCTTCAGCACAACTGAACCTACTGATTGATCTTAACATCCTTACCTCCAATACATTTTCCAAATCAATATCTTCCACATAACGTACATATTCACATATGAGTTTTCACAACATTGTAAATTAATGTCCAAGTCGGGTGGTTTAATCCCCGGAAATAGGCAATTAACTTTGATTGAACTAAAATAATGAGTTTATTTAATATTTTTGTTCTTTGGGCATGTCTAGTTATTATACACACACTTTTTTGGAACAAAGCATTGACCGATCTGCTTGCAACAAGTTGCATTCGACGGGGAATCCTTTCCCATTGTTTCCTATTGAAAATTGGTCAGATCGGACTATGGGATCAAAATATAGGGGGAATGACGGCTTTGGCAGGTTTTGTTCTATTATTGTCAGGGGTTTTTTTTATGACTGATTGTGCTCAAATTTGGCCTAAACATTCTTTGCATATCAAAGAATATTGTGGCCAAATTTCATAAAATTCGGTCGACAAAAACCCCCCTGCCAACAATAGAACAAAACCTGCCAAAGCCGTCTTTTCCCCTATTACCAAAATATTATTTTTTGTAATGAACGAGAAAGGCACTATTACCGCTAGGGTGATTAATCAGGATTTTTTGACTGTGATGCATAACAATAAAATGTGAATAAATAAAAAATTTAAACCCATTTACCTAAAGTGCTATTTTTGACCTTTCTTATGTGTTTTTTTTCAACATCCTCCTTAATGCACCGAAGGAGGCATCATCACTGCTAGGTGGATTCATTTGAGTTTTTTAGTGTCTCCTGGCTATTAGAATGTATTAGAATTCCTTGTCTTTAAATCTGGGTGGTATTTATTCATGCTTCTTTATTTTGAGCTAAGTTTTCAAGGGTGCCCACAACTGAACCACAAAATGGAAATGTCCAAAAATGTCAATTTTTCTAAATTGTCAATATTTTTTTTTTTTTTCAAATCTATGAAATCTTACTAATTTCTTCACTAGTAGTAAGGTTATATGGTTATACGTCTAGCTTTCCATTGATATATAAATGTCGGCATAAGATCAACCAGGGTCAAAGTTATGGACCAAACACAAAAGGGTGCCCACAACCGAACCTCCTTCCCTATCATTTCATACAGATTTTATAGATTTCTTGAGGATTTTAGTACCAAAAACCATTGTGAATTACTTTTATGCTACTCTTAAATGATCTTATTGAAAGCCATTTTGGGATTAATTAAATTCCAACTTAAAAATACAGAGCATGTGGTCTGTGGTAGGTTTTGTTCTTAATTAGCAATTTATGCAGATAAATGGTTTTTAACTTCGATCAGATTATGTTCCGGAAAATGTTTAGATTATATTTTTAAAAATGTGGTCTCAGAGAACGCTCTAAAATAATACTAAAGAATCAGGTCTTGCTATTATTGATCAATGATCATATCTGAAATGCTTTGAAACAGTTTATCAGTGTGGCTGAATATTAATCCAATAACGTTGTTGTGTATGGCAATAATGGATCATTGACATATGTTATTCGTAAATGATCAAATATTAAACCTTGGGAAAGCAAACATTGTTGCTTGTACTCCTTTATACGTAATCCTTGGAAAAAAAAATGTGCAAAACAATTGCAAAATTATGACGTGTCTGACTTGTAGCTCCACATAGTATTTCCAGACTAATAAAAGACGATTTTGATTTGGTTCAGATGGATACAGATTTGCAGTGCAGATTTTTTGACTTGAGATACAGATATGTAGGGTAAGCCGGTATAATATGCCCCCCCTAAGGCAACTCCTTGATAACTTTTTACTTTTCAACGCAATTTATGCAAATTTTGTGTTATTTGGTAGTCCAGGAAGTCGCAAATGCATTGCCCGTGAGTAGTCATATAAAAATATTACAGATAACACGTAATAAAGCTTTTTTGAAAAGTCGTGAAAAAATGAATTTTAAAAAGTGCCTGGGCAATACGCCCCACCTCAACCAAAGACGTTTCATAGCCCTTCATTAGTATTTTATCAATCCCATAATAAAAAGGCTACAAATCCTTATGCGCTTGACATTAAAAAACCAACATAGGTCCATTCAAGCAGGTGTGAATTACATTTCAATATTTTCCATACAATTTGGAAGCAACTACTGCAGGCTCGCTGCGCTTGTGTCCAGTTGGTAAGGGCATATCGTCCTGCCTACACTGGGGCGTTTTGGCCGTGAAACATGTTTTCGAAAATCGTCACATTTTTGAAGATGGAAGCAATTTTATATCTTATTAACCACTGAGAAAAGTTATTTTGTTGCCCAACTGAGTGTTCCAGTGCAAGTTTTGCGGACAGTGTGGTAGAGTCGCTCCAGAATGTTGAGCAAACAAACATGAAAAGTTACATCAAAACTGTAACTTTTTGTATTTTGCTATTATTTTCATTGTGTAATACAAAAATACTTCCACATTCACATAGTATGGTGGGTTTACAAATACTTATAGGTACCAACTGATTTTGACCCTTAATTAGTTATAGTTTTCTAGAAATCAAAGGGGGGCGTTTTGGCCAGGTGGGGCGCATTATATCGTCTTACCCTATAAAGATTTTCTGAGGCAAAAATACAGATTTAAATGTGGCAACCCTGTAGGGGGGTCATTCTGCAGAATGAAATTGAAGACCGTCACGAAAAGTGGTCAGGAAGTATGGGCTATGGGATCCATATCATATCATTCATATCATATCAATTCATATCAATCGAAAGACAAATATTTTAAGATTTTGCGCAACTACCACCAGGCGCTAAACTATTGAAAAATTGAATTTCGTCAGGCACTGTTGAAAACTTGTCATACACAGTTAATTGCCTACATTTCGGCTATTAGTCATCTGGCGCGTGAATTGATAAATGGTTAAAATCAATTTCGAAAAATGATTAAAGGCAAGAAACCTATAATTACTGTTCCGAGACGCTTGAGTGTAGCGACAAGTTCATCGCACTTGTATACAAAAACAGAACCGAATAGGCAGCTCCCATACCGAGAAGTTATGATAAAATATTTCGTTCTCGCTCATTTTCCGATGGGGACAGCTATATTTTTTTCACAAAGCTGCAGGGAATGTAAAATAGCAACATTGCCAATGACAACAACATTGTCCTCTCTTGTAAATTTTGGGACAAACTCAACTCGCAATAAGCGTTTGTCCCAAACTGCAACAGAATAGGACAATGATTGCCTGCCGCGTATTTTGAGAAGTAGTCGGTTTTCGATGTTTTTTTGGTTAAATAAGTATCAGTTATCATAGTTTAGACATAAACTTAACCATCTGTTGACATGATTTGTGTTTTACTTCTGAAATATACAAGATATCGCAGTTTGAAAATTTCACAACAATTACCTCTCCATATTTGTTGCAAATAAAATGGAACGCAACAATGTCTTTATCCTCTGCAGATGAGGACAAAGAGTTATCGCTATTCTCTTTTATCGCTTGTTTATTTGCATTTTTCAGCGATAATTACATTCCTTGGAAAGCTGTATTAAACAAATTCATTGGCGAAACTAAAGGGGTGCTAGGGGGACACCTAGGATTCAATCGCCCCCCCTAGAATGTTTTACTACTTTGCATAAGTGTAGTACATATAATTTAAATTAGCGTAAGGTGCTGCGGACAATACTCGGCGATAAACAGGAGAACGATATCTGGCGGCGTCGCATGAATCACGAATTGTACCAGGTGTATAAAGGGCTGGATATTATTAAGCTTATACAACACGGCAGACTACGGTAGGCTGGTCACGTTGTTCGTATGCCGGAAGAACGTCAAGCGAAGATAATATTTAGTAGAGAACCCGGAAGAGGCCGCAGGCTTCGTGGAAGGCCGCGTACACGATGGCTTTTTGCAGTTGAAGAGGACCTGAGGGCGCTCAATGTTCAGGGCTGGAAGCGATTAACCCAGGATCGAGTCCAGTGGAAAAGGATACTCCATTCGGCGTAGGTGACTGCCGCAAATGATACCAGCAGAGAAATTCGGAGACGCATAATGGCTAGAAATCGTACATACTTTGGACTCCGCAAGACTCTCCGATCGAATAGAGTTCGCCGCCGTACCAAACTGACAATCTACAAAACGCTCATTAGACCGGTAGTCCTCTACGGACACGAGACCTGGACGATGCTCGTGGAGGACCAACGCGCACTTGGAGTTTTCGAAAGGAAAGTGCTACGTACCATCTATGGTGGGGTGCAGATGGCGAACGGTACGTGGAGAAGGCGAATGAACCACGAGTTGCATCAGCTGTTGGGAGAACCATCCATCGTTCACACCGCGACTGCGGTGGGCCGGGCACGTAGCCAGAATGTCGGACAGTAACCCGGTGAAAATGGTTCTCGACAACGATCCAACGGGCACAAGAAGGCGAGGTGCGCAGCGGGCAAGGTGGATCGATCAGGTGGAAGATGACTTGCGGACCCTCCGTAGACTGCGTGGTTGGCGACGTGTAGCCATGGATCGAGCCGAATGGAGAAGACTCTTATATACCGCACAGGCCACTTCGGCCTTAGTCTGAATAAATAAAATAAATAAATCATCGAAGAGCTGTAGCCCATCAAGTATCAAGTAAGTATATAGAATTTTATATAGTTTTTTAATTTCGAACAATTGTTATATCTTGCAATAATAATGCTAAACACGTAGGATTTTACGTTCCTTTGATTCTAAACCCCAGGAAGTTGGAGTAGGAACAATGAATGCATGCTCTGGTTGAATAAATAATAGTAACAATCTATCAGAACAAACACAACTTCTGAGATTTTGAGAGGGAGAAGAAAATTTAAGTAAAATGCTTAACGGCTTATATGGTCTTAATATTGAGACAATATGAAATTTTTAAAAAACATATTTAAGATTTACAGAGACACAGAATGTTTAGGTTACTGAACAAATTCAAACAAATCCTAAGTTTTTAATGGATTTTGTCAGCAAGTGAGCAAGTAAATCCTTTAAGATTTTTAAGTTTTTCTAGGGTGTCGTTAGTAATTGAATCATTTGTTTGAGAAACTGCATAAGTCCATTTTACACTATTTCGAAAAAACAACAAAAAACTGTTTTGGAACAAATTTGCACCGAATCTTTCGATTTATTCGATACAGATCAATAGTTTTTGGCAAAACTCAACACCCTGGGGCATTTTCAGTGTAAAAAATGTGAGCAGTACTCCACAATTGCTCTTCAAAGTACGTGGATATATGTAGTTTCTCAAACAAACGAAATTTATTCATACATTCCTGAACAAAAAAATTTTTTTTTTTCGTATTTTTTGCCAGAATACGTTTTTTTTTTATAAACGGTTCAATTAGTCTATCAATGGAATACTTTCGGAAATATGATTCGAGGCATAATCTGCTCTTCCCCCGTAAGGGAAAACCCTTTGCTATCCGTCATAGTTTGAGTGAAACATGGCCGCCATCCCCTAATCTATGTTGCTCTACAGTAAGAACCAATAAAGAACTGTCATTAGATGTGTGAAGAATTTTGCTACGACTACGATGAACATCATTTGTAATATTCAAGTCGTCTATAGATGTGTTGAAAGAGCTGCTTGATAAGCCAACAAAGCTAAAATAGTAGCTTTTCTGTCCAACCGTCTAAGACGAGTTTAGTACTTTCTATTTAATTCCACTACGTTTTGTTATCTTTGCAGATAAGTATTTCGACCTCACAGTCACTAAACTAGACGGTTAAATACATTTCACTAAAAAGAGGTTAAAATATTTTTTCGGAGCTTTTCTGTGTTTTGATTGTAAAATAGAAAAATTAAAACAAAAGTTAGCCCCCCTAGAATTTTTCTTTAGTTACGCCAATGAACAAATTTTGTTTTCATTGGATTATGTCGATATAGAAGAAATTGCCCACAATTGTAGTTTTTTTAAAGGAATTTATCATGGAGTCTAGACTCCCGGATCAGAACATTGTCTGTACAACTTACGAAAAATGTCTCTCATGATATGCTGAATAACGTAAGAGCATACAGAAATGATAAGTGAGAGATTTGTTCCATTTCGCTTTGAATTTAATCCCTCCTCATACTTTAAAACCTCCGAGGAATAGTTTTTCTTTCAAACTAAATAACCATTGAAAATTAATAGGTTATACAAACACCATTTAATATCAATCTCGATGTTACGTTTTATTTCCATTACCTCATAAATATATGTCCAAAATTAAATGATCACAGCTTCACCTTCAATATTCCCTCATTGAACCGCCTGTACACCGACCTCCAGAAATCCATTCTTTGCTTATCCGGGTTGGTAACCATTTTCGGCTTGTCGCTAATGTCCAGACAATCCAGTTTAAATTCCTCCTTGGAATCTGGCGCGATCTTCTGCACTGGATCCCACCGGTAGGGGAGTGAGCTGTCCTCCGGTGGAGTCGGATTGCCATATTTGGCGAAGTTGGTCCACATCCGACACATGTAGTATCGTACGCGAGCCTCCGGCGAATCGGGTTCCACCTCAACCGGGGCCATTCGAAATCTGGAAGGTAAGGAAATTAGAGGATTTATCAATTTGAGGTGAGGAGATTTGTTGAGGAGTGGTGACATAAAAATTGGGCACTGGTGGACTTCTAGTGTGAAGGTTTTCTTCAATTCTGCCTTACAGTTTGTTAATTGAGCTCCAGTTATAAGGGAGTTAAAGCGATAGTTGCATTAAAGCAAGCGGCTGTTTGGGATGGCCGTTACCAAACTAGACCTAAAATTATGTAGATTAGGCGAAAAAAATGTCAAAATAATAGATTGGAAGGTAGGAAAAATATTTTTTTTTCACATTTTGATGAAACATTTATCATTTCGACAAACCAAATGCCCTAGTGGGACTAACCTAGAATGTACTACGCGTCTCCACGCACTGTCCATGCCAGAATGGTGATTCGCGACGCATGGTTTGCTGTTCCCTAAGAGTAAATGTTTCATCAAAATGAGGGTAATTTCGATTTTTCCTACCTTCCTATTTATTGTTTTGACACTTTTTTCACCTAACCTACATAATTTAGGTCTGTTTTAGTTACGACCACCTCAAACACGGTTGATATGAGGGAATACCCACAAGGCGTTTTGCATCGAGGGCGTTTTGGGACCTCTTCCCCTACAAAACTCATCTCATCTACCAGGTTTTTTTGACGTAAACTACGTCTAAGAGGAAGACTACCCACTACCTTTCCAGGATTTGCAGTCCAAATATCTCCTGGTTGCATAAAGCCACTATTTAGAAGTTTAGATCTACCCTTGTACAATGCATCACAACTGCAAGGCAGATGTTCCGAGGTTTCACGTTCCATGTTACAGAAACGACAGATATCATTCTGAATCTGTCCAATATTTTTCAAGTGATATCTGCTCGGGCAGTGTCCGGTTATTAGGCCAGTGAAGGTGCAAAGAGCTCTCTTGCTGGTGGAGTACACTTAGTGCACGAGAAAAGCAAAAGCTTTTCATTGTATTGACAAAAAGTCACCAATTTGCGGAAAATCTCTAGTCTGTTGGAGTCAGTGAATACTCCAAGCCTTCATAACAACTTTTAATTATTATTTGTGGGGAGATTCCAGTATGACGTCCACTACTTTTTTAAATTTGTAGACCCCACCCGAGCAGCACAAGTCAGACCAAAATGGTTGCAGCAACTTGATTGTGACTGAATCCGGTTGCATATGAGTTGCAGTTACCGATGGGGAACATGTGTGCTGCTAGGGCACTACCCCCCCCCCCCCCTCCTTTGTCATTTTTTTTGGTATTCCTTGTATATGATATGTCACAATATCTCCGATAACCTCCCCCACTAAAACATTTGACGCCATCATTGAACGACATCGGTTTTCGACAAAAATTTCCGCTAATATGTTTTTGACATTAAAATTGGTTTTACAAGAGTACTTACAGAAATTGATAAGATAATTCGTCGGCATGACACGCTCCAGGCACGCTTAGGTTCAGCAGTATTTTATACATGTTCAACATTCCATCGAAGCTAAAGTTATAATAATACAATGGAGATTGATGCTGATACCGGGAATGCAGCTCGCTGCAAACGTTTGCAATAATTGTAAAATGATAGTCACTCATCAAATCTGCCAGCTGTGGAAGAGTCTTTTTGTCGACCGATTGATTCCCGAAATAAAATTTCTTAATCTCCTCACCAAGCTCGTTGCTGGTTTTTGTACCAGGATTCACATTCACACTTCGTGGAATCATGCGAGCCATATCATTATCGTACAGCTCTAATTTTTTAATGGCATCAAGCAGCATGATTGTGCCCTCCTTATTGTTCAGTCCCATCATGACCGGTATGTTAGCGATACTATTTGGTGTCTTAAGTACATCAATTGGTGGTTTTGTTACAATTGCATCAATGGCAGATTCACTCTCCACTACCGGTTTGAATGGCATGGGTAGTCCACGAATCTTCTCGTCATCCGTTAAAACAGCCGTCATCCGTCCAACAACATCAACAGTTGATGACGTCATCAACGATTCATAAACGTCTTCATCAGTCTTTCCTTTGCATCCGATCAATTTGGCCAAAGTTCTCGCTTTGTACTCTGGATCCCGTTGCATAACCCATTCCATGATACTGCATCCACTCTGGCAGATGGCTTTATGGAAATATTGCCTGGAATTGGGCGACAGCAAGTGCAAATGCACTGAGGCACCTCCAGCGCTTTCTCCAAAAATTGTCACGTTGTTTGGATCGCCACCGAACTTCCCAATGTTCTGTTTAACCCATTTCAATGCCATCAGTTGGTCCTTTAATCCGGCGTTTCCTTCAATGCCCTGACTTGGTAGATATGCGAATCCCAGTGGACCAAGTCGGTAGTTCAATGTTACTGCTACAACATCTTCTTGTACGAGATATTCAGGAGAGTAACTAAAATAAAATCAGGCATATATTGAGTTTTCACTAAATCAATCCTCAAAGAACTCACCAGTCACTGTTTCCACTGCCAAACATAAATGCTCCTCCATGGATAAATACCATCACTGGAAGTGCCTTCTCCTCACTTCCTATCTTTGGTGAATACACATTCAGATAAAGACAGTCCTCTGAGCCTTCCACCTCTTGGGTGAACATATTCCTACTAAAGCACACATCGCGTTCCACGCTACAATCCAGTATTGGAGACTGAAATTTGTCTAAAGGCTGCGGAGCCTTGTAACGTAGCTCTCCGATGGGTGGCTTAGCGTACGGAATCCCCCGGAATGCGAATGATTCATTTCCGTTAGGAAGCTTTTCCCGGACACCGGATACGGTGCCTTGATGTACTTTAACATTGATGCGATTAGTCGCGCTCATCTGTGAAATATGCAGTTTTAAACAGATTCGTTTTAACTATCTATTTATCACAATCTACTAGCCTTCAAAGACTGTTCTAGAATATTCAGCATTTTAATCCCACGTAAATTCACACTCCAAACTCCAAACACATCCACCTCACTCAAAATTTCCTTAAAAACTACCGGTGAACAACAAATTCACGATAATCAGATTGCTAATCTTATCACGCAAGCTCATTCAGTTTCGTATAACTTAGGTGTACAAAATTAGGCTCAGAGCATATTTTAGCGAGATTTGCTAATGAGAAATCGATTCATCCACCACCACTTTGATGTTGGTTCAAAGTCCATTTTAAATTCGCGAAGCCACCGTCTTCTTCGTCATTAAATTGACGCGTTGATCGGCAAACATGTTTCTACTCAAATCTGTCATCCCAAATTTAAAACAAACAAACAAGAACCACATAATATACTTGCCGATCGAGTTACAGAACCACTTTCGATATGACGTAGCAATTTGCAGCCAAATGACCTTATCACATATATCATTTCAATCAACACTTACGACACCGTTTCGAGTGCTTAGCTATTATTATAATGGTTTAGAGAGCCTATATGAGCAGTACCTATTCCTCTCGTGTAGGGACCACAAAAAAAAAACAAAATCTTGTTTATATGATGCAATTTCGTAGACAAAAATGCGAATTCTAACACTGTAGTGTATCACTTCTTGGACTTTGATCTTTCAGCCTGCGTTTAAAGAAAACTTTAATTGGTCGTGGAAGACAAGTGACATCTGTAAAGCTATAGTGTGTGTTGGATGAATGATGCTAAAACGTCATAAGCATAAAGTTGAAATCGTTAGAATGAACATCGCAAAATACGATGAAGGCATTCAAGACATAAATTGTACGCAAGTTTGAGGTAGTAAGTAAAATGTGAACATCAGTGGCGCAAAATTCTCATTGATCCAAAGCCAGTAAGACTTTAGTCACGTGGACGACGCATTCTTATTGGGATGCAAGGCATCAAGTTTATAAAATTCTCGTTTGGGTTGTGTCTGTATTTGCCATATTTTATTAATCTTACTGTACATGAATGATGCTACGTAGGCACCCAGCCTGAGATGAGAGCCAAACTTTAGGAGACACAGAATGCCATCGGAACCAATTCGGCTATAATTTGGTCTGCGTATCCTACAGAGCATTCAGGAGCGCACTGAATGAGGATTCAAGCACATCCTAAATTCCACGTTGATGATAAATTCATAGAAAATATTAAATAATCCCTCTGTTTTGGCCTTTCTGGCCATAGATATAAAAAAACAGAGTGATTCTACTGCATCCGACGTTTCGAGTCTTCTTCAGGGAGAAATCACTCCGCTTTTTTTAATTCTATGAACAAAAAGCGAAGGAATTATTTGTCAACTACCCTGGTCGTTCTCTATATAAATAAAAAATAATGGTATTTAATATACTATACCACTAGGTGCATTATTGAGGGTGTTTTTTATCCTTTTATGTATGTCAATGTTTCAAAAGCTAATGTTCTAAATCTTCTAACAGATAATTTTCCTTTCAAACCAAAAAATCAATTCCAATTAATATCAATCTCGATACTACTTAATTCCATTATCGGATACATTACATATGCAAGATTAGATAATCACAGCTTCACCTTCAATACTCCCTCATTGAACCGCTTGTACACCGACCTCCAAAAATCCATTCTGTGCTTATCCGGGTTGGTGACCATTTTCGGTTTCTCGCTAATATCCAGACAATCCAGTTTGAATTCCTCCTTGGACTCTGGGGAAATTTTTTGCACTGGATCCCACCGGTAGGGGAGTGAGCTGTCCTCCGGTGGAGTCGGATTGCCATACTTGGCAAAGTTGGTCCACATCCGACACATGTAGTAGCGTACCCGTGCCTCCGGCGAATCGGGTTCTACCTTAACCGGAGCCATTCGAAATCTGGAATGTTGAGAAATTAGAGGATTTATCGATTTGTGGACAGAATTTCTTTATATGAGTGGTGAGCTGCGAGACGGCAGTGCCACGGTTTGGCACGGGATGCCATCAAAGAAGACAGAACAATAAGAACGTATAGCAAGTTATGAAACTAAAAGTAAATGCAAGTAAAACAGACTTTTCGAAATTTGAAACAGCTTACAGTTTCATACTCTTAACAGCTTCGCAAATAGGATACAATTGCGTGCGATGGACAGATTTCTTTTGAGAAAACTATCGAACATAATCCAAACGTATCCTAGATGCGGGGCGCTTTACAGGCACAACTTAATTCGTCAAAAAAAGTCATTTGGTATTGTCCCCGACTTATATTTAAATAAATCAATTTGGAGTGAAATCAATTATACTCTATTACTACACTCAGAGCCGTAGCGTGCATTCCCGGCGCCATTGGCTAAATCTGTTTTTGGCGCCCCTCTCTTACTAAAGAAAATATGTGCAATATTTTACATTCTAATAACAGGGTGTCGACTACCTGGAAAACCTGGAATGTCAGAGAAAGTCAGGAAATTTCAATTCGGGCCTGGAATGCAGGGAAAGTCAGGGTGTTTTGATTGAAGTTAGGGAATAAATTACAAAAACCATTGTTGACCATTTATGATGATTTTTTAAAATTCAGTTTTCAATCCATGAAAAAGGACCAATAAAGCCCAATAAATCTCTAATCAATAACAGAGGTTCCAAAGCCACGTTGCTCGAATGTTCCAGATAGATCTTTTTTTTATAAAATATCACATTACTTTTTGATGAACTTACCGCCCAATTTTTGAAAATTTTCTATTGAAAGTAGTTGAAACTGAATCAAATGGTTGAAATGGGCTATAGTTCAGAACCGTTCAAACAACAATCATCACAAATGTTCAACCTAAAACCAACAACTAGATATTTGGAAGCTTGTTTAAAGAAAACGTCGAATACTATCTTTGTTGACCTATGACGGCACTCCACAGCATCGGCATCATCTCCAAACAAGAATCTGTAGGTAATGTTTTAAAATCATTTCGTGAACTTCCATTTGATGATGGGCTTATAATGTCATTGATCGATCATTCATCATATATTTCGCTGACTATACTATGCTTGGTGAAATTCAATGTACATATGTAAAGGTTTGTCAAAAGTACTTACATAAATTGATAAGATAATTCATCGGCATGACTCGCTCCAGGCACGCTTAGGTTTAGCAGTTTCTTGTACATGTTCAACATTCCGTCGAAGCTAAAGTTATAAAAGTACAGCGGGGATTGGTGCTGAAATCGGGAATGTAGCTCACTGCAAATGTTTGCAAAAATTGTAAAATGATAATCACTCATCAAATCTGCCAACTGTGGAAGAGTCTTTGTGTCGACCGACTGATTTCCAAAATAAAATTTCTTAATCTCCTCACCCAGCTCGTTGCTGGTCTTTGTACCAGGATTCACATTTACACTTCGTGGAATCATGCGAGCCATATCATTATCATACAGCTCTAGTTTTTTAATGCCATCCAGCAGCATGATTGTGCCCTCCTTATTATTCACTCCCATCATAACCGGTATGTTAGCGATACTATTTGGAGTCTTAAGTACATCAATTGGCGGTTTTGTCACAATTGCATCAATGGCAGATTCACTCTCCACTACCGGTTTAAATGGTATGGGTAGTCCACGAATCTTTTCATCATCCGTCAGAACAGCCGTCATCCGTCCTATAATATCAGCAGTAGATGACGTCATCAACGATTCATAAACGTCTTCATCAGTCGTTCCTTTGCATCCGACCAATTTGGCCAACGTTCTCGCCTTGTACTCTGGATCACGTTGCATAACCCATTCCATGATACTGCATCCACTCTGACAGATGGCTTTATGGAAATATTGTCTAGAATTGGGCGACAGCAAATGCAAATGCACTGAGGCACCTCCAGCGCTTTCTCCAAAAATCGTCACGTTGTTTGGATCGCCACCGAACTTCCCAATGTTCTGTTTAACCCATTTCAATGCCATCAGTTGGTCCTTTAATCCGGCGTTCCCTTCGATACCTTGGCTCGGTAGATAAGTGAATCCCAGTGGACCAAGTCGGTAGTTCAATGTTACTGCTACAACATCTTCTTGTACGAGGTATTCAGGAGAGTAACTAAAATAAAATCAGGCATATATTGAGTTTTCACTAAATCAATCTTCAAAGATCTCACCAATCACTGTTTCCACTGCCAAACATAAATGCTCCTCCATGAATAAATACCATCACTGGAAGTGCCTTCTCCTCACTTCCTATCTTTGGTGAATACACATTCAGATAAAGACAGTCCTCTGAGCCTTCCACCTTTTGGGAAAATATATTCCTACTAAAGCACACATCGCGTTCCACACTACAATCCAATATCGGATACTGAAATTTGTCTAAAGGCTGCGGAGCCTTGTAACGTAGCTCTCCTATAGGTGGCTTAGCGTACGGAATCCCCCGGAAAGCGAATGATTCATTTCCGTTGGGAAGCTTTTCCCGAACACCGGATACTGTGCCTTGATGTACTTCAACATTAATGCGATTAGCAGCGCTCATCTGTGAAATATAAAGTTTTAAACAGATTTGTTTCAACTATCTTTTAATCACAATTCTACTAGCCTTCAAAGACTGTTCAAGAATATTCAACATTTTTCTTCCAACGTAAATTCACACTCCAGACACATCCACCTTATTCAAAATTTCTTCCAAAACTAACCGATGAACAGAAAATCGTCGTATAATGAGTTTGCTAATCTTATCAAGCTCATTCAGTTTCCAATAACTTAGCTCAGAGCATATAACATATAGCAAGATTTGCAAATGAGAAAACCGATTCATCCACCAGCACTTTTATTTTGGTTCAAAGTCCATTTCAAATTCGCAATGTCATCCTCTTCTTCGTCATAAAAGCGACGAACAACCCAAATATTTTTTATTTATTATCAGACTAACGCCGAAGTGACCTGTGCAGTGCCTAGAAGTCTTCTCCATTCAGTTCGGTCTATGGCTGTACCTCGCCAACCCTCGCAGTCTGCGGAAGGTTCGCAAATCATCAAATTGATCAACCCAAATATGTTACTACTCAAATCTCAAATTTAAAACAAACAAACAGAAACCACATAATATACTTGCCGATCGAGTTACAGAGCCAATTTCGACATGACGTAGCAACTTGCAGCCAAAGGATCTTATAACGTATATCATTTTATGCAACACTTACGGCGCCCTTGCGAGTGCTTAGCTATTATTGAAATAATGAGGAGATCCAATATAAGCAGTACCTAGTCCCCTCTGTTACGAACAACAACAAAAAACGATAATATTTATATGATGAAATTTTGTAGACGAAAATGCAAACTTTGTGATGTATCTCTTTTTGGACTTCGATCTTTCCGCTTGCGTTTGAGGGGAAGTTAGTCTACTGAGCTGCTTCAATTGGTCGTGGAGGACAAGTGACGCTTGTAAATTTATAGTCTGTGTTGGATGTATTATGCTAAAACGTCATAAACATAAAGAATCGTTAGAATGAACATCGCAAAATGCGAGGAAGTCATTCAAGCTTAGTAGAGAAAGCATCCGTCCAGTATACTGGGGTCATGATGGGTTCAAACACCACCAAAGGAAAAGTGATTACCTCCAATTCATTTTTCGAGCTAAATCTTTCACATGCTAAATCATTCACAATCTTCACATCGAATTTTCAAATACTGTGTACAATCATAATAAATTGTATGCAAGTTTGAGGTAGGAAGGAAAATGTGAACATCAGTGGCGCAAAATTCGTATTCATACAAAGTCAGTGAGACTGGAGTCACGTGGACGATGCATTCCTATTGGAATGTAAGGCAGCAACTGTATACAAATCCCATTTGGGTTATGTATGTATTAGGGACGTTCCGATACTTCAAAATATCGATATTTGGGGCACGACAAGCGTATCAAAAAACAATATTCAACAGAGAACCAAATTAGAGGCCTGCGACTTCGTGGAAGGCCACGAACACGCTGGCTGTACGCGGTGGAATCTGACCTGGGGACCCTGAACGTTCGGGGTAACTGGAGAAACATCGCCCTAGACCGACGATTATGGAGCTCTACAATACGCCAGGCATAGGTGTATCGACGCTGTAGCCAACCAGGTATCCAGGTAGGTAAGCGAATCGAAGTATCGATATTACCGATATATCGAAATAAAAGGTATATATCGGAGAATCATTTGAGAACATTTACAATATATTTGTCGCTAATATTTATTTTCTATCGTTAGTCACCGTTTACAAAAATGAATACAAAACGCTTTTTGCCTTTCTCGAATAGGCTATAATGTTTAAACACACGCGAAACCACACATCGCTGACACTTTCAATTGCATGCGTACACACTCAGCTTTTAATTTCTGCAGCTTGGCAAAAATCCGCACAACCGTGCGCCAGCAAACATTTTGCTGAGATCCCGGTAAAAAAAATTAAGTGTGTATGTTTTTCATGGCCAACAATTAATTCTAAAGTACACAACCTTCTGCAGCGTACATGCGCTCAAACACGTTTGACCAACATTGACTGCGGCTTCAAGAAAATGCTTCGGTTACTGCCTTGTTTTAAAAAAAATTAAAACGGTTTGATTTTGGTTTGAGCTGCCGGGGACGGATTCAAGGTTCGCCGAACATGCGAGCCAATGTCCTGAACGAAACAGTGATGGAGGCGTATTTTCCTATGCATTTGGCTGAATTCACCATACAAACTTCAAATCAAATGCTCCAGCTTATCCAATAGGAAATTGGGCTGAAATTTTCAGAGATTGATTTTCTCACCCAAAGGCACAATTCTGCAGAATTCTGCTCTGTAGAATTCGACAACCTTTTGCTTCCTGGACCAGTCTAATGGGCTCCTGCCCAACCTGCTAAAAATGTACCACAGAAGTTGTTTACCAGGTCTGTTATCTTCCATGCCTCGATCCCCCGACACCACCGGATACTGCGACTACTTTGGGGATGGGGGCTGTGCTCATGCACTTCTTCTAAAATTCCGGCCCCTAGCTTAGGCTAGTTCGCCGACTGGCTGGCTGACCCACTGCTCCACTGCCACGTTGTCTCGATCCCTCGAATCCCTCTGACTCCCCCTGGCGTCGATGCGTCGAGTCCACCAGTTCCGGTGAAGAAAACTTCCGCTTTCGCCCATTTCGCCGACTTCGTCTTCGGATTGCAGAGTTGCGGTGGTTGATGACGTCCACTCCCTACATTCCCTGAAGCACTTCCTTCTTCTTTCTTCAGCAGGTTGGCTGATCGAGCGCCGGTTCAATGATTCCGCTTGGTAGAAGACTTCCGGTTCACCGGCGCCCCGCCGACCCGAGACTAAACACTGCTCACTGCGCTGGATTTCCCTCCAAGCCAACGCTTATTTGCTGGTCCCTTCTCCATCCACGATACTGCTCTGACAGTATTTGCGTCACGACTCATCTGCCTACCGCATTTCACGTATCTTTATCGTGACAAATTCGTTCTGCAATACTGTCCGCCCTTAGGGCAGGCATTGTTCTACGTGCTTCCGCGAACCTCGGACAATCGAATAACACGTGCTCTTGAGACTACTCTACGTTGATACACGCCGCACAGTGGGACCAATTACAAGAAAGACGGTCAAAAATGTTAGAAGTGAATCAAATGGTCTAGCAGGCCACATATTATATTTCATTGAATGGATGGTTCATCTTCTCGGCATCACCGACCTGTAAGCTAGAGTTCCACAACCGGAACGAGAGGCGGGGCACCAGTCGTCGACGTCGTAAGCACGCTAACGTTCTCAAAGGCAACGTGCTTGCACCAAGTGGTGCCTCATCAAATATCAATGGCTGGCGCCGCTAGTGTAGAGTTTTATTTCGGCAGCCCTTACTTTGCACCGTTCAATGTGGAAAAACGATCCATAAAAAATGAAAAAACGATCCATAAATAACATCTGAATGTTCCATAAACGCTACCATAAATCCATAAAATAGTTCGAGAGATTCCATAAAGAATATTTTTATGATCCATAAAACTTTGAAAAATGATCCATAAAAACTATATATTGATCCATAAAATTTCAAATTTGCGCAATTTATATCCTGATGATGATCCATAATTTCAGCCATATGATCCATAATTTTGGTCATATGATCCATAATTTTAATAATGTGATCCATAATGCTTGGAAAGAAGGCCAATGAAACTATATTAATTGATCCACACATTTTATAAAATCTATGGATCTTTTTAAAAATTTATGGATCATATCACCAAAACTATGGATCATTTAACAAAGTTATGGATCAAATGGCCAGAATTATGGATCATCATCACGATAAAAAAATGCGCAAATTTGAAGTTTTATGGATCAAAATATAGTTTTTTATGAATCATTTTCCAAAGATTTATGGATCATTTGTCATATTTTCATGGGAAAATAGCAAGAATTGTATTGTTTTTCTTGACCATGTTAATGGAACATATTTCCCAATTAATTGCTAAATTTTAGCTTAGTTATGGATCGAAAAATTATTCCTTATGGAATCTCATTAACTATTTTATGGATTTATGGTAGCATTTTAAGGAACATTCAGATGTTATTTATGGATCGTTTTCCAGTTTTTTATGGATCCGTCTTTATCGTTTGTATGCAAAAGTATGTTTTGGCGTTCTATTTCTATGAGCACTTTCACAGCTATTAACTGCTACCTTTAATTACCAATTTCTGCCGCCTCACTGCAGTGCTAACAAAAAATGTAACTAACAGCAAGAAGATAATACAATAATAATTTTATACATAATAAAGACCAAGTACTTTCTGCGCAATCAAAAATAATTTACGAACGAATATGCGTGGCTTTATTAGTTCTAGGACTTCACTTTGTAATGGTACCAAATGTAATAGGTTTGGGCGATGAATACGTTGTGGCCAACATATTGAAGCAGTTATATAAATGTTACAAGATTTAAGAGAATTGAAAATCGCAACATGCTCAACTCGTATTGACTGTAAAAGTAAGATCTATTCGATTAGAATGATTAAAATCTGTGTTTACATCATCGTCAAGTATTCTACTAACAACCCGTGACCCATGTTATTAATTTGGAACACTTTGAAAAAGGGGTTTTGACCGTCTTTCTGAAGATTGGTTCTACTGTGCGCCGGGAAGAATGACGATGATGCATGGCCACACCCCCATCAGCACAAGTCAGTCTAGTAAAGTATTACTAATTTTCAGCCGACACTGTATTTTTTCTTCGGTCTTGCTATGCAAGGGAGCTATTACTACGTTCATAATAGGCCACGCAACCAACTTGATAACATATTTGAAACGTGCTATATAGTTGTTATGAAAGAGTTATTTTAATCTAGTTAAAACCGTTTGTACTAGCTCTGCCAAATGTCCTATTCGGCCAAATGTCCTATTCGACCAAATGTCCTTTTCGGCCAAATGTCCTATTCGGCCAAATCTCCTATTCGGCCCAATGTCTTATTCGGTCAAATGTCCTTTCGGCCAAATGTCCTATTCGGCCAAATGACTTTCTGCCAGATGGGTTTCGGCCTAATGGTTTGTTCGGCCGAATGGGTTTCGGCTAAACGACCCTTCCCCGGGTAATCTTTAATCATACTCCAAATGTTTTATTCAATAATCATAATAGTTATTCATTTGTCATAAGACGAGTTTGTACAATCCCATTGAATTCCACCACTTAATTGTATCTTGACAGATACGTATTTCGACCTCAACAGTAAGGCCGTCTTCAGTGTCGAGTCAAGTACGAGACACTGAAGACGGCCTTACTGTTTAGGTCGAAATACGTATCTGTCAAGATACAATTAAGTGGTAGAATTCAATGGGATTGTACAAACTCGTCTTATGACAAGTGAAGACATTCCACTAAAAAGCTCAAAATAATTTTCTTAACAAGTTATTCATTGTCAAAAATTAATTTAATCGGTAATCATAATCATTAATCATTGTCAAAAATGAATAAATCATTATACATAATCCTTGATCATAGGGTTGAATAATTCAATCATAACATATTTAATCATTCATTGGAAGCTTTATTCATTAACGCTCAGAGAATTTTAATTCGAGCAACACTTAACAATATATACCCTTCGTCATCAACAGAGTTTGTTACTGGCAAACGCACCTCAAAGCATGCCTTTTTTAGAACCCAAACGCAATATCACAAGAATCATTTGAAAAACTTCTAAGACGAGTTTAGTACATTCCATTCAATTCCACTACGTCAAATACGAATTTCTTCAGTGTTGAGGTCGAAATACGTATCTGAAAAGATAACAAAACGAAGTGTAATTAAATGGAAAGTACTAAAATCGTCTTAGACAGTTGAACACATTCCACCAAAAAAGCTTTAATATTTTTTCTGAAGAATCATTTGCCTTCCATGCTCTCATATTTCCGAGAATGCGATTTCGTAACCATAGTTAGATTCTCGAATATTTCCAAGAAAACAGTAACTATGATAGCATAAAGCCCAAATTTGCTGTGTAGGGATAATGCAAAATAACGGGATGAAAAGTTAGCAACAAAATTGTCTTCTTTTTTGTTGCTGACAAAAATTTTCGGATCTTTGTCATTATCATCTCCGACAAAAACAAAGCTTTGTCGTTGGTTCTTTTCTATCGCTTCTTCGCATATGCATACAAAAAAATAGATTCCCTGCTTTGAATTTACTAACGCCACTCACCTATTATGTACCAAGCGCCTCCACAGTCCACACGCATCTACGCACTAAAAAGTCGAGTGTCGACACCAAAACCAGAGAAATTAACTCTTAGGTAATTAATTGCCAACTGCCTCACAAATCCAACTATCCGTTTTTTATTTTGGCCTCCATTTATTTTGAATGGAGCAGGATACTTGATTATCCGATACAAAATCCGTGGACATTTCCGAGGTGTGAGGCTACCTTACAAGTCAATTCGTATCTTGAGCTTTCTGGCATCGGAATATAACGACTTCTTCCAATGTGAATGTTATCAACATTGAAGTGATTCTCTGCCATTTTTAAATAGCATCAGCGAGTAATGCTTGTTAGCTATTATATAGGTATTCCACTTCCATTCGGTTAATGACATTGAGTTCTACCAGATCGCGACAGTAGTTAGATGAGATTTTTTTTTTGTGTTTGATTATCAGAAATAAACACAGCAAAAGGTATGGGGTGATCCACGCCATGTAAAAACATATAAGCTCCAAAATTTTAACGTTGGAAATTTAATTTAAAAAAAGCTGAGACCTCATTGCTCATCTCGACTGGATAAGACTTTCATACGTATGATTTGATCGACTTGAGTCGAAATGTGCAATGCCACCCATGAGTTGTGCAAAAAGTCTTATTTAAATTGGAGCTTTGATTACGTCCATTGATTATTTTTATTCTCAAATTGTGCATATAGTTAAATATAAAAAAAAATGTCAGTGTGCTTATATTCAATTTATTGCCTTTTATATCTCCCACATCTATGGCGGCGGTTTTGCTTTCGTCTTCCGTCATTGTCCTATAATCTACTTAAGGAGGAAGAAAAATCAAGTCGAAGTCTAATAAAGATGTTGGCACAATAACGGTTAATATAGTTATGTTGAAAAGAAAATTATTTTGCGCTTTTAATGTCAAAGGTACAATCAAGTGGTTGAATTAAATGGAATTGTACAAACTCGTCTTATGACAAGTAATATAGTTAGTTAACGTCTAAAAAGTGCGTCTGAGAAAAATGTAGATTTCCAAATCTCCTATACCATTCGTTATGCTGTTTGAATTAAACATTTAAAAAAATATATGCATCTTCACACTCCTCGAAGCCCATTGAGTCTGCAACTCCGGCCATGAGTTTACAAAGGTTTATGTTATGCTAAGCTTTCTGATAATTGTGTAGGTACGAATCTCCACATTTGACATTTTTCATCGCTTTTAAAATAATGAAAAATGTTATACTCGATTCCTATACATATAGTATATGTTGCAATGCAACATATCCCTAGTATATGTTGCAATGCAATATCAAAAAAAACCACGTCAATTTTATTCATCCAAAGCATTTCAACACAGAACACAGCGGTAGTGAAGAATAAGTTTGTAGTGAATGCAAAATATCGCACCTGCGCAAAGCACACACAACATTGAATGAATGAAATATACCTACACATGAACATTCGTGCGTTAAACTAAAAAGTCAGACAAAAACAAAATCTACCGATCACTCACAAAATTTATCTCACAATTGGATAACTAGAACAAACAACCAGCACGGAACCTTCTCTCCCTCCCATCCTTGACGTCTATTGCCTTATAGCTGATAAGAAACTGATAGTGCACCCGAGTGATTGTTTGCGGTTTTGATAGTGTTTACAAATGATAAAAACAATATTTACAACTCTCAACCGGCAGACCAGTGCTTATAACCAACACATTGAGTGGACAGCTGATTCGTATCCGTATAATGATAATGCCACGATGAACGAACAAGTTTTAATTTGCGCCACTCGACACTCGCTAGGCTAGCGAACATCCTCGTACGATTTCTAGACTCAAGCGAGCTGTGCGGTGGTCAATCAAAGTGACTTTCATTCAGTCGACGGAGCTTGATGCGCGAAAGGTAGTCTGCACTAGTTGATGTACCGTCTTTGTCATTCGCGGTGTAGTTTATCCAAAACGATTGTCTTCAGTTAGAAAGTATAAATTAACAAATAATAGAGAAATGGCCAGTATCGATACAACCATACTACCGTTTGAAGAGAAGACCCTATATGTGCCGCCACTAGAAGAAGTATGCAAAGGTAGGTCAGCAAGAAAAAAGTTCAGCATCCGAGATACCAAACTGGTTTGTCTTTTTTTTTTCTTCAAGCGATGTATTTTGTCCGCGGCGTGAGACTTGTTCTTATTAAGATTAAAGTTACCGGTCGTGAATGCCTTCAGCACATGAACCAGACTATTTAGTGCACTAAATATTGTAAACTTGCCTCAATCCAATGTGGATAAAATACAACATATTCAAAAAGTGACTATCAACGATTTCTTTTTCGATATAATGTTCTTCGTGGTTTGAGATGTAATATTCATGGAAGTATAAACTTACCAGTAACCGCATAAGAAAAATAATTAGTTGGACCCGTGTGCTTTCAATACTCCAAATAGTCGCACAACGGATGTAGAAGCCATCGATAGGTGCCTCGGAAACCCATAGTGTTGAGTACCAATAGACTCAGTACGATGAATTGAAAAGACATCTTTATTGTTTCTGTTGTGAATGTAAGCAAAAAAGGACATTTTTATTGAGGCCTACGATTTTGGCACCCGGCGGATTAACCTGGTTTCCGCAAATATTGTCCTTTCAATGTCCCCTCCGCGTGTTTCTCTCATCTCATCAAAGTTACGTGCTGATGATGGTATCTGATAAGTGGAGGGAAAAAGGGGGGAGGGGGGTGAACAATACCTCAGTCGAAACCTGTCTGGTCTGGTACCTGGGCGTTCCCCACAGTATACTGTGCCTTGTCGTGTTAAACCGGGATTATATATATCCAGTGCAACTCGTGGGATTATACACTTCATATTCAGCGTTATGCAAGACTCATATAAATTGCATTCAATACACGGGTTACTGTCCGAAGTAGATCCTCTTGATTCTGAGTTAACTACTGATACTGTGTGAAAAAAGTGTTTGAGAAGATTGCAATTGGACATTTGTTACAGTGTTACAGACTAATTCAGAATTATTTTCAAAATTTTATTTTGAATCTTTCTGGTATTGCAGTAACTAGTCCAAATCGGGACAGCATACAAAATGACTGGTCTAAAAATTTGTTTGCAAATCAAAAAAATGTTCTTAATGATTTTCCATTTATAAGTTAATATTTTTGTTACATCTGGCTTGAATGCCTTCAATGTGATATTAAAAAGAAAATTTATCTAGCCTAAGTCCTAATATTTGACTTCGCTAATCCAATTAATTGGAACCCCATTCATAGTGACAATTTGTCTGCTACAATGTTTAAAGTAATAAGCTCACGGCTTATGTGGGAAAATTTTAAGCTGACTTTTGGATGCAGTCGGGAAAATTATCTATTTTTGCAAGTGAGTAGGAAAAAATATCCAAACTTTTTTTTGCAATCTACTACAAATGACACGAAGGCTTCGCCGTTTGGAGTAAAGGCACGTGTCATCTGTAAACCACGATTTTTGACTCTCTTGTGGTCAATCAGGTAAGACAGAAAAAAATGTTATACAATATGGCCCCAGTATGCTGCCTTGGAGTACACCAGCTCTTACAAATACCTAATCTATCAGATTTAGATTTCTGATAGTCTACCTGTAGTGACCGATCTGATAAATACTTTTGCATCAGTCGAATAATGTACAGAGGAAAACTAAAATTCATCAAATTTACAAACCAGCATGTCAAACCCTGTCAAATGCTTTCTCTACAACAAGAAGAGCAACTCTAGTCGAATCAGATTTGTTAAGTCCATAGGGGCTAGCTTTTGGGGGGCGAGGCACTTTTTGCCCCCTCAATAATTATCTAAGGGGGTAAAGTGTCGTTTCGCCCCCTCAATATATTTTGCCGTCAAAACTTCACTATCCAAACGAAGTTTATCCATAAATTGTCATATTATTGCAAAGGCCAATTCAAATAGCTACCGGACTATTTTATTTACATTGGATGTGGAGCCTATTTTTGCGTCGCTATGTGCGTTCATGACCATAAAAATCCTAGATGACGAAAAGAGAGCTTTATTTGTTCATTGTTTGGCTTACCTATTATACTTGGTTGTAAGAGATACCATCATATTTCAAATTGGGCTCTCAGGAATCAATTTTGACTGGGATTCTGTTTCAGGTTCTTCAATCAAATGATACCACCAATCTAGGACTGCTTTGCCCAATAAGATGGACTGTGAAGTATGTGTAGCAGTCGTCCTGTCCTGGTGAAATATTCTGGTTCATTTGAATTTTTCACAAATTTGTCAGACAATTATGTTTCAGGAGACGCGGCGCAATACACAAACAAACAAACAAAACAGTTGATGGTGCAAAGAGATATGTTTCTGCAGTTGTTGATAGAAGGTACCAAATCCACTGAAAGCGTCTCAGATGTCGTGCACTATCTGCAGGAACAACCGCATTTGATAGATGCTCTGCCAAAATTGATCAAGTTTGTGAAGGTATTGATCGCCATTCCTATACTGCTGCTACTGCAGAGTGACCATTTCTGGGCTCCGAAGGTTGAAAACCTATAGAAGATCCAGTATGGAACAACAGCGACTGAATTCCATATCTCTATTGCACTTCCAAAAGGACATTTATTGGCGAATAAATTGAATGTGGACGAAGTGGTGTTTCAATTTATTTCAAGGAATAGCCAGAAAAAAATAAGTTTATATGTAAACATGGCTCATTATATTTTTAAATCAATTGAAAGGATGTTTAAGTGTTGTAACTGGCCTGACCCGGACGAGGTTTAAGTTCTAGCGATATGCAGTTTATTCTTTTTATTAGCTCCAATCAGCATATATAGATAACGGACGGTTTTTCGTATCGGTGTCAGAACAAATCGACGACGGAATTCAGTTGCTGAGTATTGTTGCAACGTCCAGGTCACGAGACAATTTACATCTGGTTCAGAAGAAATCGAATTTATGTTGATTCAAGAACCAAAAATATTTGCAATATTGGCACTGGTATAAAACATCTCAATAGTAGAGAAGAGGACGAAATGTAGTGGATAAAAATGGATTGAGGATTTTTGTTAAAATTATTATTGAAAAATACCATTATCTGCAAATCCTTGAATTCTACATTTGACTATGTTCTAATGTAGATTACAAAGAATTGCTGATAATGGTATTTTTCAATAATAGTTTAATCACAACTCCTGCAAAAATGGTAACTTGACTTAGAAACCTCGTGGTTAATGCCTATGGAACTGCTGAATGCACACTAAGCAGCGATCCGGCAATGTCTCAGTGGGGGATGTAATGCAAATAAGAAGAAGATGAACCATCTATTCCATTCTTTTTAAAATAATCTTTCCAAACAGCTTACTTATTAAAGAAAGCGAACTGGTTGGGTGATAACTAGAAGCCTCAGCTGGATTTTTGTCCTGCTTCACAATTGCAACAACTTTGGCGTTTTTCCATTTATCTGGAAAGTATACCAATTGAAAACATCCATTAAATAAATTAACCAAAAAGGATTTAAAAAAATTCTCAGAAAGTTTGTTTATAAGTATGTAGAAAATAGCATCATCACCCGGGGCTTTCATGTTTTTAATTTTTATAGTAATATATCTCACTTCATCCAAATTAGTTCCCAACGAAGGGTCAAAAACATTCACTTGATTGAGATTAAGAATGTCTTCGAAGGTCCGTGTAACCTAATCATCAATTGGACTAGTGAGACCTGTGTGTGTGTACAAACTAACCCCCACTGTCTGGCAGTGATGTTATGGAAGAAAGCTGTCTGATAAAACAGTCAGATTTAATCCGGGAGTTAGAAAGTGCTAGCTCTACTGCAGCTCCAGTGACCCATTTCAGAGTGCCTGGTATTTCATGTCCACTCCGAGGTCACTATCACTAACAGTAAGCCCCGCATAAATACATTCAGATATCAAATGGATATATGCAATATATTTATACTTCCGGGATCAAGATTTATATCCATGATACATCATAAATATACATCGTTGAACTCAGACCGTATTTAGTGAAATCAGTTTTTATATATATATATTTTTAAGTATGGAACGGACTCACCATATTTGAAACTTTCCAATCCATCGTTTGTGCCTGACCATTTTGATCCAACCATAATCATTCTCTATAATCTTTGAATCGTCTCAAATATAATTAGGGTAATTGTCGGGAAATTTTGAATCATTTTGAAACATCTTCTCATCGTCATCATCTGGCTCTGGATTGAAACAAGTGTCCTCACATCTTGCCTTCGCTCACCCGGTCAGCAATAATTTATCAAAAAAGCACAAACAATGTCACTAAGAATTTCTAGTTTTAAAACATTCACTTTAGTCTCAGAAACTTGACTTTTTTTTTCTCAAAGAAACGGTTTTTTTTTTTCATCAATTGGACTAGTGAGACCTAGACTAAAATTATGGGCACTCTCAAATTGTTGAGCAAGTTTTTTAGCCTTTTCGCCATTTGTTAATAAAATTTTATTTCCATCTTTAAGCGCTGGAATTGACTTTTGAGGTTTTTTTTTTAAATTTCCAAAAGGGTTTCGAACTGGGATCCAACTTCGAGACATTATTCTCAAAGTTGGTATTTCTCAAAATAGCGAAAAGTTTTTTAATTTCATTTTGCAATTCTCGCCAAATAACTTTCAACGCGGGATCGCGAGTTCTTTGGTATTGCCTTCGCCTCACATTTTTTAGACGGATCAGTAGCTGAAGATCGTCGTCAATAATAATGGAGTTGAATTTAATTTCACATTTAGGAATTGTAATGCCTCTGGCTTCGACAATTAAATTTGGTTAAAGCACCAGTCTAGCGTACTGTAGGGTCATGGCTTCGAGTCCCATCGAAGGGGAAGTGGTTACCTCCAATACATTTTCCAAATCAATATCTTCCACATAACGTACATATCCACATATGAGTTTTCATAACATTGTAAATTAACGTCCAAGTCGGGTGGTTTAATCCCCGGAAATGGGCAATTAACTTTGATTGAACTGAATTAAATTTGTCAAAGATACGAGAGCATTATCAATATCACTTTTGGTATCGAGAGGAATATCAACATCAAAATTCCTATCGATATACGTTTTATATAAATCCCAATCAGCTCTATGATAATTAAAAGTAGAGCTGATTGGAGTGTTAATGGCTTCTTGTGAGATTTCGAACGTCACAGGAAGGTCCCAGTCAACATTTTGGTACCTACAACTCTCGATATAGGTTATTATATAAGAACCAACTTAATCGTATATAATGCACGAATTGGCTATATACGTACCAAAGTGGAGGCGATATAGGTACATACGAGTTTTATTTCACGATTTCTCCCGACATCATATGAACAGTATTACGATTAAACATTAAAATATTAAAAAAAAATACCAGCACCAAGTCTCGAACATGCGATCTTTGGATCTGAAGGCGGATATTCTACCACCGCACCATACCGCACATCTTGAAGAGAATCGGTTTTTTGTCCAACATAAACTACACAATTTATATCTTTACAACTGCTTGAAACTTCTACAAGAGATTTAGAATGAAGTGGTTTCTATTGTATTACGATTCACATAGACATTCATTAGCACTGATATAGGATATTGCAAGGAATATAAGTCATTACGAGGATTTATTCACACAATTACGATTGATTTCCACTACGGTGAAAATGATCGTATACGATGCATTTCATACAACATTTTTCGACAATAATCTGACAAAGTTCAATATGCAGTGCGATTTAGATTTTTGTTGGACGCAAATGCGACTTTATTTGCTGTATGTTATACGATATGTGGTTTACTGGGGTGATCATAGTCAAAGTCAGCATGAGTTATCAATTGGCCACACAACTGACTTGAATCCGTTAAAACTAAATCAATTGTAGAAGGATTTCGACTGGAAGAAAAACAATTTGGTCCATTAGGATATTGAATAGTATAATATCACGCAGAACAATCTTCAAATAAAATTTTACCACTGGAATTGCTTTGAGCATTATTCCATGAACGGTGTTTGGCATTGAAGTCACCAAATATGAAAAATTTGGATTTGTTGCGAGTTAGAATTTGAATATCAGCTCTTAACAAATTCCTTTGCTGCCCATTACAGCATATTACTAACATTATTTCATATTATTTAACAAAAGTGAACTAAATAAAATTCTTGAGAAATACCCCTCTGGGAAGAACCAGATTTCTTTTTTATCTTAATTACTTGGACTGGTGAAAATCCAAGTAATTGAGAAATTGCAATTTATCATCACTGGGGAGACCTTTCAAGTCGACTTTGAACAATCGCTCAGTATTGTCGTCGGACGTGAAGAATTTATGTCACTTCTCAGTTAAATACTGAAGAAGAGGTTTGCGATCGTCAGAGGACCCTGGCAAAACGCGGCAGTCACCCTTCCTGGCAATCCGGAATGAAACCTTGATCCCCTGAAAGTTACTCAGAATCTCCTAAAGCCAGAAAACTCGGCAACAGATACCACAATTGGCGGAATCCTTTGTTTTTTCGCATGGATCGAATCGCCTGGGCTAGAGGTAGATTCGATTTGCTCAATTTCGTCGTGAATCAAATCGAACTGATTGCTCAGTCCGATAGGAGAAGAATTATTTCCAATGTTAGAGTTAGAAGGAATATCTGAAGACTCCAGCTTCCAGCTTTGGCAGGACGGTCTTGAAACCTTGTTTCTTAGAAGGAAGTGGAGAATTCAGAGACTCCCCCCTTCCTCTTGTTTTTGTTAATGCTCATTGCTGAGCGTGGACCTTCGTGACCTTCTAAGTGGTTTTTTTACAGAACGGTGTCCCTGCAGGATTACCACCGCTTGTCGGAATTATACTTTCCCAAACGGGTCCAACGTAAAACGAAGGCACGGGTCAAAGCAAAGATCGTAACGGGATCAGTAGATACAACTAGCGCTGTAAAGCAATGTTGAAATTAAAATAGCTTCGGGTAGTATTAAAAACTTCCTTCAACAAAGAGAAAAGAACCGCACAGTACGAAAGCATGATGCGTTCTGATCCAAAATGCCTCGTTTCTTCGTTATTGCTTGTGCTAGTTTTGTAAAATGTCATCTGCATTTCAGTTCATGTGCAGTACACAACGCCCATTTTCGCCTACTATGCATGGCAACGTCTGCTGGGTCAACTAGTTTCTATTAAAATCAAAATCCCAAATTAGCTCCGGTGTCAAAAACAAGTGCTGCACGACTGTACTTGTATGTTCATTAGGAGCAGAATCGCACAAGTCCTATATTCCCCTTTACTTTAATATGAACTACGAAGTGATGATAGCTGAATTCATCACTTTGTGGACAGCACACCGTATTTGGACCAATTTGTTAAACATTCCACAGACCTTATAGTCCTTTCTATCTGCCTCTGCATCCATTTATCAGATTGTTCTCCAAGCTTTGTTGGGTAGGATTTAAGGACCTGTCTGGAGAATCATTTTAGAAAAATCGAGTTCTTACCGATTATGGTCCTCTGGGTTTATAAATAGTTAACACATTTTAAGTTATTGCTCTTCATTATTATCATTTACCAATTTGTGATTTACGTGCCATCTGAACAACTTACAATGAACCTCGTATCGATATCAGTTTAAGGGTGTAGATCAAGTGTATCAAGTATTTTGACAGAATATGAAAGTCAGTTCTACTTGAACGTATAGTAAGGTGGCTCAAAAAACACTTTTTGAAATATTTTGATGGGCCGCCCTCTTATTCGGTTCTATTTAATGCCCTGATGCTCTCGACAAAATTTCAGCCAAATCGGTCAACGTTTGGGCGGTGCTAAACTCGTTGGAAGTTTATATGGAAAAATGTATGCAGAAACACCGAAAAACAGTGATTTGCAGTTGGACGGTACAATTTACGATGAAGAACTATCATACTCATTCAGTTCTTGTCAAATTCAATGCAGAATGTTATGCTGAAAACCGCGAAAAGTTTAGAGTTTATTGGGCAAAGATATTAGCATTTTACTGGAGTGCTGTATGGGTGAATTTATTTCTTTTCAAAGGTAAAAGAAACGAAATTTGCTCGAACCCCACTGCAGAGAAGTGCTAATAACTTCGCCGGGCAAACACTAATCGTTTCGCGGTTTTCAGCATAACATTCTGTATAAATTTCTTCAATATCTGAATGAGTATGATAGTTCTTCATTGTAAATTGTACCGCCTAACTGCAAATTACTGTTTTTGGATGTTTCTGCATACATTTTTCCATATAAACTTCAACGAGTTTAGCACCGCCCAAACGTTGACCGATTTGGCTGAAATTTTCTCCAGAGCAGGCCCATCGAAAAAATGGAAAAAAGTTTTTCCCATACTAATTTGAGCCACCCTAACGTATAGCCTATTCATCAGTTATATCATTTGATAAAATAATGTATCTTGATATGAATCGTCGTGTACTTTATATCAGTGAAAGTTAAATCTGTGACATCGGAACACTATTTAACAAGCGATAAGGAGTTTGATTAGGCTATTAGTAATCCAAGGATCCATTTATTTATAAATCATTCTGCTTTACCATTCCAAACATTATACGGCATTATTAGCAAATTATTTCTTTTTTCTAGATCAAAGTTTCGATAGATGAAAAGCAACAGTATTGAAAATTTTCATTAGAATGTGTTTCGTCTACGTGACAAGGCCAATATTAGGCGATTTTGGTGTTTCTGTCGCGGATTTCGCGGATTGGAATTTGGTCAGTTTTTAACCGCCCTGTAATCAACATGTTAAAAGATTTCACATCCACCCACTCTTCGTCATATGGGTGTGGAAGCATGTTTAGCCTCATTTGGGACAAAGGAATTTTTGTTGAGTGATTTTACACAAAACTACCAAAATGTGGGAAAAAATGCAATAAAATATAAAACATATACACCATTATGAACGCATATATTGAATACGTTTATATTTTTATTAACATTGCGCTAAATATCCACCTTGTGTTCAAAATTTCACATGACCAAGAGTTAATAATGTTTTCTTCTCTTAATTTCCCACAGTTGTGGCTGCTGGACTTAAGTCTAATTTTGAAACAGTTCAGGTTGAGGTGGTAGACTGTCCGAACCTCACTCAACACCCGTTCCACCTCGCAGGGCAAGGTAAATAATGATTTTGTTTCTTCTTCAAACATAATTTCCTCATAGCCCTTTCATTCTAGGTCTCAATGGCAGCCCAACTCTTCTGGAACTAGGTGGCCCACCGTATCTACTTCCTGATGTGGACTACACCAAACTGTACGATCTGGTGTCTATTTCCGAGCAAGCCCTTAATGTTAAGAAAAAAGAGTTCCTCGCGATAGGAGCCGGAGCGGGCCCGTATCCATTAGTCGACTCCAACTGCGAAGGCATGTATAACCTCAAAGTACATGCTAATGGTCACGTGCTCAGTGAAAGTCACCTGGCACGAGTTTCACCTGATAGAAAAAGGGTTATTCTGGAGAAGATACCCAACACAGAAACGCGCTGTGCTCTACTGGCTAACATTTTCCTCAGTGAAGGCAAACCTGGAAAAGTTCTCAAAGTCAGCTGCAAAAAACGAACTGGCAAGAAAGATTTTATCGCCAGCATCCGCACTACGCTGGAACAGCACTACAAAGAACGCGCGGTTGGCATGGGAGGTGTGTTCCTGTTGAAAAACGGAAAAGCCAAACAGCATGTGATGTCGCCATTTTCGGAGACTCCCATATACACGGAGGATGAGCTGAACACCTGGCTGAATTTCTTCGACATGTCTGCAACATTGATTGCAGTCGGCACTCTCGTTACAAACGAATGTGATCTGGACCTGCGATTGCAACACTTCCACAGTTTCTCGAGGCACGGAGAAGGCGGCCACTATCACATTGATACGACCCCGGACACGGTCGAATACGAAGGCTATTTCAATTTGGGAGAAAAAATCGTACGGGTCGACAAACCAATCAACACTCACAAATTCGGACGTGATTGATGATACGGTGTACGGCATCACTCACTTTTCAAATACGAAGACAGAATCCAATAAAAAATGTGACGTAAAGGGCGGAGGTCAACAGCAATTAAATGCCTGATTAATGTTGTTTTTGAACAAGAGATAATTCATTTTCGTTTCGTGTATGTACGTATAGCTTAGCATTTCATGTCAATGTCAGCCGCAAGCGAATTTTTTGAGTAATGATAAGCCATAGCAGATGGTCGATCTGGTCGTTGTTAGTGAGCGTGGATAGACACTTTCTTTGGAGGGCTTGAATCGAACTGCATAGCCTCGATTTTGCGATAGTAGCAAGAAATCTAATCAAGTTACTGATCAAATAAAATGGGGAGACGGGGAGGGGTCACTTCCTTTTACTTTGATGTTTAGTTTCTTTGTAACATCGTTACATTCAGCCGACCGTAGGTTTTGCTGTTGGACAACGTCTAACCCGAAGGTACAGAGTGTCGATTACCTGGAAAACACTAGAAAACCTGGAATTATCAAGGAATTATTGTAAACCTGGAAAAATCAGGGAATTTTCTTGGGCCAATCAGGAAAATCAGCAATAGAAAGTGAACATTTTGTGTTTATAGCGTTTGTTCAAATAAAGAGTCGAAAATACACGCCTTAATGTTAAAATAAATGGGACATATGCCATAGGACAATGAGCCAAATGCAAGTTATCAAACAAATCACCTCATAAGAGTATAGATTTTGTTTCTTGTGGGCTTGAACGGAGTTGAACTGGGGCACGTAACCCATCAAATTGAATATTTTCATTAAATGTAAATATATGTATACGTTAAAATTTCTGTGAATTTTAAATCTGATTTTTCAATTTAATAAATTTTTGAATAAATTTTCAAAGATTTTATTCCAAGAATTGCCGGAGGAACTCCTGGAAGTATTAAGAAATTTCGTTGAAAATTCCGGAATAGCTTCGGGAATTTCTTTCAAAAATTCCCTCAGGTTCTCCTTTGAAAATAAGTTCAAAAATTCCTTCAGAATTGTTTTCAGTAAACCACCCTCCCCTCGGATATGTGATCTTGCCGCGATGGGTGGGCTTACGCCATTAGCACTGATATGGCAACCAAAGACATATCCTGTCGTGGTGGTATCACATGTTGACTGTTTTTGTTCAATATCGCTTCTCAATTTGGCATGCAAGCACTGATTTTGCGGATGTGCATGTGAACCAACGGACATTGTGTCTTGGAGCATGGAATAGTGATGCAGTAAGGTGGACCTCTTTCCTCAGAAATGATGAAGTGAGATCTCCTCCTTTTTTGCAATACTTTTCTGATGAGTTCCCTTATGATGATGAGTCGTAGCTACGCTTAAATCTAGCTAGATAGGTATATATAGAGAAAATGTAATCAACTTTATAGACATTAATAGGAAATTGGGTCATAGGAATAGGAATAGGTTTCACTTAGTAGAAGTTTTTTCAAAACTAGGAGCGTGGCGCCTCTCTTATTTTGTTATGTCTCAAATTAAAGAGCCATAATATAAAATAATACAAAATACACATGACAACTATGGTATACAAACAATCTAATAATGGCTTCATTCTCAATACATTTTATTAACAGATAGGGAATAGGCGTGATGAAGCTTTATTTTGCCATCGAAAAGTGAATCCTATAGGTGACCACGACTCACATATATAATAATAGTTATTTTACATTTGCTTGTATAAGGATTTAAGACGATTAAAAACGGTAGGGCAAATTTCATTATCTTCGCTCAACTTTAAAGCGATGCTTTTCATACTAGGTTTTTTAAACTAGGTTTTTCATCTATGCGGAAACGACCCTGGGAGATTAGTATTAGATAAATAAAATGTAGGAACAACGCAACAAAATCTACAATGAGTATCGACGTAGAGAACACAAAAAAAACTAAGAAAGACAATATGATAGGATTCGACCATCGAAGAAAAAGTGGTTACCTCCAATACATTTTCCAAATCAATATCTTCCACGTAACAAACATATTTACATATGAGTTTTCATAACATTGTAAATTAACGTCCAAGTCGGGGGGTTTAATCCCCGGAAATAGGCAATTATCTTTGATTGAACTGAACTTGAGTTGCGTGCTCTTGCCTACGCAATGCGGTCGGGTCTGAGCTCTGAGCTTGACGACCGACTGGCAAATAGCTTACACAACCTCACTTGATCAGTACAGTTGCTGATGAAGAATGTGTACAGCCGCCAGACATTCTAAATACTCACGCTCCTCTAATGTGGACGTGTACCATACACATGTGGAAGTATTGACTTGAGAAATGGATTGCGAGTGATTTGACTATGCGTCCAATTTGGGAATCTCGAGCTCGTTCAGTAGCCGCTAGGTTGCGGAGGCCGACGGAGGTCCTTCATAGCTTAGTTGGTTAAAGCACCAGTCTAGCGTACTGTAGGGTCATGGGTTCGAGTCCCATCAAAGGGAAAGTGGTTACCTCCAATACGTTTTCCAAATCAATATCTTCCACATAACGTATACATATTCACATATGAGTTTTCATAGCATTGTAAATTAAACAAGATAAAACAAAATTACATCTTTCGAAATATTCGACAAAATAAGAAGTAAACTTACTGTGTGACTATAACAACTTATAATAACCAGACATCACTACAATTGGTAGAAGACATAAAGATAGGTACAATTCTCCAAACTACTTCTTTAAACGCATCAAAATAAGGGAAGCTCTTAGATAAATATTTCGATTCATTATAACATAACTTGTATAAACACTATCAGAATAATATCCCCAATTTAAAGTGGTTATACAACAAATTCACAAATCTTCCATCTTGGAAACCACGTGCTTTTTCTAGTGTTTTTTTCAAATATAACATTTTACTTCTCAGAAAACATTACTTGTGTCTCTAGAACTTCTATTGTTTGTTTGGTTAATTATTGAAAGACTGACGGTAAAAAGACTGAATTTCCGGAGACGAGCCAGCCTCGGGCTGCAAGTCTCTTAAATAAAGGCAAAAACAAGACTGAAGGGAAATGGGAAATCTATACAAAAACAGAATTTTTGAGATTCTACTAGCTTCTACAATACTCAATCAAATAGTGTTCAAGCGGTCAACATAGACTAGTTCTTCTAAGTATTGGTCCTAGTAGAGGCAAAATTTCTGTTTGGGTCCAGCCTTGACAATTTTAGCTACCATGTAGCTCCAGCTGGATACTTACTTGATACTTGATGGGCTACAGCTCTTCGATGAACCTACGCCGAATGGAGTATTCTTCTCCACTGGACTCGATCCTGGGCCAATCGCTTCCAGTCGCCCTGAACATTGAGCGCCCTCAGGTCCTCTTCAACTGCAAAAAGCCATCGTGTACGCGGCCTTCCACGAAGCCTGCGGCCTCTTCCGGGTTCTCTACTAAATATTATCTTCGCTTGACGTTCTTCCGGCATAAGAACAACGTGACCAGCCCACCGTAGTCTGCCGTGTTGTATAAGCTTAATAATATCCAGCCCTTTATACACCTGGTACAATTCGTGATTCATGAAACGCCGCCAGATACCGTTCTCCTGTTTACCGCCGAGTATTGTCCGCAGCACCTTACGCTCAAACACTCCGAGAGCTCTCCGATCAGCCTCCTTTAACGTCCATGTCTCATGGCCGTATAAATCCACAGGAAGAATCAGAGTAGCACAGAGAAACAGACGTCTCACTTAGAACAAAATGCAATCAAAATCATCGTCATGAAAACATTATCGCCCAATGCTAAATGCCCTGTGTATGGTCAAGCAGCAATCAGATTGCGGTAGTGTGCAAACGTCAAACACAAACAAAACCGATGGAAGCGCCATCGGTGGCCGATCGACCATCTACAAAAAATTGAAAAAAAAAGCTGAACGATGGAACATGTGTTGAGTGAGACGTTTGTTTCTCTGTGAGAGTAGTATACAGCGCGAGTTTTGTTTTCGTTTGCAGACTACGGGACTTAAGCTGGTTACGAAGTCCGTAATAAGCCCTATTTGCAGCTGCAATACGCCTTTTCACCTCGCGGGTAACATCATTATCGCACGTCACTAATGTTCCAAGATAAACAAATTCTTCTACCACTTCAAATTTTTCACCATCTAGCACCATTTCGCTACCACCACCACTAATGAACCCACGTTAATTGCCAACGACCATATACTTCGTTTTGCTGGTATTGATCGTGAGTCTAATCCTCGCTGTCTCCCTCTTAAAAGGCACAAAAGCCTCTTCCACGGCACGGCGATCAATCCCGATAATATCGATATCGTCCGCAAATCCCAGGAGCATATGCGATTTTGTGATAATGGTACCGCTTCTTTGCACACCAGCTTTCCTAATCGCTCCCTCGAGCGCTATATTGAACAGTAGATTCGAGAGGTAACAAATGACGTCAATATTGCATCCGCAACCCTTACACTTGATTTCGATCCGTCCAACGTTATACGAATCAGCCGTATCAGTTTCGCTTGAAAACCATGTTCAAGCATAATTTGCCATAATTCATTCCGTTTCACTGAATCGTACGCCGCCTTGAAATCAATAAACAGATGATGTGTCTGCAAGTTGTACTCCCGGAATTTATCAAGGATTTGTCTCAGGGTAAACATTTGATCCGTCGTTGATCGGCCCTCACGAAAACCTGCTTGGTATTCGCCGACGAAGGACTCTTAAAGCGGTCTCAATCTGTTGAACAAAATACGGGACATAATTTTGTACGCCGAATTAAGGAGGGTTATTCCTCGGTAATGACGGTATGACGGCGAATGTGAGCAGTTAGTGGAAGAGAAGAATGCAGCATGGGCGAGATTGCTGCAACACCGTACGAGGGCGAATGAGGCACGATATAAACAGGCGCGGAACAGACAAAACTCGATTTTCCGGAGGAAAAAGCGCCAGCAGGAAGATCGAGACCGTGAAGAAACGGAGCAACTGTACCGCGCTAATAACACACGAAAGTTCTATGAGAAGTTAAACCGTTCACGTAAGGGCCACGTGCCACAGCCTGATATGTGTGAGGACATAAACGGAACCTTCTTACGAACGAGCGTGAGGTGATCCAAAGGTGGCGGCAGCACTACGAAGAACACCTGAATGGCGATGTGGCAGACGAAGATGGCGGTATGGTGATGGACCTGGGAGAACGCGCGCAGGACATAATTCTACCGGCTCCGGATCTCCAGGAAATCCAGGAGGAGATTGGCCGGCTGAAGAACAACAAAGCCCCTGGGGTTGACCAACTACCAGGAGAGCTATTTAAACACGGTGGTGAGGCACTGGCTAGAGCGCTGCACTGGGTCATTACCAAGATTTGGGAGGAGGAAGTTTTGCCGCAGGAGTGGATGGAAGGTGTCGTGTCCCATCTACAAAAGGGCGATAAGCTGGATTGTAGCAACTACCGCGCAATCACATTGCTGAACGCCGCCTACAAGGTACTCTCCCAAATTTTATGCCGTCGACTAGCACCAACTGCAAGGGAGTTCGTGGGGCAGTACCAGGCGGGTTTTATGGGCGAACGCTCCACCACGGACCAGGTGTTCGCCATTCGCCAAGTACTGCAGAAATGCCGCGAATACAACGTGCCCACACATCATCTATTCATCGACTTCAAAGCCGCATATGATACAATCGATCGGGACCAGCTATGGCAGCTAATGCACGAACACGGTTTTCCGGATAAACTGACACGGTTGATCAAAGCGACGATGGATCGGGTGATGTGCGTAGTTCGAGTTTCAGGGCATTCTCGAGTCCCTTCGAAACCCGCAGAGGGTTACGGCAAGGTGATGGTCTTTCGTGTTTGCTATTCAACATCGCTTTGGAAGGGGTAATACGAAGAGCAGGGATTAACACGAGTGGTACAATTTTCAATAAGTCCGTCCAGCTATTTGGTTTCGCCGACGACATAGATATTATGGCACGTAACTTTGAGAAGATGGAGGAAGCCTACATCAGACTGAAGAGGGAAGCTAAGCGGATCGGACTAGTCATCAACACGTCGAAGACGAAGTACATGATAGGAAGAGGTTCAAGAGAAGACAATGTGAGCCACCCACCGCGAGTTTGCATCGGTGGTGACGAAATCGAGGTGGTAGAAGAATTTGTGTACTTGGGCTCACTGGTGACTGCCGAAAATGACACCAGCAGAGAAATTCGGAGACGCATAGTGGCTGGAAATCGTACGTACTTTGACTCCGCAAGACGCTCCGATCGAATAGAGTTCGCCGCCGTACCAAACTGACAATCTACAAAACGCTAATTATACCGGTAGTCCTCTACGGACTCGAGACCTGGACGATGCTCGTGGAGGACCAACGCGCACTTGGAGTTTTCGAAAGGAAAGTGCTGCGTACCATCTATGGTGGGGTGCAGATGGCGGACGGTACGTGGAGGAGGCGAATGAACCACGAATTGCATCAGCTGTTGGGAGAACCATCCATTGTTCACACCGCGAAAATCGGAAGACTGCGGTGGGCCGGGTACGTAGCCAGAATGTCGGACAGTAATCCGGTGCAAATGGTTCTCGACAACGATCCGACGGGAACAAGAAGGCGATGTGCACAGCGGGCAAGGTGGATCGATCAGGTGGAAGATGACTCAGGACCCTCCGTAGACTGCGTGGTTGGCGACGTGTAGCCATGGACCGAGCCGAATGGAGAAGACTCTTATATACCGCACAGGCCACTTCGGCCTTAGTCTGATTAAATAATAATAATAATATTCCTCGGTAATTGGCGCACTCCAGTCTGTGCCCTTTCTTAAAGAGAGGGCAAATGAGGCCGTCCAACCAGCTAGCAGGCATTTCCTCGTCTTCCCATATTTTCGACATAATGTGGTGCAGAACTTCATAAAGCTGCTCACTGCCATGTTTGAGAAGTTCAGCCGACAGCTGGTTCTTCCCCGCAGCCTTATTGTTTTTCAGCTCTTTAACAGCTTTTTAACCTCATCTAGTGTAGGTGACTCCACAGCTTGTCCATCGTCGCTAATATTTATTCTGTTCACCGATGCACCGTCACTTCCTCCATTCAACAAAGTCTCGAAGTGTTGCTTCCACCTGGCAGCCACTTCAGTTTTATCTGTCAGCAAATTCCCTTGTTGGTCGTTGCACATGACGGGAGATGGCGCTGTCTTTCTCCGCACGCCATTGACAGACTCATAAAACCTCCGCATATCGTTCTGCTCCATTTTTCCTGCGCCTCACTAATAACTTGTTCTTCGTACTCTTTTTTCTTCCTGCGGTGGGTTTGTTTTTCGGCTGCTCTTGCTTCCATGTACCGATCCCTATTCGACATCCCTATTCGGACACCAACATCCGGCTTCTGGCAACGTTCTTCTCGTCTGTCACTCTCTGACACTCCACATCGAACCAACCCGTCCTGGGTCGCCTCTGTGCAGTGCCTACCACTTCTAGTGCTGTTGTGCTCACCGCTCCATGGATCCATAGATCGTTGATGTTGTCGCTAACGTTGATTGCACTTATCCGTTCGTCGAGCTTCTGGCGGTACTCAGCCGATACTCCTTCCGCCGACAATCGCTGGATATTGTAACGCATCGTTCGCTGTGATCTTTCGTTCGATACAGTTGATAACCGTGATCGAATTTTACTGACAAGGAGGTAGTAATCAGAGTCAATGTTCGGACCTCTGAATGTCCGCACATCGATAACATCCGAGAAATGGCGCCCATCCACCAGAACATGGTCCATCTGGTTTGCAAGTTTTACCATTTGGGTGTCTCCAAGTGTGCTTTCGGATGTTCTTTCGTGCGAAGTAGGTACTACTGATGGTCATCCCTCTGGCAGCAGCGAAATTTACTTGCCGTAGGTTGTTGTCATTGGTAGCGGAATGAAGGCTCTCCCTACCGATTATGGGACGGAAAAAGTCCTCTATACCGACCTGAGCGTATACGTCTCCGATAACAATTTTCACGTCATGCTTTGGGCACTCTCCATAGGCTTTATCAAGACATTCATAAAACGTGTCCTTCACGTCGTCGGATTTATCGTTTGTCGGTGCGTAAACGTTGATTAGACTGTAATTGAAGAATTTGCCCCGTATCCTCAACACACAGATTCGTTCGCTAATGGGTTTCCACCGCATCACTCTCTTCCTCTGTTTGCCCATCACTACGAAACCAACTCCATGCTCTGCTTTTTCACCGCCGCTGTGATAGATGTTATACTTGAATGCAGTGTTGGTCGTGGGGTCCACGGCTCGGAATTCACGTTCTCCGGATCTAGGCCATCGGACTTCTTGAATAGCTGCCACGTTCACTCCAACCTTCTGCAGTTCACGAGCCAGAAGGCTCACTCGTCCAGGTTCATTTAGGGTCCTGACATTCCAGGTACCGAGTTTCCAATCATAGTCCTCATTTCGTTGCCGGGTCAGTTTGCCAAAATAACGTTCTCTTTTCTTCTATCTCCATTTTCGTGGTATTTGAGGGCCTTCAGTAAGCTACCTTACCGGTGGCGCGTTACCTACATCGCGATGATGGGGCTGCCACCTTAGGTATAGCTGACGCGATACAGCATTTTGTTAATCAGCCGCTGGGTACCAGGCAGACGCTGTTTGAGCCGCACCTCCTGGTGAACAGACGCTCGAGGCGTACCTTCTCACTCTAGCTGATGTCAGAAGGACAACAGTGCCCAGGCTGCACTACCAGCTAAGTACACAACCCTTAGCTGGCGGTCTTTTGTCATCGGACGACCCGTGGAAGCGTGAGATAGGGACTTGTGGGGAAAAAGTGTGTATATGCATATCATCCGATCAAAACTTGTCGATCAGACAGAAAACGTTAAACATAAATTGAAAACAAACCAGATTTAATACAAATAAATAAAATTTAATATATTAAATACTCTAATAATTTCCGGATAATGACGAGAAAAGATAGCCATAACAAAACAAGTAAGGGTGCTTAAATAATGACAGTGATATAAAAAATTAAACATGATTATACAAATATGATCAAGATAATAGCGAAGTGATAAAGGTAATAAATAAAGTAATAGAAAAAAAATCATCAATTGCTATGAAGAAGATAGCGGGTTATAATAATAAGTGATCATAGTGATATTCAAGGTGAACCCTAATAAAAAATTCCAAAAGAATTACAATATGTATTATTGTGACAGTACGCTGAAATTAATAGTACTTACATTAAACTCTATTGTGGCTCACAATAAAATAACATTGAACACTATTGTTTTCCACCATTAAGCCTATTGTAAATGGCAGTTTTACAATAGAAAATAGGGGTTGTTATGTATCTTTACAATAAAAAAATCGATTTTTTCTCGAACAAATTTTTGCAATTACAATTGAATTTACTGTAATTCTATTGCCGACATTTCACTGGCAATAGAATTTATTGTACGTCTATTGGAATAACAATATGGCACTTTAATTGGTATGATTTAAAAACAATAGAATTTAATGCTCATCAATAAATTGTATTGTATTTTTATTATATTTTATTGCAACTCTACTGTATTTTTTATCCAGGAAACGCGATAAAAATTGATAATAATGACAGAGGCGGGATCTTGTTCTAAAAACTATTCTTTCATCGACACGTCTTTAACAGTGACCACATTAGCAACATCGCTTAGGAACGTCTGTATGATGATGAAATGAATAGAAGCTCATAGAAGTCAATATGGGCGGGGTACAATGTAGATTAATAGCAAGGGACAGCTACCATTGTAACCACCATGAAAAAAAGAATTGTTTTCAGTAAACCTCCAGGAATTCTTTTTCCTCCCGGAATTGCTCCAGAAAATTCATCTAGATATAATTTAAAAAAATTCTCCAACGATTCGTTTAGAAAATCTTCATCTAGGTATTCCTTAATAATAACCTTAATCAATTCTTTAGGATTTTCCTTAAGTAAATTCATCTTTTTTAGTGGACAATTCCTTCGGAAATTCTTTAAAAAAAATCCTTCTAAAATTTCACTGGAAACATTAAAAACCATTCGAAAATTCATTCATAATTTCCTTCAAAAATTTCACCTGAAATAATTTTCGAAGAAATGCTAAAAGAATTTCCAAGAGAATTCCGGAAGTAAATATTAGCAAATTTCCGATAGAATTACTGAAGAAATTTCTAAAAGACTTCCTAAAAGAATTTCAGAAGGAACTCTTGAAAGTATATTTGATAGAATTCCGGAAGAATTACTGAAAAAAATTAACAATGTCAGAAATTTCTTCTGGAAAGCTTTTAGAAATTTATTCGGAAATTTCTTTAGATTTTTTTTTCGAAAATTCCTAGAATTTCGTCTAAGAAATTTTGAAGAATTTCAAAAGATAACACCTTGACGATTTTTTCAAGAAATTTCAAAAGAATTTTCTGATAGAACTCCAGAATGAAATTACCAAGGAATTCCTGGAATTTTGAAGACAATATCCGAAAATGTTTCTTGAGGTTGGGTATCGAACCCATGACCACCGCTTGTAAGGCGAACGATACGGGACCCCTCCCCCCCCCCTTATGCTTTCGAGTTGTGCGGTTTTATTTTCTCTTTTCTGAAGAAAGTTTTTAATACTATCCGAAACTATTTTAATTTCAACAGTGCTTCTCAGCGCTATTTGTATCTATTGATCCCGTTACGATAAGGTGACCAGACGTCCCGCGTTTCGCGGGACAGTCCCGCATTTTCGCCATTTGTCCCGCGCTGAAAAGAGTCCCGCGAAATGTCCCGCGTTTCACTTATTTCAAGATAATGTCCCGCGAAATAAAGAAATATTTAATAAATAGCAGTAATTTAGTAAACGTTCTTCAAGAACTTATAAGATTTTGAAAATTTATTATATTGATTAATGATTTTCGATTTTCGTCACATACAAAGCATCGCTCCGGAGGCTTGATGAGTGGTCTTTCACCCAATGCCACGGCCACACTCGCATGTGGTTGAAACATCTTTTCTGCGTCCAAATTATATTTCTTACATCTTAAATAAAATTATCATCAGTAACAAATAGAGTAAGAAAGAGCTAAACAAATTTGTTTAGCTCTCTCCTACTCTGTTTGTTACTGATGATAATTCTATTTAAGATGTAAGAAATATAATTTGGACGCTGAAATGAGGTTTCTCGAAGGGTTTCTCATATTATCATCAACGTCATTTGTATCTTCCCGTCTCCCACAAAATTATAACTGTGGTAGTGCAACGCCGAGCGGCAGCACAAGCGCTCACTCAAAACACGTGTTTGTCGGTTTCTAATTTTATTTCGTCCAAAAATCTCGCGAGTTTGAGGAATTTTGACAAGCCTGCTTTGGTGTATTCTAGGGATCCTAGTCAAATCCTATTGGACACGATAACGAGGAAAGATTCAATTGGATATCTACTAAAAGAGCTATAAAAAGTGAAATTGAAGGTTTGAACGTGCTATTGAGGAATATTTTGCAGATTGACAACGATAACAATGCTTTTAAAGTGAAGAACTGAAATCATTTCAAAATTCACAGAAATAATAAATTTTCGAGATTTTTCGACTACACAGTCTGATTTATTAGAACAAATTTTTAAATTTTGTCCAACGTTTCGACATCTTCAGGGAAAAAATGGTTTGCTCTTTGTTACGGAACGCCTATCATACTTAACAAAAAGCGATCATTTTTTTTCTCCTGGAAGAAGACGTCGAACCCGATGACGAAACGCTGGACAAAATTTAAAAATATGTTCTAATAAATCAGACTGCATTGCCGAACAATCTCGAAAATCAACACTACAGTAGAAGGTGGTAGAAGTCAACAACTAGAAATAATAAAAAAAAATAACAATGATCCTTTGGCCCAGATTCTGACAGTTCTGAAAGGTTAGTTGGCTAAAGATCTATGAATGTAGGATCCCTAGCTCAACAATTTCAACTCACATCGTGTTCGTATGTTGTTAATATTTCAGTAAAAACTTTACTTGAAATCTGAGCAAGTTCGACGAATTTTAAGTAGCTCGTATCTTTTTTTGTTTCAAGTAGAGGGCCTTGTTCAGGAAATCCCAGGACAAAATCCTGATATCCTGGATGTAATGTCATCCCGGATCCCGGGATTTTTTATGTAAATCCCGGGATTTCTCGAAAATAAAAAAATACATGATAACAAAAATATTTAAGAAAAATTAATGTATGTATGTTCTGCATAATTGCACCGATTCTAGTTTGTTAGCCCATCTACTTTTATTTTGCCCGCATGTCTTATGCACACCCATGCATACAAACATACACAAACAAGCAATCACAGATATCTTCTCAATTCTATAGGTCTCCTAGCCTTCTGACTTTGTTTTTGGAGCGAACTTGTTTTGGAGCTGATGAAAATAAAGAATCATCTTTCCAGATTTTACAATAATCGAAGCGCCCAAGTCCAAGACGATCATGTCGGAATCAAAATTTTCAGATAATGCTGACGACGATTGTTTCAACGACATCAATGGTAGTGAAGAATCAGATGACGAATTCAATTCGTTCTCATTTGGTAATATCTGAACTTATATTGATTTTCTTAACCAATTGATGAATTTAATTCACGATTATATAAAACCGATTTTGGAGAAACATTTAAACGGATCCGAAACATTGCTCGAATTTTCCGTCGCTCGCCAGTGGAGAACTCAATGTTCCAGAGAAAGGATGAAAAACGGTTTAGGCAACAACTTCAACTCGTTCAGGATGTTCTGAAAACTACACAGAAAAAAATTATGAAAAATAAACAGCGCGTAAAACTTGACTAACTATAATTCTGAAATAACTGCACTAAGAAGATTTTTTTTTGTCGGATTCAAGCATCAACGTCTAAACATTTCTTAAACCGTATTGCCAGCGAGTAGACAAGTGGCGATTCGTTAGAAAATTGAACTCATACATATTTTACCATTCTTAAAAATGTAACAAATATATGAAATTGAAATTGCAAGTATTTTTATTTTTATCCCGGGATCCCGGGATATCCCGGTATAACGAAAAATTTAATCCCGGATCCCGGGATTTTTCATAGTCCGGGAAACAAGACCCTCTAGTTTCAAGCTTATGGAAAAAAAAATATGATAAATCGTCTGTCAGTTTGCGGGGAATAATAAAAAACCTGAGTAAGATGTAGGCATTTTAAGCAAATTTGAGCGCTCTGCCTAATTGCATAAAACGAATAATACGATCACTTTGAATGTTAGCTAAAAGAATCATGCAACCAATACAAATAAGTTTAACCATCAGGAACTCGCACCGTTGTAAAAAGTTGAACAGATTCATTCACAAGAGAGGTGAGATTGTGTGATTGATCCAGGGCCAAGCGAGTCCCAGTGGGGTTTATCAAATTTTAAAATTTTGACTTAAGCACATTTTTGAATAAAAACAAGGATTTAACAAATTTTGTCCCGCGCTGGCACAAAATATATCTGGTCACATTACGTTACGATCTTGGCTTGAACCAGTGCCTTTTTCAGTTTAAACAGTTATTCAGTATAATCAGCATTGACTTTTACATACGAATGTTGTTTTCAGAGATGTCAATCCGAGCCTTCCGATGGAACTGCTGGGTCTCCGACGAAGAAACCCAATGAGCCATACAAGTTCCACTTCAAAGCGGCCGTGTTTGAAAACGTTTCAAGAACCAAAATCGCTAGATCCGTGTGGGTCCTTGCTATCGGTAGGAGGCAACAGTGTTGAAAATGTTGTAAAACAAGTCTGGGATTTTGCTCCAAGTTCATCCACCGAGCAGCCATATTCAACGACTCAATTCACGAAACTCTGGATGATTCGGAAAATCGAGGCCCGGCTGCAATAGTATCATGGAATGAAGAAGCTCCGTGTTTCGAGAACCGTGACAACTTTATTGTATTCCAGGACAAGTCCAGTAAACGCAACTATCTTCCTACAAAGATTGACCAATCGATGCTGCGAAACTGGGTATCGAAAGACATCTCAATAATTGTTTACCGATTTTCCGATTCTGTGACTAACCTTCGCAGAATGAATTTATTGGAACAACATTTGCTGCGGCCGTTCGAGAAAGATAGAGCAGGGGCGGAATCTCTCGTTTCTGTCAACAAATTGAAAAATCAACTCAAGGAAAATCACGGCAGGTATTTGAGTGGTGACGATATCAATTGGGGATGCTGGGCGAGCTGGATTGCAAGTAAGTCAGCCGAAAAGCGAGAACAGCCGTTGAAGGAAACGCCACCGGTACATCTCATCAGTTTGTTTTCATCAGTACCAGTTCAGAGTGACACACTACTCGAGAAAGGTCGTTTGGATTTACAGGTTGCCAATACGATTAACAACGCCTACAGTAAAATCCTTAAGAACCTCAAAAACGATTTCGATAACATCCAAAAAGCTTCTTCGATTATGGGGAAAAGTATTACATTGATGGAGACTAAACAAAAGGAGTACGATGAAATGTTGCGTGCAATGAACAACTCCATTACTGCAAGAGAAAATCGTTTCTAATTAAAATTGGCTCAAACTGTTGCTGACTATATCGATGTTGATAACGAATAATGCTCAGGTTAATGTAATTTCGTTCGGACAATAAAAGGTTTGAGAATAAAGTTGAATTATCTCATTCTTAATACTGTTTTATCGTGTTTGATCAAAATTCTCAAAATTACACATTAATTACATAGTATTTTAACACAATCCAATACTGGGGTAGAAAGTACCGCCGGGCAAATATCCAGCCTTACGAAAAATGTTCACGCAGTCCCTGGTTTTGAAGGATTTGAATGCTTTCGCTATTATTATAGCTAGATCTTCTGAGCTGTTTTCTACGTAAGTTCTTTTTAAGTACTTTTTTATATATCCGAAGACCAGTTCAATAGGATTGTGGAATGGTGCATAGGCTGGCAAAAATATTACAATTATTCCCATTGAACGAAGATACTCGACAATAGATCGGTGACAATGTATCCTTGCTCCGTCCATAATCCACAAGGAATACTGACCTGGATATTGCTTCGCTTTACCAGATGATATGAATTGACGAATACAATCAAAAAATTTGGCCCGAGTGAAGGTACCTTCAGTTGAATACGTTTCAAGTATTCCGTTGCAACCGAGAAAACTTAGAAAATAACAGCGGGGTCGTCGTACAAATTCACCTCGGTATACAAGTTTCTCTCCTACGGATGCATAGCCTTTAGTTCGGAGCATACTCCGGTTATCGCAAGATACTTCATCTAAGAACAACAGATTATGGATATCCCAATGAAACTAATTTAACTCAATGAAAAAACGGTATATCTCCGTTTGTCGCAATTGAACTGCACGACGCTCCAAAACTTTCCAGGTGTAGCCTTCAGACAGTAAGATTCTACTTATCGAAGCAGTGCTGATAGATTTTTGGAAACGTTGAGTGAATTTAAATTTGGACTCGTCTAAGAACAGTACCGGATTCTCTCTGTACGTATTGACTATCCATGTCCGTTCTTCCGTCCCGAATCGCAGATACACTTTAGCCCTCTCCTTACGATCGAAGAATTCGTTCCGTTCATACGAATTAATCCAGCTAGTAATAGTTGAAGGATGTTTGGCGTAAATTTTTGCAAGCCGGGCTTTTACTTACTTACTTACTTATGGATCCTGTACACCTCCGGTGGTGCAAAGGGCCGACTTGAAAGATCTCCATCCTGAGCGATGCCCGGCTATCGCTTTAACCTGTTGCCAGGTTAGATTTCGGTCGACTTCTTTTATTTCTTTATTGAGGCTTCTCCGCCATGAGCCTCTGGGTCTGCCTCTGCTGCGATGTCCCGCTGGGTTCCAGTCTAATGCTTGCTTACAGATTTCGTTTCCGCCCCTACGTAGAGTGTGGCCGACCCAGCCCCACTTCCGATCCCGAATTTCTGTTGTTATCGGCCTCTGGTGACAACGACGATGGAGCTCGTTGTTTGAGATCCAGTTGTGAGGCCACCAGGCCCGAATTATATACCGCAGGCATCTGTTAATGAACACCTGCAGCCGTTGAGTGTTCTCCACTGATACACACCATGTTTCGCTAGCGTATAACAGCACAGATTTCACGTTAGAGTTGAAAATTCGTATTTTGGTGCGTTCACTTATCTGCCTGTTTTTCCAGATATTTCTTAAACTCGCAAAGGCAGCCCTTGCTTTCTTGATCCGTGCGCCTATGTCGATCTTGGTACCGCCGTCTGACGCCATTTGGCTACCAAGATATTGGAAGCTTTCAACATTCTCCACTGGTTGCCCGGCTACTGTGAAACTGGAAGGAGTCACCGTGTTTACATCCAACGATTTGGTTTTGTTGACGTTGATGACTAAACCTGCTGAGGAGGAGCGATCAGCAAGGTCGTTGAGCTTACTCTGCATATCAGAGCGCCGTTGCGCGAGTAGTGCAACGTCATCCGCCAATTCGAAGTCGTTCAGGTGCTCCATGGCCAAAGCCGGGCTTTGGAATAACCTAAATAATAATATCCATACAGGCAATGGTAGACAGTGTTGCGTGAAGCATGATGATTCAGCACTTTTTCCCGAATATCGCGCATCCTAAATTGGTTGCTTTAGAGAGCATTAATATTTGCAACATAAAAACAATTAGTTTAAACATTCTACAAGTAATAGGTAACTTAAATTAAAATTGCATAAAAAACGAACAAAACACACCTACTACAGTTGCCGTCCCGTTGATAAAGCACTAAACGTCAAAATAGTCAAATCAATCAACAGTGCGTGTGACAGCGACTGTCATGCGAGTATTCTGACAGTCGCGATAAGACCGCCGCGCGATTCTAATAAAAGATAAGCGCGATAATAATCGCAGGACGAAGATAAAAACCTATAAAAACAAAGCAAACACACAATAATGATCTCCACAATCAAAAAAAAATAAAGTGACGCTTACAGTAGATCACCAGCCTACTCAAAATGAATCTAACCTGAAAGTGAAAAACAAATCCAATTTGCAAAACACAAGGGGTGCTCTGCCCTATGCAGCGCTGGCCCCCTTTTCTTTCCGATTCAATGTTCATTATTATTTTGCATGATATTATCATTTTTGTGATGCAGTTAATATATATCCACTTATTCCATCACACTTTCTTTTTTTCTGGTATATCTGGCCGATTTTTTCACTTTACTCACCAATTTTCAGCGTCGTCGCCATTGTACCGGTGTAGGCTTGTTGCTGTCTCACTGTAAACTGCCTCGTCGTGCACGATCGCGCATCATCATTAGGGTCTCGCCGACATTTCTCACCAACACGAACGCGCGGTTGTGGTTGCAAACAATCCCATTTGATTTTGCCGTGACAACTGCTCGTGGTTGCAAACAAATTGAGTAAAAGTGTGAGTGAAATGTGCGTGTGCGTACACGCTCGCAGAAAGCCTAATAGCTCTCATATCTCAATCACCAATACATATACATACCAAGCGTAAACCATCAGTTCGTAACCAAAGTATCAAACAACGCAGGTAGTGTATTCGTTAAGATGTCAGACCGGTTGGAATATCACTTCAGTACAGACGCGAAGTTTTCTCCTAAAACTAAAACCGGGTTTCTCACGAAAAATATGAAAATTACGCGACGCACAAAAATGTCTGCTCTTTCTTCTTTATTTGAAAAACTGAACTAAAAAAACAATGACATTAGTAATATGTATGACAGTACCGCTTCTCGTTCTTGAAAATATTTGATACATGTTGATTTACTTGAAATACAGTTTTTGTTTTTTTCCAGGGTTGAATTCAGTTCCCTGATAACCATAGACAGCCAGACTTTATATCTAGTGACTTTACTGCAAAGGCATCTCCGGCCTTAGTCTGCATATAAAATAATAATCTTCTCTAGGTAAACTAGTTAGACGAATTAACTAGGTAATTCTCGCCGTCGGAAACGCTTGTGATAAAAAATTAAATAAAATGGTTTTTTTCACAGTTTATTCAATTAATAGAGCATTACACTATGTTTAGTTACAGTAATGGAAAACGCGGAAATACTTTTGTAATTATGCCTTGTTATCCGGAAACTATTTATACTTGTTGTACTACCTAATATGTTCGATTTGTAGTTCACATCTCGAGAATGGCAGAAAGGGAGGCATTACTTTGGACATTGTCCATAAAAAGGGTTCTGGTAGTGATTTGACCAATTGACAAACTGTTCACCACAGATCTCACTTTTGCGTTAATAATTAGTCAATTATTGATTAAAAAAATGAGGAATCGTTTTCATTTTTAGTGTTTCTGTCAAAAAATGTCTTCGGCACATCTATGAAAAATGCCGTAGGTACTTCAAAAACGTCACGATATCCTAATTCGTAATACGCCATTTTACCACATGGTCAACATTATATCGATAGAGAATTTCATCCACCCTTTGGAATGTTTCACTACATTCCGCTTCATTGGTGGTATTCAAACTAAGTCCTGTCTAATTCGCGAAGCGTAGGGCATGAAAGACTGTATGATCGATATTTGCACTGGCTATCACAAAATCGAATTTTACATTGAACATAAACTGCTGTCTATTTAATAGACTATGTGGATTTTGATTCAATTCGTTTTACTCACAGACATGCTGGTTAAAACCAATGAAAAGACACGATTATAAAATTGGTTTGTAATAGAATTGTCAACACCATCAATTAAGGATTCTGAATAAAATCCCGAAATGGATAACGCTTTGAATGTCATTTTCACAAGTAAGTTATTTCAGAAAGTTAGGGCTAGTGCTCTGGTTCTGCATTTCATGGATTTTATATTCATCTTATTAAAAAAAACAAATTGACCCATTCTCGCTTAACTTTTCAAAAGGATCTAAGTAACATTTTTTTCATGAATTAATTTGAATAGCGCAATCAACAGAACAACATGAAAGCTATTTATTGCAGTATTCAAATTAATTCATGAAAAAAATGTTACTTATGTCCTTTTGAAAAGTTAAGCGAGCATTCTTTTTTTTTGTGCTTTTGCTTTTTTTTCTTTCAAGATGGGATGAACTCACTCTGTGGTATGCACTAGAACATTTGCCATATTATTGTATCCATAAAATCGAAAATTTGGCCGTCGAAACAAAGCATCAAATGTGTTGAAAACGAGTTTTTTTTTATTAATTTAATAAATTTTACGATCAAAAATTTAAAATAAATAAAATAGTAAACAGACTTTAGCATAAATTTATCCTGGCGAAATAAATTTTGAATCACTTTATATAATTTCAACTTTGATTTAATCTGGCTTCTGAAACTTCAACTAAATTAGGAAAGAACTTTTCTATTCTCCTGTATTGTACCGTGTACCAACATTGTTGAGTAAGTTAGCAATCTATAGACTATTAGCATTATTTATAGGTCAGTTTATGTGCATCGCCAGGAAACAGGTTATAAAATAATATAAAAACAACTCTTTAACAAATAGCATAGATTAGAACCAGTAAACTTTGAAGAATTTACAACTCACATATCGCTACACATACTTAGGTATATACACTGCTTTAGATTCCTTCAACTTGACCGAAGGAATGTATCTAAACGAGTACGTTGGTTGGTTATCTATTGAATTATAGTCGGGTTGCAATTTAAACCCATTTAGTATCCCTAAAACCGCATTTCTTGCTTATTGTATTGTTTTCGATTCAAACACACTAAAATTAAATCACATTGTTCCAAACCGCTTGCCTAAATTGGTTTTTGTTTAAAGGACTCATTCGATGTGGCATGAGCAAAAGTCAATCATTCTCACATGTATCGCCTAAACAACCCGCACCTCACTTCCAGTTACACTTTGAACGACCGCACAACTCGAACGATGTACTGGCGACAAATTGGGCATTCGCTGAGCACCTTCCCGCAGTTGATGCACGTAGCCATGTGGCCACATTCCAATATCACACAATTGATTGGGGCGTCCATGCAGATACGGCACAAATCGTCAGCGGCAAGTCTCTCGGGTGCTAAGAATAAAATTGGAACATTGTTATAATGATCAGATTTGGATCTACATTCATTCAATAGGACTGAATCTTACAAGGTACCCGGCAGAACGTGGAACGTTATAGACGAACACGGAGACAGCAGACCCGCCTTTTTCAGGAGAAGAAACGCCGCCTGGAAGAAGCGGAGTGCGAGGAGATGGAACAGCTGTGCCGTTCTCAAGAAACACGCAAGTTCTACCAGAAGCTCAACGCATCCCGCAAAGGCTTCGTGCCGCGAGCCGAAATGTGCCGGGATAAGGATGAGAGCATCTTGACGGACGAACGTGTGGTGATCGAAAGATGGAAGCAGCATTACGACGAACATCTGAATGGCGCTGAGAATACAGGAAGTGAAAGTCAAGGCAGCGGGGGAGATGACTACGTCAGTTCAGCGGACGATGGAAGCCAACCAGCCCCCACCTTGAGGGAAGTTAAGGATGCCATTCAACAGCTAAAGACCAATAAAGCAGCTGGTAAGGATGGTATCGGAGCTGAGCTCATCAAGATGGCCCCGGAAAAGCTGGCCACTTGCCTGCACAAACTGATAGTCAGAATCTGGGAAACCGAACAGCTACCGGAGGAATGGAAGGAAGGGGTTATATGCCCCATCTACAAGAAAGGCGACAAACTGGAGTGTGAGAACTTTCGAGCGATCACCATCCTTAATGCCGCCTACAAAGTGATATCCCAGATTATCTTCCGTCGTCTGTCACCATTAGTGAACGAGTTCGTGGGAAGTTATCAAGCCGGCTTCGTTGACGGCCGCTCGACAACAGACCAGATCTTTACTGTACGGCAAATCCTTCAAAACTGCCGTGAATACCAGGTCCCAACGCACCATCTGTTCGTTGATTTCAAGGCGGCATACCGTGCTGTGCCCTTATTCCGTTCACCTAAGACAATGCGCTATGTCTAAAAGCTCTAAAAAACAGCCGTTTAGTATTTTGAAGCTGCAATTTCGCTACATAGTATCATTTGCTATATACAATTGAAAATAAAATATGTTGGGATGCATTCATAAACTTAGGTTCCAATAGTGAAAACAAACTTGAGCAATTCTGTGGTCCTAATTCCAATCATCTGAAATGGCATTGTTCCTAATTCCGTTCATTCGTGTTCCTAATTCCAATCACCCGAAAAACATTTGATTTCTTGGAGATGCTAATACCAGGCATCATTGTTCTCACAAATCCATCTTTCCATTTATTATAATATTGCAAATAAAAAGCTTAAAATATAATTTCCTTCCAAATTTAAAATACAATGAATGATATTTCCTTGGTATAGCCAAGTTGACTGTGTTCTCGTTTGTTTCACTTACCATTCGAGATATATTCAACATGAACATTGATGCTAGCTGCCCAGTTGCATTAGGTACCACAGAAAAGGACATATACGATTCCTTATCGAAGTTTTACACCTTATTCTCAACGTAATGTTGACTAGAGCCTGGATTCTAGGCCTTTAATTCTGACCTGAACCTTCAAAAGCAATGTCTCTGTTTGTTCGGAATTGTTCGTACCACTGTTTCGTTCAAATTGAATATTCTTTAAAGTTCCGGTTCTTTAAAGTACCGGATAACCCTATGTACTTCTACGAAGTATTAACCATTAACGGATTTCGGTGAAACATAACCTTATTTGCAGCTCAGAGAGGGCAGTTTGTTTTATAGAATTTCGCCAAGAAATTTCCGGATAAAGCTTTTAAACAAGAAAGCCGCAATTATGGATTGTGCTTTTTAAAACTGTCCGTATTCTCCGGAAACTCTTTCTTAACATTGTCCAGCATTCACTTTATAAATCATCAATAAATCATTAACAGAAAAAACTGTATTTTCCCGGCACGAGTTGAAAAAGGTCCCATAACCTATCGTTAACGGAATTCCTTTCGGTCTGCCTGCTTGCGGGATAGAATTTCATATGTTCACCATTCATATGGCTTCATGTACGATGCGATGTATGATTGCTCATAGATTTTATTCTCAAACACAGAATTTTCGGAATCCATCCTCCAAACCCAATGAACGGAATAAGGAACGAGTAGATTTAGATGTACCCTTATTCCGGTCAAGATATTTTACACTTTTCAGCATTTTCTATCGGGAAAATACAGGCAACAATTTAGTAATACGCTATAATGTTACCTGTTTTGTTTTATTATGCTGCTGTGTTCGAAATCCAAGGCAAATTTTCACTTAAAAATGCTTAAATATTATGACAGACGTTCTTAGCAAGTGGGTTAATGAAAACAGTCAAAATGGCGCTCGTAGTGACGACCAACAAATTTTGTTTAAATTTTCACTATTATTCGCTAAAATGACGCTGGTTTTCATTTCATTGCATGCATACATAACCATAGAAAAATACAAGGATATTTTTCTGTTGTTTTTAGACAAAAACTCTTTATTATTTATCATATTGTCTTGAGTGAACGGAATTAGGCGCTGATTGGAATAAGGGCACAGCACGGTACGACAGTATAGACCGCGTAGAGCTATGGAAAATTAGGGACGAGAACAGCTTTCCTGGGAAGCTTACCAGACTGACTGAAGCAACGGTGGATGGTGTGCAAAACTGTGTGAAGATTTCGGGCGAACACTCCAGTTCGTTCGAATCACGCCGGGGACTAAGACAAGGTGATGTACTTTCGTGCCTGTTGTTCAACATTGCGCTAGAAGGTGTCATGCGGAGAGCCGGGTGTAGCAGCCGGGGTACGATTTTAAACAGATCCAGTCAATTTATTTGGTTCGCGGATGACATGGACATTGGCGGCCGAACATTTGCAAAGGTGGCAGGACTGTACACCCGCCTGAAACGTGAAGCAACAAAAGTTGGACTGGTGGTGGATGCGTCAAAGACAAAGTACATGCTTGTGGGCGGAACCGAGCGCGACAGGGTCCGCCTGGGAAGCAGTGTTACTATAGACGGGGATACCTTCGAGGTGGTCGAGGAATTCGTCTGCCTCGGATCCTTGCTAACGGCTGACAACAACGTTAGTCGTGAAATACGAAGGCGCATCATCTGTGGAAGTCGGGCCTACTACGGGCTCCAGAAGAAACTGCGGTCGAAAAAGATTCGCCACCGCACCAAATGTGTCATGTACAAGACGCTAATAAGACCGGTTGTCCTCTACGGACATGAAACATGGACAATGCTCGAGGAGGACTTGCAAGCACTCGGAGTATTCGAGAGACGGGTGCTTAGGACCATTTTTGGCGGTGTGCAAAAAGACGGTGTGTGTCGGTGAAGAATGAACCACGAACCCAACTCTACGACGAACCCAGTATCCAGAAGGTAGCTAAAGCCGGAAGGGTACGATGGGCAGGACATGTTGCAAGAATGCCGGACAGCAACCCTGCAAAGATGGTGTTCGCTTCCGATCCGGCAGGTACGAGACGGCGTGGAGCGCAGCGAGCGAGATGGGCAGACCATGTGCAAAACGACTTGGCGAGCGTGGGGCGTATCCGAGGATGGAGAGATGCGGCCTCGAACCGTGTATTGTGGCGTCAAATTGTTGATTCAGTGTTATCTGTTTAGATGTAAACTAAATAAATGAATGAATCTTACACGCAATAGATTTGTAGTCGAACCACAGCCTCAATACACGCTCGCGTAGCTCTGCCTTTTCACAACAGCCTTTGAAGTCGACTCGGTTCAGCACGAGGATTTTTTTAAGTTGCTTCACCGATAATACGTCCAGATCAGCGCTGTAATGAAAATACAAATCCTGTAAGTCTACACTATGCTCGAACAAGTTTTGACTCACCTTTCTTTGATATCGCTAAGTTGAATCAGGCTCATACTGGCCAACTGCTGGTTGCCCGACGAATACACATTAGTTTTCTCCGCAGTGTCATCCGCGTCGACCCTCGGATAGTTCAGCGTTTGTTGTCGGCTCTGGTCGTTCGGATCAACGGACGGCATCGCAAATCCTGCGGCTATTCCTGTATCACCCTCGGCCAAGCTAATGCTCGCGTCTTCACTCATCGATTCACCTTCAGAAAGCTCGATCGATCCTTTACTTCTCCGTTCCAGATAACTGAGGAATGCTTCCAACTGACAACGTTTGTCAGCCTCCGATACCGATGCCGTATCAAGCAGCTTACGTATCTTTTTCAGCTGCTTTCGAATTCCGCTACGCCGTTTACCGCATTTAAAGCACTTGTTAGTGTTAGTGGAAGTTGATTGACTAGACTGGGTTATTATTTCCTCTGGATCCATTGATCGTGCGGTTACTATGCTATCGCCATGAGGTACCATCATTAGGAAGCTGTCCGAACGCCTTCTCGCAACTTGATTCGGCACGGGATCACTGCTTGCTGGTGTTTGAATTATTTTGTCCGAAGAATTTAAATCACTAGAACTATCAGTCGTTTCGGTCATTGTAGCCGTTGTGGTAGTCGGTAAAGTAGGCGCACTGGCTTCTTGTGTATCTGAGCAATCCGGATTATTAATTAGCTGCCATGGTTCCGTATCTGTTAGAGCGCTCGTTTCTACTTCTGGAAGGGATTCATTTTGATCACATTCTGGGTTCAGTTCGTCGAAGGAAGAAGATGAGGTATCAGTTTTAGATTCCGGAATGCGCAATTGCGTTACGATTACAGGTTGGCTACTCCCGGCCCCCGAAAGTATATTATCATTTGATCCAGCTTTCTTGCATTCTTTTCGACGCGGGGCATCCAGCTCATCGGCTTCATCATCCGAACATTCACAGTCATTTTGGTTCTCTTCCGACGCTAGCATATTGTCTATCCTTTCGCTGAGAGAAAGTTTTGGTTTCACACCGGAAATTGAATCTGTGTGAGCCGGAGAAGAAACAGACGATGTATTAGCACTGGAGTCAGCACCGCTTGTTGTCCCGCTACTGCCACTGAAATCATTTAGTGTTGAAAAGGTTTTCTCATTTGGCACAACTCCCACAGCACCACCAACTGGTTGCGATGCCTGACTCGATCGATTTGCGCTTTGAGCCGCTTGCTGCTCATGAACCCAGTACACATCATTATTACCGAAACGAGGCTGCTGATGAACACTTCCTTCTGGTTGAGCACGAGGCCTCAAATTTTCCTCGGTGGAGGAATTGGAAAATCGTGGTCCAAAGTTTGTTGTTCTAGGAATGTCTGAAATAATGACAATGATTAGTCACATTATGCCCTGTAATTATTAACAAGCGTTTTTGTATTCAATTTCTTATAAAATACTCCAGTATTATGCAACCATTTCTGAACGTTAGAAGAAAATAATTAAAACCAAAAGTAAGCGACTATAGGTGGCCAAAAAAATATAATTTTATATACCTAACTATTAAAACTTTAAAAATCTTTAACCTACTTACCGGTACTCAACTTATCCGAAATGGACGAGAATAGATTCTGGCAAGTATTCTTTATTTGATCGAACGTGTTTGCACAATTTTCCGCACTGGATGCATAAAAATTCCTGGAAGATGACCCCGACTGACTCCCACCTCTGCCGTTTCCGCTGCTCCCGCCGGTAGACGACGGAGAGCTGAAATTAAACATCCTTCCATTGCCGGCGCTGCCGGTGCTTCCGGCAGGACTTCGGGGACTATTTGCGGCTGAGTTAACGTGCGCAATCACCAAGTTGATAAGGTCATCCTTTTCCACGCAACCCGTTGTCGAGATGTGTTTCGACTGAAGATACAAAATCAAATCCTTATTTTTTAGCTGGCCCAGATCGACCTTCGACAGGGGTCGCTTAGTAAAAATCAAACAATTCGGGCAAAGAATTTTTTCCTGCCGCTTCTCCAAGCAATTTTTGCAGAACAAACGCCGGCACTCGAAGCAGGACTTTTTTCTAGTGATTATTCCAAACTGGACATTGCAACCTTCACAAGGCATTTTTGTTGTCTCACTTATCTGCTGATAATCCTGCTTATCATGAACAGATAAAAACTCTATTCCGATCTTTTGGGCTATGGCACAACTTTCAAGGCAACGTCATCTGCCTTTCGCTGCTGAGTAATTTCTTTCGCTCTTGTTAAAACAATGTTTCTGGATTTTGCACTCGAATATATCAATCCACACATATTTAACAGCAGCAGAATTTTGCCATTAGTACCGTAAAGCTATGGGAACAAACATAAAACTTCTAATATTTTCAGCATTGCGCAAATTGCATCCAAAACGCGTCACAATGAATCAAGTTGACCAGATGGAATAAAACAAAATCCATTATTTTTTTTTATTTTTTTCCCAAAAAATATATTTGACAGCGAAAGGGCCCATGCAGCACAAACATTTGAGTAAAACCAGACACTCAGAAATAAATTTATACTCTATATTTAGAGGCCTCTATAGATAGTAGAATCTATAGATAAGCGAAAGCATGGCTGAGTTGATTTTTTTTGCCCGTGCACACGCGCATATGACGTCACAGCCCTTAACGTTTCCATTGAAATCGTGACGTCATGCTCGTTTGGAGACACGTTTGATAGTTCGTTTGGAGACAGAGGATTTATCTTCGCTCATCTATATATTCCACTATCTATAGAGGCCTCTATTAGGCTTTCAGCGATCGTGTACGTACACGCACGTTTCACTCACACTTTTACTCGGTTTGTTTGCAACCACGAGCAGCTGTCACACTGATAAAAAAATACACGTTCGATTCATGTTTTTCGGAATATGCACAGCAAAAACAGTTGTTGAATATTACACTCGAAACAGATGCACATAGGCTATTCCGTCAGAGCTGTGATATTACACTCTTTTGATGTACTCGAAAGCTTGCTGTGTAGTAGACGGAACCGATGTGATTTTTTCTCGATGTAAAAATTACGCGACGTAATCGAGGCGATGTACAATAAAGCTACGTGAAATAGTGCGACGTACATGGCATTTGTTTCATTGAGTTTTCTTTCGTATTTAGTTTTCTTTCTCGGTTAATCATAATAGGTATTTTTGTTTTTAAGTTATATTATTTATTTTCTTAGTTAAACATAATTCTAATTACATTTGTTTAGATTTCATTTCAAGTTGAAGCCTAACGTAAAGACATAAAAAAATAAGTAAGACATAACTTAGTGTGGAAGTTATTTTTAAGATGTTTCAAGATATTCGGCTACTTATACTTTTAAGATGTTGCATCTTGTCAATGTAACAACTCTCCAAATTTTATATACATTAATCACCTCCATAGTTGGTTACTTAATTTTAAGATTAAAAAAACCTCCACGCGGTTCCTGAGTTGTATTATAATTCATGCATGCGCACAATACACGTGGATAGTACATTTTTTTCAGCCTTAAGAAATCGAAGTAATCTTGATTCAAACCCGGTGTCCTTCAACATGGTTCTCCTTGAGACTGCTCATTTTAGAGATTTCCTTTATAGGATTAATTCCGAAATTTGTGGCGTTGGATGATCTAGCGTTGTTGCGTTCGATGAATGTCCGGATATTCACTTGCAAAAGCCGATGCGATTGCGGATGAATTTCACGCTTGATGGCTTTTTATGTTTTAGATTAACCGGTTCGGGATTTGAGCGACGTGCGACGTCTATAAAGAAAAAAAAATGTAATGAGAACACAGAATTTGGTGTTGTTAGAGATTGGATTACCTAAGGGGAACCGGAGAAGCTGGATCGCGGTGAAGATAATTTGGATTTGTCTTCGGTGACTGAATCAAATGCCGACCTCTGCTATGATCAATTCTGCATATACCTCCGGATACTTGCTGTTCCATTCGTTCCTTACATGCTTCCCTCCGAAGGACACCGAACTGTATGTTGTCGTTTGAGTCCTTCTGTGAATTGCCATTTTTCGAACCAGAATCTTGTGGTTCGAAGAAATACTCTTCCGACGATCCAGTACTGCTGATTGTCTTGAGATAGAAAATAGAATACAAATGAATAGAAAAAGAAAAAGCAACATAAAGTAGATATAGTAGGGGGAATGACGGCTTTGGCAGGTTTTGTTCTATTATTGGCAGGGGGTTTTTTTATGACTGACTAGGCTCAAATTTGGCCTAAACATTCTTTGCATATCAAAGAATATTGTGGCCAAATTTCATAAAATTTGGTCGACAAAAACCCCCCTGCCAATGATAGAACAAAACCTGCCAAAGCCGACTTTCCCCCTAGTACCTAACTAAAATGGAAGATGGCCATGTAAAAAATCTACCACCGTCCACCATCATATACATCTTTGGAGGAACAAAAACCAATAAACATTCAGGAACATAACTCCAATGGGGCAAATCTTATATCCTGTGGGGGACTCAAGGTCGTTCTAAAAGGCGAAAGGCCGGAACGGAACAACGGGAACATTCTCGTTAGGTCACTTTCTTGAATTCCTGGTTAAACTAACTTTATCGCTTCTTTGATCGGAATTGAGTTGCAGTTTTAAGGACGTTATCCTAAATAACCTTTTTTTTATTTATTGCCAATGAATAATTCAGCAATAGAATAGGAGAGAATGATATAAAAGACATAATATATTATATATTATATAAGATACACTCCAGCTTAAGCAAATTCTTCTGGGATATCAATAGTAATACCACACTACGCTGAGAATCCGAGGGATTGTGAAGTGAATGAGGTTTGAATTCTGATGGAATTCATCGAAATAAGAAGATCTTCTAATATTTTAGAGAGGAAGCTTTGGGGATTCCGAAGAAGAACTTAAATTCCGATGGTATGTATAGAATGAAGGATACCTGTCTGAATCTCCAAAGGATTTCCGTCAGATTCCCCAAAGGATTGTCGTCAGAATCCCCAAAGGATTCCCGTCGGAATCTCCTTCAAGGAAATCCTTGGATTATTCGAGATTCCGACGGGAATCCTTTCGGGACTCCGACAGAAATCCTTTCGGAAAACCAACGCGAATCGTTTCGGGATTCCGACGGGAATACTTTCAAGATTTCGACGGAATTCTGACGGGAATCCTTTCGCGATTACGAAGTGAATCCTTTCGGGATACCGACGGGAATTCTTTCGAGATTAAAACGGGAATCCTTTCCGGACTCCGACGAAAATCCTTTCATGATTCTGACGCTGAATCGTTTTGGGGCTCCGACGGGAATCTTTTCGGGATACCGACAGAAATAATTCCGATGGGAATCCTTTGGACATCCGGAGAGCAACCCTTTGGGGATTCCAAAGCGAAACCTTTGGGGGTTGTTAGGGCGTTTTTTGTGATTCCGACGGAAATTCTTTGAAGATTTCGACTGAAATCCTTTGGGGTTTCCAACAGTACTGCGATTGTAACCCTTTGGAGATTCCAACGTAAATCCTTAGTGATTTCTGACGGGGACCTTTGTGAATTCCGTTGGAAATGCTTATAAGATTTCGTCTGGAATCCTTTGGACATTCTAATGGGAATCTTTTGAAGATTCTAACGACAATTATTGCAACAATAATTCTTTGATGGGGTTCTCAACGTGAATGCTTTGAGGTTCCGATGGAAATACTTTGAGGACTCCAACTGAAATACTTTGGGGACTCTCATGGAAATCCTTTTGGGATTTCAACGGAAATCCTTCGTAGATTCTGACGGGAATCCTTCGGAGATTACGACAGGAATCCTTCGAGAATTCCAACGGGAATCGTTCTGAGGTTGTGATGGAAATTATTGTAGGATTCCGCTGGATATTCCGTGAATTCTGATGGATTTTTTTCGTGGATTCCTATAGTGTTGCTTTGAATACTCCGACAGGAATCTTGCAAGGATTACGATGTAAATCCTTTGATTATTACTTTGGGAATCTTTTTAAAAATTTCAACGAAAAACTTTTAGGGTTTTGACACGAATCCTTTAGGGACACCGACGGGAATCCTTTGAGTATTCCGACGGAATTTGTTTGGGGATTCCGACGGAATTCGTTTGTGGATTCCAAAGTAAATACTTTGGGGATCCCAACTGGAATAGTTTGGCGATTCCGTCGAAAAATCTTCGGGGTTCCGACCGGAATCTTGTGAGAATTCCGTTGAAAATACTTTTGCGATACCGTCTGGAATCTTTGTAAGTTCCCGACGGGAATTCAAGGGGATTTCGACGGGAATTATTTGAGGTTTCCGACGGAAATGCTTTGTTGATTCTGACGAAATACCTTTGGGGATTCCGACAGAAATCATTTGGAGATTCCGACAAAAATCGTTTGGGGATTCCGACAGAAATCCTTTAGGGACTCCGAAGAGAATTCTTTGGAAATTTCGTTGAAAATGCATTTGGGACTCTGACGGGAATCCTCTGGGGATTCTGACGAGAATCCTTTGAGGATTCTAACGGAAATCTTTTTAGAGATTCAAACGTTAATCCTTTGAGGACTTAGATGGGAATCCTTTGAGGATCCAGAGGACAATCGTTTGGAGATTCAAACAGGAATTCTTTGTAGATCTCGATGGGAATCTTTTGAGAATTCCGACGATAAGCCTTTGGTGATGTTGATAGATATCCTTTGAGGATTTCGACGGGAATCATTTAGGAATTCCGTTGGCAGCACTTTGGAGATTCTGACGGGAATCCTTTAGGGATCACCACGGGCATTTTTTGGGGATTTCGAAGGCAAAAATATCCCCAGAGGGTTTTCGTCGGAATCTCCAAAGGATTCCCGTCGGAATCCCAAATGTATTTTCAACGAAATTTTCAAACAATTCCCATCGAAGTCCCCAAACGATTTCTGTCGGAATCCCCAAAGGTATTTCGTCAGAATCCACAAAGCATTTCCGTCGGAAACCTCAAATAATTCCCGTCGAAATCACAAAGGATTCCCATCGGAATCTCACAAAGATTCCAGACGGTATCGCAAAAGTATTTCCAACGGAATTCTCACAAGATTCCTGTCGGAACGCCGAACGTTTTTTGGCGGAATGGCCAAAAGATTCCAGTAGGGATCCTCAAAGTATTTACTTTGGAATCCCCAAACGAATTCCGTCAGAATCCCTCAAAGGATTCCCTTCGGTGTTCCTAAAAGATTTGTGTCAAAACCCTAAAAGTTGTTCGTTGAAATTTTTAAAAAGATTAATAATCAAAGGATTTCCATTGCAGGATCCTTGCAGGATTCCTGTCGGAGTATTCAAAGCAACAGTATAGGAATCCACGAAAAAAAATCATCGGAATTAACGGAATACCCAGCGGAATCCTACAATAATTTCCATCACAACTCCAGAACGATTCCCATTGGAATCTGCGTAGGATTCCCGTTGGAATTCTCGAAGGATTCCTGTCGCAATCTCCAAAGGATTCCCGTCAGAATCTATGAAGGATTTCCGTCGAAATCCAAAAAGGATTTCCGTGAGAGTCCCCAAAGTATTTCAGCTGGAGTCCTTAAAGTATTTCCATCGGAACCTCAAAACATTCACGTTGAGAACCCCATCAAAGAATTATTGTTGCAAGAATTGTCGTTGGAATCTTCAAAAGATTCCCATTAGAATGTTCAAAGGATTCCAGACGAAATCTTATAAGCATTTCCAACGGAATTCATAAAGGTCCCCGTTAAAAACCACTAAGGATTTACTTTGGAATCTCCAAAGAGTTCCAATCGCAGTACTGTTGGAAACCCCAAAGGATTTCAGTCGAAATCTTCAAAGAATTTCCGTCGGAATCCCAAAGAATCCCCAAAGCTCGGAATCATTTCTGTCGGTATCCCGAAAGTATTTCCGTCGGAGTCCCGAAACGATTCGCGTCAGAACCCCGAAAGGATTATCGACGGAGCACGGAAAGGATTCCCGTTGTAATCGCGAAAGGATTCCCGTCGGCATTCCGAAAGGATTCCCATCAGAATTCCGTCGAAATCTCGAAAGGATTTCCGTCGGAATCCCAAAACGATACGCGTTGGTCTTCCGAAAGGATTCCTGTCGGAATCCCGTCGGAATCTTAAGGTGACTCGGGAAGGCACTACACACCGTTGTATTTTTCCTATCTTTTGTCTCTTTCTAGCATTGCTGCAATGCCACCTCGTAATTTTGGAGCGGCGTATTCCGGTTTTCAGTTGTCTAATGTAACTGTAAATGTATCCCGAATGGATTCCCGTCGGAATCCCGAAAGGCTTCCCGTCGGAAACCCGAAAGGCTTCCCGTCGGAATCCCGAAAGGCTTCCCGTCGGAATCCCGAAAGGCTTCCCGTCGGAATCCCGAAAGGATTCCCGTCGGAAACCCGGAAGGATTCCCGTCGGAAACCCGAAAGGATTCCCGTCGGAATCCCGAAAGGATTCCCGTCGGAATCCCGAAAGGATTCCCGTCGGAATCCCGAAAGGATTCCGTCGGAATCGAAAGGATTCCCGTCGGAATCGAAAGGATTCCGTCGGAATCTGAAAGAGTTCCCGTCGAAAACTCGAAAGGATTCCCGTCGGAATCCCGAAAGGATTCCCGTCGGAATCCCGAAAGGATTCCCGTTGGAATCCCGAAAGGATTCCCGTCGGAATCCCGAAAGGATTCCCGTCGGAATCCCGAAAGGATTCCCGTCGGAATCCCGAAAGGATTCCCGTCGGAATCCAGAAAAGATTTCCGTTGGAATCCCGAAAGGATTCTCGTCGGAATCCCGTAAGGATTTTTGTCGAAATCCCGAGAGGATTCTCGTCAGAATCCCGAAAGGATTCTCGTCTGAATCCCGAAAGGATTCCCGGTGAAATCCCGAAAGGATTCCTGTCGGAATACCGAAAGAATTCCCGTCGGAATCCCGAAAGGATTCCCGTCGGAATCCCGAAAGGATTCCCGTCGGAATCCCGAGAGGATTCCCGTCGGAATCCCGAAAAGATTCCCGTCGGAATCCCGAAAGGATTCCCGTCGGAATCCCGAAAGGATTCCCGTCGGAATCCCGAAAGGATTCCCGTCGGAATCCCGAAAGGATTCCCGTCGTATCGGAATCCCGAAAGGATTCTCGTTACCATTGTGAAAGAATTCCCGTCGGTGTCCCGAAAGGGTTCTTGTCGTTATCGCGAAAGGATCCCCGTTGGAATCCCGAAAGGATTCCGTTCGTAGTCACGAAAGGATTTCCGTCGAAGTCCCGAAAGGATTCCCGTCGGAAACCCGCAAGGATTCCCCTCGGAACCTTGAAAGGATTCCCGTCGTTATCGCGAAAGGTTTGCCGTCAGTATACCGAAAGGTTTCCCATCGGTATTCCAAAATTATTGCCATTGGAATCATGCAAGAATTCCCGTCAGAATCTCGAAAGGATTACCTGAAGGAGTTCCGAAACAATTTCCGTCTGAGTTTCGAAAGGATTCTCGTCGAAGTCTTAGGCAAATTATTATAAACCGATTCTCTTCATTTTAATCTTACGGTCTATTTCACTCACCTTGCCTTATATCCTAGCATTTTCTAGAAGCAGTTCACTGAAGCCGATTCCTCCTCCGGATGCCTCAAATAAACTGCCAAAAGATGAATACTACCAACGGGTTCGCGATAGCCGACGGAACTTCAAAAATTATATTTTGGAATCCACTATATATAGTCGTGGTTAGTTAGCACGAATATCGGGTATGCACCAGAATGTTCGGAGCGCACCGGCATGCCGGCCGCGGCATGACGAAGGATGAAAGTTTTAGCAGGGCTAATCGATGCGATGGATTGAGTACATTATTGGTGATAATCGCTTATGGTTTCCAGTCAGTATCCTTGGTATATTACTTGTGTGGTCCAGATTCCACAACTCAAGCATCCGATAGAAGAAAACAATCGCTGATCCGGCTGGAAGCAAAAGAAAACAAAATTAATATTCCATCTCCTACGAAATGTTGTATTTCAGGTACAAAACTTTGCAATTTATTATAAGATACTTACCCTTCGTAGGAATGGTTATATTTATATTTATACCTTTTAATATTTTGAAATTTAATAATTTAATCAAAAATTCACAAAAATAGGCTCGACAATCGTATACGAAACATGACAGCGAAAAAACAAACATGGCCGCGATCGACCGATTCTGGGCAGTGTTGCCGATATTTAATATTGCATTTTAATTGAATGTGAAATAGCATTCAAACTGTGTAATTTCACACATTTGTTCATGATTGACTGGTTGCATCTATTTCGATGTAATATTCACTATTTTATTGCTTGAATATTACACCGAAGCAACGCACTAGGATATGGTAAATCTGAATCTGTGTAATTTTGAAGCGACGTAAGATAACATAAAAATATAAACAAATATGCATTTGAAATTCGCTTTTACATCGGATTTTGAGTACGTTCATTTGATTACATCGATGAATATTACTATCTTTTTTGCTGTGTAGATATTTTCAATCCGCTTACACCATCAAGTCTAGTGCAATCCACATCAACACGAAGTTCTTCACACTCTCAGATCAAATGTCAATGTTTATGACAGAATCCATTACTGATACACTACATTATGATATGCATATCCATGAATATTCATAACAAATACACGTTCGACTCGTGTGTTTCAAAATGTGGACATTTCATTCCATGTTACACCATCAAGTATGGTGTATTTCACATAACTGAGATGTTCTTCGCAAACACAATTCAAAACATCAATGTAAATAGAAAATTCCATACTTGATACACCACGATGTCATATGTTTATCTAAAACATGTTATGAATCCATTCAAACGAATTTCAGTATGCATTTAGACGAACAATGTGTCATTATTTCAATAAAATCGCACATGTTCAAGTATGTTTCGAAAGAGTTGCAATTAGCAGCTGTAGTGAACTAACTTTACATTAAATTTCACTTATATAAAGAAGAAAAATACCATGTTTGATTATTTATTATGAACAATTTATTCGTGTTTCTATATAAATGTTAAATCACAAATGTAAAACGATAGTGGAAGGAAGGGGCAATTTATTATTCAGTAACCCGAGCAGTGACCAGGAGGGCAGAAGGCACTGAAAGCTTCCGTAAGATGTGGATGAGGCAAATAAATAAATAAAATAAAGCAAAACTGCTAATTCAGGTAAACACAAGTACAATATTTGATTTAATTAATTTAAACAATATATTTATGAATGCCTACAAATCTACAAAGATTTTCTCAAAATCTACTTTATTTAACTTCCATATAGTTGAAAATCGTTTGGCATTGTAAGTGAACGAGAGAAAAAAGTCCACTTTTTGGGTTTCCAAATAATTTATTTCAATTGGTACATCCGGAATGCGATTTTTTTTGGGTTTGAAATTAATACTAATACAAAAGAAAACTTAATGAATTTAATATATAAGTAAAAATGTTTCTCTACAGTTCTAAAATTTTATTATTTCTAAATTAATTTTCTTTTTCTGGACTAACTGGCTGACCTGCTGTGACTCCCTCATTCACGTTTAGTTGATTCGAAGAATACTAACTTGGTACTTTTTTATGTATTGCATGTTCCCTTCCTGCTTCTGCGGGGTTTCAATAAAGAGGATGACGTGATATTTACTGATATACGCCGAAGATGAATCCTCAATACCAGCTTCTTCTGACTACCCTTTACGATGTACGTATACTTCGTGACGGTTTCCCGCTGGTAGGCATCAGCACCGAAGCGATCACGTTCATCGACACCAATTCTTTTAAATGGAATTTGAACTTTGGAAATCTGATTCATCGATTGCAGATGTCAGAAGATTAAAGCACTTACCTGCTCGTGAACAAACTCTTCGACCGCAGCTAGTAATGGTGTTTTATGGAATTCAGTTTTAAATATAATAAATACAATCTCCCGCTTCGGCTGCAATTTTTATCAACTTGATCTCATTTTATTTTATAGGTCCGGAATGCGATTTCCGTCAGAGGTTCGAAAACCAACGAAAGATGCTTTCCTATACTTCAACTGTTGATTCGTTGAAGTTATAGCAAAAATATGTTTCTGGAAATGGAATTCGATCCGATGACGGAAATCGGACTCCGGACGATTATGCAATTATCATCATTATTTGAATATGGGAGAAACACAAAATTCACTCGTTATTACAAATGAAATTCAACACGATTATACTTCGATGTCATATATTAAACAAGTGAAAATGTCAAGTCAAGCAACCGAATTCTATTTGCTTTACACGTTAATACCTTGTGGTTTGTTTATAAACAAATGATGAGTTTCGGGTGAGCGATGTCATTTGTTTTACACGTGAAATTGATTTGCTTTGACAACATGCGCAAATTCATGTGTAAAACACACGGCCCTCTCGTGTATTTTTTTTATAGTGCACGGCAAAATCAAATGGGATTGTTTGCAACCACGAACCTGCGTTTGTGTTGGTGAGAAATGTCGGCGAGACCCTAATAGAGCTGTTCAAATATAGGCCTTTTCATGTGACACTGCCGAGACTGCACTTGTTTACAACCGCTGAACAGACCTGCAAGTCCGAAGCTGTCACTTTCATAGAGGAACTGTCAATTGGGTTGTTTAGGGGTATACATGTTTTTACTATAGATAGTAGAATCTATAGATGAGCGAAAGCATGGCTGAGTTGATTTTTTTGCCCGTGCACACGCGCATATGACGTCACAGCCCTTAACGTTTCCATTGAAATCGTGACGTCATGCTCGTTTGGAGACACGTTTGATAGTTCGTTTGGAGACAGAGGATTTATCTTCGCTCATCTATATATTCCACTATCTATAGTTTTTACATATTCTGAATCTGCATAAAAAACTAAGCCTAACCCCAATTGGGTTGTTTAGGGGTATATATGTTTTTACATATTCTGAATCTGCATAAAAAACTAAGCCTAACCCCAATTTTTCAGAATTTTTGGAGACCCGGAACTTTTAATTTGCATTTTAAATTTATATGGGACTAAAAATTTGTTCTTATGCTGCATGGGCCAAATGTCATTCTATGAATGTTAGTGTCATTCTATCGATTGAAATGGCTTTTTGTTTGCTATACAAAAATGTAAATAAAAGGTTTACAAAAAAAATAAAAATATGTTGGAGATCAGAAAAGCATGCTCTTTATGTTAAACTATAAAAAATCCCATATTTTTCTCTGCTAAACAACCCAATTGACAGTTCTTCTATGAAAGTGACAGCTTCGGACTTGCAGGCCTGTTCAGCGGTTGTAAACAAGTGCAGCCCCGGCAGTGTCACATGAAAAGGCCTATAGTGTGCGTGCGCCAAACGTCACTCATATCAATAAGTCAAAACAGGTGAAAACAAGCGTTGGCAAGGTTGCCGGTATTTTATGTCCTGGATCATTCAAACGTCAAAAGTGTGCCGAGTGTGCCACACCAAGGGCCACACATGTGAATCAAATCCAGCAAATGTGTGCTTGGAACATTGTGCTCAGCGTCCCACCCCTTGTATGTGATTCACTATTTGGATCTGAAGCTGCCGCTGATAAATGTTCCGCTTCATGTCGCTGCTATCAGGCTACCAAAATTATTCCGGTCTGGTATTACATGCAGCCCTTCTTCCGGTCACTTGTATTTTAATTGTTGGGTAACATTATTTAGCTACTAAGTAAACGACAACATAATTTAAAATAGCTAATGACATTTTATACATGATTTCATCAAATCAATAAAATAATTTCCGTGATACGACTTTTTATTGCACGATATAGCAACATTACATTCCATATAAACAATATTTTCAATATCCAAAACAAAAAAGGTTCACCCATATCTGAGTCAATTTCACCTACACTCAGAAATTTAAAAAATCATTTATAGTATGAAATATAATCTGATTTACATTAAATGAGATTTATTCATACCGTAGTATAAAGTGTATACTATCATAGCATACACAGCAAAAAAAGTTGTTGAATATTACATCGAAATCGCTGCAACCCATCGAATCCATCGATTGCTGAATATTACACTGTGCGACGTACTCGAGAGCTTGCTGTGTAATGGACAGTAGCGATGTAATTTATTAGATGTAATCAATAAAATTATGTAATCCAAACGATGTAAATGAATCAGATGTAAAACCGGTCAGAATGTTAATTTCGGTAAGGCGGAAATTTCGGGTTTTGAAATGTTTTTATTGAATTTGCATCTAAATAACATTTTATTGCTCTCATTTTGTATATTCTATTACAGCAATTTGTATAAAGAAAATTATTTTATGGTCAGAAATCGGGGTTTTTCTACTGCGGAAGCGGTGTAGTGAAATTGAACAAATTAATAAATAATTGATTTCACTGTGGATGAGCATTATTCACACCGAGGGTGATTGTTCGTCGAATGGAAGCCCTCACCAAGATGCCCTCATTGTCCTGATCGGTCCATCCGCAGCTCTTGTAATGGTCATAGCATACCTAGCGAGGGAAAGCGAGTCATCCTGGACATAAACTTCCGAGCCAGTGATATGGCATGGCGAGAAATGAGCGGCATCTCATTCGAAATTCCCAGGATAGCGGCGAGGAAAAGTGTTTTTGGACGACGTCATACGCTGGAAATAGAAATACGCAATGATTAGGAATGATTGAATTCCAGAAGGCTCCCCGTCGGAAATTCAAAAGTATTCCACTAGGATTTTTTTTGGGTTTCCGGAGGGAATCCTTTTGGGGGTTTCAAAGAGAATCCTATCTAGATTCCAAAACGATTACTTTTGCGATTCGAACGGGAATCCTTTTGAGATCTTTTAGGATCTTGACGTGTATTCCTTGGGGACTCAAACGGGAATCCATTTGAGACTCCGAAGGGAACCCCTTTGAGATTTCGATAGGAATCCTTCTACCGACGGAAATCCTTCTAGCATTCCGACAGGAATGCTTTTAACCTTCCGGGGCACGCAACGTTGTAAACTACTACACCTTTCGAAAAAGCCCGCTTGTCGTTAATTAGGGGAGTTAATTAGAGGAATAAAGATCCAGTACCACGTGAGTCCCGGAAGGTTAACATTCCGACTGAATTGCTTTTGAGTTTTCGGCTGGAATCCTTCTAAGGTGCAGAAAAGATTCCGATGGTAATCTCTTTGAGAATTCTTCTGCGGTTGCTAAAGAAATATCCTTTTTAACCTTCCTAGTGCATTCAAAAGAAGTGACACATTATGCATAGCGGGTTCAAAATGACCCCAATATCAAGTCGCTCCCAAAAGTTCATTTTCGAATCAACTTTTAATCTTTTTGAGCCAAATTAAAGCTATGGATGTCGTTACGGACTGATTTTTGCTATTTGGCCATTTTAATTCTCAGGAATCGGCTTTGAAGAAACATAGATTCTTAGGATAATTTTTGGCGTGATTCCTTGCCTTTCGAAGGGTAATTTTGGAAATGGTCATTTTTCATCAATTTTTGTGGCAATAATCACAATAGAATGTAACTACTGTCTATTTCCATGGGTCATCATAATTCCTGGTTATTCCACGGTCCAGTGTCCCTCCGGGAGTTCCGGAGCGTTCGTAAAAGTGGTCAGTTCATGAAACTCATCCAAGATAAAGCATTTTATTTTCAAATTTTTCTGTTCTCGTACTCTGAGCAAGACACAAATGTCTTCTCTATTCAGCTCGGACCCTAGTTCCACGTGGCCAACCACTCCACGGAGGGTCCAAAAATCATCCTCTACCTGATCGATCCACCTTGCTTGCTGCGCACCTCGTCTTCTTGTGCCCGTCGGATCGTTGTCTAAACCCATTTTCACCAGATTACTGTCCGACATTCTGGATACGTGCCCGGCCCACCGCAATCGTCCGATTTGGGTCTTTCTGGAATTCTGGAAAGAGCCATGATATGCGATACCTTCGGCTATCCTGGGGAAATTGCTTCAAGCAGGAATTGCTGGAGGCATTATTTCGGTATTATGGAGGATTCGTTCGGGAATTTTAGAAAGATTTCTTCAGGAATTCTGAAGGGATTTATTTTGTTTCTGGAGCAATTCCTTAGGAAATTCTAGATGAAATTCATCGAGAATTCAGGAGGGATTCATTAGGGAATTATAGAGGATTCCTTCTGGAGATTTTTCTTTAGGGAATTCGGGAAAGATTCCTTTGGAGATTCTGGAGTGGTTTCATCAGCAATTCTGAAGGATTTTGGAGGATTCCTTCGGGAGTTCTGGAGGTTTTTGGGAATACTCAAGGAATTTATTCGGGTATTCTGGAAGGAATTATTCTGGAATTCAGGAGCGATTTTTTTGGGGAAATCTGAAGAAAATTCAGGAGGGATTCATTCTGGAATACACGAGAAAATTTTTCGATTCCTTTGTGCTTTCTGAAGGTTTTATCGGGAATTCTCAAGCGATTCCTTCGGTAATTTTGATCGATTTCGATTCATTCTGGAGTTCTGTAAGAAAACTGTCCAGAATTCTCGAGGGAAATTAGGAGGATTCGTTAGGGAATCATGGAGGATTCCTTAGGGAACTCTAGAGGAGAATTCTTCGAATTCAGGATTTTTTTCAAGAATTCCTTTTGGAATTCTCTATGGATTCCTTCGGGTACTTTGGAGGGACTCCTTCGAGAATCCACGGGGATTTCTTCAGGAATTATGAAGGGATTTTTTTTCAAGAATTCTGGGTTTCTGCGGAAATCATGGAGGGATTCCTTCGGGAATTTTGGAGTTTTTTCGAGAAGGAATTTTCAAGGATTGCTTCTGGAGTTCCGGAGGGATTCCTTCGAGAATCCACACAGGATTTTTTTTGGGAATCCTGAAGGTATTTTCCCAGAATTCTGGAGGGAATTCAGGAGGGATTCATTCGGGAATTATGGAGGGATTTATTAAAGAATTATGGAGGAATTTCTTTGAAAATTCTGGATTTTTTAGGCAATTCTCAAAGGATTCCTTCGGTAATTCTGGAGCAATTTCTTCTGAAATTCTCAAGAAATTGCTTTGGGAATTCTGGAAAAATTGCTTCGGAAACCCACGAGAAAAATTTTCTAGAATCGTGGAGGGATTCCTTCCGGAATTCTGGAGTGATTCATTTTGGAGTTCTGGAAGAACAATTTCGAGAATTCTCGAGGGAAATTATGAGGGATTCACTCAGGAATCATGGAGGGATTCCTTAGGGAACTCTAGAGAATTCTTCGGGAATTCTGGAGGATTTTTTTTCAAGAATTCTTTTGGTAATTCTGTAGGGATTTCTTCGAGAATTTTGGAGAGACTCCTTCGAGAATCCACGGGGAATTATTTTTCAGAAATTATGAAGGGATTTTTTTTCAAGAATTCTGGAAGGTTTCCTTTGGAAATCATGGACGGTTATCTTCGGCAACTCTGGATGGATTCCTTCGATAGATAGAAGGTGTCATGTGTCTTATCTACAAAAAGGGCGATGAGCTGAATTGTAGCAACTACCGCGCAATCACATTGCTGAACGTCGAACGGTCTTGGGGCCGCACTACCAGGCGGGATTTATGGGTGAACGCTCTACCACACACCAGGTGTTCGCCGTACGTCAGATATTGCGGAAATGCCGCGAATAAAACGCGCCCAAACATCATCTATTTATCGACTTCAAAGCCACATATGATACAATTGATCTGGACCAGTTATGGCAACTAATGCACGAAAGCGGATAAACTGATACGGTTGATCAAGGCGACAATGGATCGGGTGATGTGCGTAGTTCGAGTTTCAGTAGCATTCTCGAGTCCCTTCGAAACGCGCAGAGGGTTACGGCAAGGTGATGGTCTTTCGTGTCTGCTATTCGACATCGCTTTGGATGGAGTAATACGAAGGGCAGGGATTGACACGAGTAGTACGATTTTCACGAAGTCCGTCCAGTTATTTGGTTTCGCCGACGACATTGATATTGTGAAAAGCGAAGCTAAACGGGTTGGACTAGTTATGTATCAACACGTCGCAGACGAAGTACATGATAGGAAGAGGCTCAAGAGAGCGCAACACAAGCCATCCACCACGAGTTTGTATTGGTGATGACGAAATCGAGGTGGTTGAAGAATTCGTGTACTTATGCTCACTGGTGACCTCCGATAACGATACCAGCAGGGAAATTCGGAGACGCATCATGGCAGGAAATCGTACGTACTTTGGACTCCGCAAAACGCTCCGATCGGATAGAGTTCGCCGCCGTACCAAAATGACTACATATCTACAAAACGCTCATTAGACCGGGAGTTCTCTCGCAACTCGTGGCTCATGCGCCTCCTCTACATACCGTCCGCCATCTGCCACAGATGGTACGTAGCACTTTCTTATCGGAAACTCCAAGTGCGTGTTAGTTCTCCACGAGCATCGTCCAGGTCTCGTGTTCGTAAAGGACTACCGGTCTAATGAGCGTTTTGTAGATAGTCAGTTTGTGTTTGGTACGGCGGATTTACGGAATTGCTAAGTTGAAAAGCAGGCCAAGTTCCAGTTGGAATGTAGAGCCATTGAAGAAGAAGAAGGCCACAAATTCATTTGAATCAAGCTTTTTGACCGATCTTCCATTATGATTACATTCCAGAAGGCGTCTGATACCAACCAAAAAGACGAAAAACTAGTTTTGGCGCTAAAATAGAAATTTCCCCTTCTACAGGTTCTCCGGGGACAATCCGTAGGTCCCGGAAGTAATCAAAATCGTGAAAGGCCCATTTTATTTTCATGCCGCGCTTCCCGATAAAAACCATGAAAAACGAACCATCGAATGACTAGTTTCGGTGCTAAAACTAAAATGATCCCTTCTACAGGTTCCCGGGGGGCACCTCAGCGAGTCCAGAACCGTTTTTTGGTTGATTTTTCATTCTTGACGTATCACAAGAAATCTGGAATGTAATCATAATGGAAGATCGGTCCAAAAGCTTGATTCAAATGAACTTGTGGTGTGGTCCCCAGGGTAGAAATATTTCACAGTCAATGCAGTGAAAAACATGGATCTCAGTAAAATCTGCTGTCGCCTTCATCGCCGCCGTGGTGAGTACGACTGGGTGCAGCCGAAAAATCATTTCCAACACCGACTATTCAATTTCGCCTTCAGCCACTCACAATTCGCTCTGACAGGCTTCTCAGTTCGCGCCTTACCGTATGACGGTGAGTGGCCCATTTAAACGCGTGGTGAATTTGTTCAAGTTTGTGGGTGAATGTGTACATTTTGCTGTGGTAAATTTCATCTTCGCGGCGCTGTGGGTGATGTGAGTTCTGTTGTTTACTTTTCTGTCTCTCCGGGAATGTGAGGTTGATTTCAAAGCAGGAAGAAAATAAAAAAATGATTTAAAAAAACATCACCTTCATCCAGTGCTGCCGAATATTTACAACCCACTGGTCCCTTTTAAAACTATCGAACGGCACCGATTCTAAACAAATGGCCATATCTCACTTGATTCTGTTCTGGTTTCGAATTTCAACATATGGGTCAGTGTTGTCATTCTCCTCTGTGTAGTAAAGAGCGAGTGCCAGATTACTCTCAACACTCTTCTACAATTGAGAGCATGGCACTCGTCATTGATTATCACTACACTCTTTTCCCGCGCGCAGCGATAAACTAAGCTGCGCTCACAATTTAAAGCATTCCACACTGTCCCAAACTGTAGCGTGAACAAAGAGCACTGGGATGCGCTGTAGTGATTGAGTGTCAACTAATTCAGTGAACTATACCAGTGCGCACTGAAGATTCCGCACTGCAGTGCGAACTGAAGTGAGTGAAACAGTTGGTCGGGGTTCAGCCAAATCGCACCTAGCGCCAATGATAAATTACCGATTTTTCTACTCAAACCTTCATTTAGTAGATTTAATTGATCACAAATCGTATCGGATATCCCTCAACCCCATAACTGAGGATAACCTTCTGCAAATGGTGCGGTTTGGCTGAACCCCGACCAGTTGATTGCTGAGAACGTTGGGATGGACGGCGCAGCGGCATGACTGCGGATGTTGTTTTTTCTTTTTTTTCTTCTTGCTTCGTATTTCTTCGCACAAGGCAATTATTTGCATGCTGCATTGATGTTAGGTCTAGCGCAGTTTTCCCCAGCATTTTTACTACCAAGGGCCGAACAGCGATTTTGAACTGTTAAAGCGTGTTTTACATAGAAATTTTAAGTTTAATCAAAATGAATTTTATACCTATTACACAATGAATCAAATTCGTTGCCCTGGGTTTTCTTCAAATAATATGTTTGTAAGAACATTCTTACAGTTGGTTTTATAGCCAACTGATTTTAAGTTCATACTAACAGATACTTTTGCGGCAGCGGACATGAGACGAAAAATATTTTTTCGCAACAACACCTCTTCAGCATACTTTGCAGAACATATTTTAAGCTATTTTCCAAATGAGCATATGTCGTCTGATCTTAGGATTTTGAACTTTTGTTGAAAGATTATTATTCATTACAAAACAGTAACGATTCCTCAACTTTAATTTATCGTTTCAAAGAATTCAAATATGCGAAATTCATGTGCGAAAATGCAAAAAAAAGTAAAGAGATTTTGATTAGATAATTGATTCTGAAAATTTTATTTCTTATTTGAGCGGTCAAAATTGAAATCGTCCAATTCCTACCCGAGGTAAGCCGGACTAGGGCCCAAAAACTCGTTAGTAGAGACAACAATAATGAATCTTCCAATTCTGTGTCATTTAACATTGAGATGAGTGATTGAGTGAGATTACGAGACCTCAATGATTATAACTTGTCGCGCGAAATAACGACAAACATGATTTTGAAGCCAGGTGAACTTGCCAGGGGTGTTGAATAGAAATCGAGTAAATCTGCATTCCGCACTATTTACCGTGTTTCCAGATTTCCGAACAATTGAAGTTTACTGAAACCTTTTGTTCATCAACTAATACATCTTGACTTTGTAAAATATTTTTCGTAGCGTAAAGTACGTTAATAGTCAATAATTTCTTGGGATAGAAATCAAGCTACTTTTCAATTGAATGTTGCTAAGGCCTAACTTATATTGAATGCATTCTTACTTCAGGGCGATGTAATGGTAATGTTTTCATTATTTTGATCTTAAGTTCAACATTTGAATCTGCGAACAAAAAAGGACGAATTAGCTATTTTCATAGCCCGAAGTTGTTTGCTGTTGGCTTACGTAATATCTATGAAGTGATGAATATAGTTAATCATGATGATAACATAATTCTTGCTTTCGGGTGCTTAAACATCTTAATGTTGTGAACATGATACATTCCCTGGCTTTTCGTGTCATCTCATGTTTATCAACGGGCCACATATTGTGTATATTTTCAAATACTTCGCGGGCCGCAGAAGAAGGTTTCGAGGGCCGCATGCGGCCTGCGGGCCACTCTTTGGCCATCACTGGTTTAGCGCATAGGTAAATGCTTTGTGATTCACAAGACGATGATTAACTGGAACGTGTGAAATTGCACAGAGAACCATGTGAATGGAGCATGGGATTTGCTATCCATTCTCAATGTACACGTTTCAGAAGCTCACGTATTTTAAATCAATAACGGCGCTGGCCACTTCATTACGGTCATATAGGAAAGGAAGGATTGTTAGGATTGTCGCTTAATTATAAAACTATAACGAGATTGATGAAATAATCAAGAGGGATTAATGCCTTCATACTTAACCAGCATTTGAATGTTCGGTATTTTGTTTGCCAAGTTTCAACTGCAAAATTTCTTTTTTATTGAAATTCTAGTATTTCAGTAAACGTTTGGATGATTATTTTGACGTTTACTTATCTTTACTAAAGAAATCAATAAATTCATAGATTGCTGAACAGCACAAAAAGTCGGTAGAAATTTATACAGCGCCACTCAGCCACAGATCGCACAGCTATGTAAAACAAGTTGAAATACATCATGAGAACCGGTGCTCTCTGTCTGCAACTTTTTAAAAGAATTTATCATGAAGTATAGCTTCCCAAATTATCGTATTAAGCATCTGGCATATTATGCTACATATCGTTAGTGATGCTGATAAAGAGTCAGAGATTTTCTTTTTATTCAATCTCAGTCTGACAGTAATAAATCAGAACCTACCAAAGCCTTTATTTATCCATACTTTTATTTTATGCAAAGGAACATTGACTGTCCAGACTCTGGTCAAATTAAGTACTGTGCAGTCAGTAAAATATTTTTCCCAAATCATTTACTCATTTACTGACTAACTCAGTTATGTTCACATTTATTTGATACTAGCAGACCCGACGAACTTTGCTTAGCCTAAAATTGATTTATTAACTAATTAATTCTCGAGTTATGAAGAAATTGATGCTTCATTTGTATGGGAGCCCCCCTTTCCAAATGGGGAGGGGTCTCGAACCATCTTAAGAACCTTCCCCGGCCCCAAAAGCCTCTGTATACAAATTTTCAAGCCAATCGGTTCAGTAGTTTCGGAGTCTTTAAGGTTCAGGTAGACAGAAATTCATTTTTATGTATATAGATTTTTGAATATGCTGAAAACTCGGTAATGTAAAATATTGCTGTTGAAATTACTGGGTGATCTGATCCGTATTCAGAAAGCTCAGTGAAGTTTTACCGACTCTGGTCAAATTAAGTAGCTGTCTGGATAATAACGAGAAAGGTGATATCACTTTATAAAAAAAAAAGTTTCTTGAGATAGAACATGAAGAACAAAAAGTAATCGAATTTATGATTTTGAAAATATTTTTCAGCTTTTGCAGACTTTCGTTCTTCTTCTTCTTCTTCTTCTTCTTATTGGCATTACATCCCCACACTGGGACAGAGCCGCCTCGCAGCTTAGTGTTAATTAAGCACTTCCAGAGTTATTAACTGCGAGGTTTCTAAGCCAGGTTACCATTTTTGCATTCGTATATCATGAGGCTAGCACGATGATACTTTTATGCCCAGGGAAGTCGAGACAATTTCCAATCCGAAAATTGCTTAGACCGGCACCGGGAATCGAACCCAGCCACCCTCAGCATGGTCTTGCTTTGTAGCCGCGCCTCTTTCCGCACGGCTAAGGAGGGCAGACTTTCGTATTGGAATTTATTTACTTCTGGTTAAATGGTTAAATGGTTCAATGGTTTTTTTTTTAAATTGGTTTTAAAATGTATTTCTATTTGATTAGTTATGTTTTTGATTCATCACTATTTTGATTTAATATATCTTATCTCTTTTCATTTGATTTGCATTATATTCATTCATGTAAAATTTGAGGATAATTTTCGTTATTTTTTTCATAGAAATCTTAAACTAAAACTAAACTTACTTAAATAACTTGGTTACGCATATGCACAGCACATGTTTCCGAAATGGACAAATTGAAACTAACTTTGCGAATCCACGTGTCTTGGAGGGACTCGTGGACATGCCAACGGCTTGCTTGGCTAAAGCAACAAACTAACAGTTCGTTGTTTGAATTCAACAAGGGTAATAGTTCCGATAGCCGTGGGTGTACCGTGTCTGAAACATAATTGATGAGCTTTTGAATGCACACTTAAGATAAGTGGAATAAAGTAGACTCAGTGTATGCAAAGAAATAGTAGGTGAACGTGCTTAGTTCCCCCACTATTGTGTCTTTTATCCTGATAACGAAGGTAATGCGCTAGTTTCAGTAACTTATAATAAATGATAACAAAATTTCAATAATTTGGTTTAGGTTACTGCAACTCGCGCTTTGACTCCGTTATTAGTGAAATTTAAACAACGAACAATTCGGCAGTGTTGTAGAAAATCCTTTGCAAGATATACATCATTCATTGAATTTTGAAATTTAGCCTCTGGAATGAGTTACACTGGATTTTGTTTTTACGCGATTTACATTTTCTCAATTTTCCACTCATCCTAAATGTTTAACGTATATTAATTGTCATGTGATTTTTCTTTGATTTATTCTGGATTTTTTGAAACATGTTGCGAAGAGTTTGGTGGCTAATTGAAGCCACATGATCAAAAATACGAGCGAAAAAAAATCGTGTAAAAACAAAATCCTGTGTATTGATAAACTACTAAGTGATCGAGCCCAAGTTACCAAATTACCAAAAACATCCTTGTTTAAAACGCTATGACTGTCAACTCTGCTCATGCTTCAGATTCACAAATTTAAATTATTAAAATCCCGCAATAAATGTGGTACTTGTTTACAATAGCATATCTTTTATCGTTATACTTTAGCAATCCGAAAGATAGATCAAAACGAAGAATGGCAACCGAAAAGTTTCATAAAATCTATTTAACAACGCTACGCAATCGCTACGTGTAATTTAAAATAGTAACGTTTCATGTTACAGTCGATTGCTGCTGTTGATACTTTCATACAGCGTACCCGTTTCACCTTGATTCCGGAATCCGGACTGTCTGCATGCGACTCATGCGAGTCCTTCATCACAACATCGAGCAAGGAACGAATAACTGAACAGCAGATTCGTTCGAACGCAACTCTGTGGTGATATCACTGCAGTGGTACACTGGAGTGAGGCACGCTGAGGATCTCACTGAAGTGAGAGAACTTGAGTGCACCTAAAATTCAATGGACCAATCAATAAGCAAAAACTGCCGCTATGAAATGAGCAGATCGCGCCACCGTAGACATGTTCTGTCAAACACACACGAATAGAAATATGCGTATACAGTGGCGCCGTTGTTTTGATGCGGTGAGTCCAAAATGAGTTACCTTGATTGATCCATTCTCTAGAGTGGTGAGTGGGTGTACGCTGCCTTGATTTCTCTACGCAAGCGCTCTCTCTCGCACGCATTCCAGATCACTCACAGCAGAAGGTTCATTTTACGCGCTGCGTTTTGATTCTCTTATCCTCATTTCGATAGAATCTCTTACACTCTAGTGTAAAACCCCAGTGCAATGACATCACTGATATGGGTCCTACTTTATTTGTGGTTACTAATATTATTCTTCTTTTAACCACAGCTTATCCTAATACCCACCACAAATTTATGGTTCTGAATCTACCTTCGAAAAACCTGGAATATCTCCGGTATCCTATGGCCATAGTCGGTTCCGATGCTGAGTCATTAGGCCGAAGGCCATTAGGCCGAAGGAAGAATAAAGAAGGTAGAAAGGAGGGGGAAGAAGAAAGAAGGAAGACAGAAGAAGGAAGAAGGAAGACAGAAGAAGGAAGAAGGCAAAAGGAAGAAGGGAGAAGGAAGAAGAAAGAAGGAAGAAGAAATAAGGAAAGTGGAAGAAGGAAGAAAGAAGGATAAAGGAAGAATGAAGAAGGAAGAAGCAGGAAGGAAGAAGAAAGAAGAAATAAGGAAGACAGAAGAAAGAAGAAAGAAAACGGAAGAAAAAAGAAGGAAGTGGAAACATGAAACGAAGAAGAAGGTAAAAGAAAGTAGGAAGAAGGAAGAAGGAAAAGGAAGAAGGTAAAAGGAAGAAGGAAGAAGGTAAAAGGAAGAGGGAAGAAGGAAGAAGGAAGAAGGAAAAAGGAAGAAAGAAGAAGGAAAAAGGAAGAAAGAAGAAGAAAGAAGGAAGAAGGAATAAGGAAGGAGGAAGAAGGAAGTAAGAAGCAAGAAAGAAGAAGAAGAAGAAGGAAAAGGGAAGAAGAAAGAAGGAAGAAAAAAAAAGGAAGAAGGAGAAAGGAAGAAGGAAGAAGAAATAAGGAAGGTGGAAGAAGAAAAGAAGTAAGAAAGAAAAATAAGGAAGACAGGAGAAAGAAGAAAGAAAACGGAAGAAAAAGAAGGAAGAGGAAACATGAAACAAAGAAGAAGGTAAAAGAAAGTAGGAAGAAGGAAAAAGGAAGAAGGTAAAAGGAAGAAGGAAGAAGGTAAAAGGAAGAAGGAAGAAGGAAGAAAGAAGAAGGAAGAAGGCAAAACGAAGAAAGAAGAAGGAAAAAGGAAGAGAGAAGAAGGAAGAAGGAATAAAGAAGGAGGAAGAAGGAAGAAGGAAGAAGTAAGAAGGAAGAAAGGAGAAGGAAGAAAGAAGAAGAAAGAAAGAAGAAGGAAGAAAAAAAGGAAGATGGAAAAAGGAAGAAGAAGGAAGACGGGAGAAAGAAAGAAGAGGGAAGAAGAAAGAAGGAAGATAGAAGAAAAAAGAAAGAAGAAGGAAAAAGGAAAAAGAAAGAAGGAAAAAGAAAGAAGGAAAAAGAAAGAAGGAAAAGGGAAAAAGAAAGAAGGAAAAAGGAAGTAGGAAGAAAGAAAAAGGAAAAATGAAGAATAATGACGAAAGAAAGAAGAAGGAAGAAGGAAGAAGGAAAAAGGAAGAAAGAAGGAAGAAAAAACAAGAAAGAAGGATGAAGGAAGGAGAAATAAGGAAGAAGGAAGGAGGAAGAAGGAACAAAGAAGAAGAAAGAAGGGAGAAGGGGTAAGGTAAAGAAAGAACTTCTCATTTTCCACTAGGCTAATTCGGCCTAATGACCGTTCGGCCTAATAAACTTCGGCCTAACGGCCTTCGGCCTAATGGCCTGACACCGTCGGTTCCATGAACATATCGTGAAACTGCACTAAATTTCTAGTTCAGGCATCCCTAAATTGTTAAAACCGGATAATAATTGACATATGTAGTTACAACCGAGGTTACAACACATCGAATTATACCCAAAATTTTTATTTTGTACATACCTTGTATATATACACTAAGGTTTTTTTTACGTCGCTCCATGTACCGCGTAAAAAAAACACGTTATTTAAAAAACGACGTAAAAAAACCCGCGCTATTTAAAAAAAACGACATAAAAAAAAACCTATTGGGGGACTTAGAAAATTTTATATGTTGGTGCCCACTGGGGACTTAGAACATTTTTTTATGCCGGTGCCTACTGGGGACTTAGAAAATTTTAAATTGGGACTTATAATGGACGGGGCTTCTTCCTATTTGTTTGCTAGGTGTTGTTTGTAGGTCATAGTACGCTAGTATGGATCGTGATATGGTACATGGTTTTTGTGATATGAAACCAGAAATGTGTTCCGATCTATGCTCAAGCTCATCCAAGAATCTCCTGAAATAAGGCCTTGAGATTTATGAAATAAGGCCTTGAGATCTATAAAGATCTGTCCTCTAGTTTCAAATATGGTACATGCTCTGTGGGCCCTTCTTAGCCGTGCGGTAAGACGCGCGGCTACAAAGCAAGACCATGCTGAGGGTGGCTGGGTTCGATTCCCGATGCCGGTCTAGGCAATTTTCGGATTGAAAATTGTCTCGACTTCCCTGGGCATAAAAGTATCATCGTTGTTAGCCTCATGATATACGAATGCAAAAATGGTAACTTGGCTTAGAAACCTTGCAGTTAATAACTATGGAAGTGCTTAATGAACACTAAGCTGCGAGGCGGCTCTGTCCCAGTGTGTGGATGTAATGCCATTAAGAAGATTAAGAAGAAGAAGAAGACATGCTCTGTGTGACTCATAGAATAGATTGTGTTCAAAGCCTAAGTTCTTGGCCATCCAAAAAAAAATCCCGAAGTAAGGCCTTTAGATCTACACGCGTAACCAAAGATCTGTCCGCCTGTTTCAAATATGGTACATGCTCTGTGTGACTCATAGAATAGATTGTGTTCAGAGCATAAGTTCTGGGTCATCCAAAAAAAATCCGAAGTAAGGCCTATAGATCTATACGCGTAACCAAAGATCAATCAGCCTGTTTCAAATATGGTACATGTTCTGAGTGACTCATAGAAAAGATTGTGTTCAAAGCCTAAGTTCTTGGTCATCCAAAAAAATTCCGAAACAAGGCCTTTAGATCTACACGCGTAACCAAAGATCTGTCTGCCTATTTCAAATATGGTGCATGCTCTACGTGACTCATAGAATAGATTGTATTCAAAGCATAAGTTGTAGTAAGTATATGGATTTTGTGTACATACAATACTTTGTGAACCACAAAAAGACGAGTTGGGTGGCCTAGTGGCTACCGGTTCTGCCTTATAAGCAGAAGCGTCATGGGTTCATTATAACATCATGGGTTCATTTCTAGGTTCTTTCGTTTCCGACTGTATTTCTATCTTAGCTGTTTCTGTGTTACACGTTTTACCAAAACGATTCCTACTGTTATAATCTTCCACATTAACAATTCCAAAACCTTAAGTGACACACATGGGAGTTCGTCGCTGCATCTTTCTTAATTAGGTGTTTAACATACCATCTTTCCCTTCTTCACGCATTCGCAAAGACGTGGCCTAGACAGATCTCGACTATTGGAGAGTGCATTGCTTCCATATAAGAGATAGTGATTAGCCCCAAATCAATATCTGTGGTAACGGATGAATGTGAAAGTGCTACTCTTATACAATAGTCCAGGCTTGTACCACCTACGAATTTGTCCGAATTGCTCAATACTAATGCTAATGCTAATAATAAAGCTAATACTACACCACTAAGAGCATGTACCATATATTAAACAGGCTGATAGATCTTTGGTTACGCATGTAGATGTCAAGGCCTTACTTCGGTACTTTATTGGATGGCCAATAACTTATGCTTTGAACACAGTCTATTCTATGAACCACGAAGAGCATGTACCATATTTAAAACAGGCTGATAGATCTTTGGTTACGCGTGTAGATCTATAGGCCTTACTTCAAGGATCTCTTGGATGACCAAGAACTTATGCTTTGATTACAATCTATCCTATGAGTCACATAGAGCATGTAGCATATTTGAAACAGGTGGATAAATCTTTAGTTACACGTGTAGATCTGAAGGCCCTACTTCGCAAATTTTCTGGATGACCAAGAACTTATGCTCTGAACACAATCTATTCTATGATCCACACAGAGCATGCACCATATTTGAAACAGGCGGAAAAATCTTTGGTTACGCGTGTAGATCTCAAGGCCTTACTTCGGAAGTATTCTGGATGACCAAGAAGTTATGCTTTGAACACAATCTTTTCTATGAGTCACACAGAGCATGTGCCGTATTTGAAACAGGCGGACAGATCTTTGGTTACGCATGTAGATCTAATGGCCTTGCTTCGGTACTTTTTTTGATGACCAAGAACTTAGGCTTTGAACACAATCTATTCTATGAGTCACACAGAGCATGTGCCATATTTGAAACAGGCGGGCAGATCTTTGGTTACGCGTGTAGATCTAAAGGCCTTGCTTCGGGATTTTGTTGGATGACCAAGAACTTAGGCCTTGAACACAATCTATTCTATGAGTCACACAGAGCATGTACCATATTTAAAACAAGAGGACAGATCTTTATAGATCTCAAGGCCTTATTTCAGGAGATTCTTGGATGAGCTTGAGCATAGATCGGAACACATTCCTGGTTTTATATCACAAAACCATGTACCATATCACGATCCATACTAGCGTACTATGACCTACAAACAACACCTTGCGAACAAATAGGAAGACGGGGTAGGGCCATTATAAGTCCCAATTTAAAAAGTCCCCAGTAGGCATATAACATATAAAATTTTCTAAGTCTAACCTTTTGGATTTTTTTTACGTCGTTTTTTTTAAATAGCGCGGTTTTTTTACGTCGTTAAAACCGCGCAAAAGAAATCGCGTAAAAAAAAACTTCAGTGTACATAAGCCTGCTGGAGTACAATTAAGCAGCCATTAACAACGCAATGGCAGGTATGTGGGGCGAAGTCTACGGAACAATTGATTCGTCGAAGAGTGCAGACAGATTGTAGAGAAGGACATAACACGGGCGATCGTGCTGCAGCAAGAAACCCAGCAGAACATGGAACGCTATAGACTGAAACGAAAACAGCAGACCCGCCTTTTCAGCAGAAAACACGCCGTCTTGAAGAAGTAGAGTGCGAGGTGTTGGAACAGCTGTGCCTTTCTCTTTAAACACGCAAGTACTATCAGGGACTCTACGCATCCCGTAAAGGCTTCTTATCGTGAGCCGAGATGGGCAGGGATAAGGATGGGAGCATCTTGGCGGACGAACATATGGTGAAGTGATCGAAAGGTGGAAGCAGCACTACGAGAAACACCTGAAGGGGGTTAGAGAACAGGCAGAGAAGGTCAAGGCAGCGGAGGAGACAACTACGTCAGTTCAACAGACGAAGCCAATCAGCCCCCACCGTTGGGAAAGTTAACGATCCAACAGCTAAAAACCAATTGAGCAGCTGGTAAGTTTAATATCGGAGTTGAGCTCATCAGGATGGGTAAGGAAAAGCTGGCCACTTGTCTGCACAAACTGATAGTCAGAATTTGGGAAACTGAACAGCTACCGGAGAATTGGAAGGAATCATATGCACCATCTACCAGAAAAACGACAAGTTGGATTGTAAGAACTTTTGAGCGATACCCATCCTTAATGCCGCCTACAAAGTGATTTCTCCCAGATCGTCTTCCGTCTTCTGTCACCAATAGTGAATGAGTTCATGGAAAGTTATCAAGCCCTTCGTTGAAGGGCGCTCGATAACGGACCAGATCTTTACTGTACTGCAAATCCTCCGAAAATACAGTGAATATCGGGTCGCAACACTTTTTATTTATTACCAGACTAAGGCCGGAGTGGCCTGTGCAGTACATAAAAATCTTCTCCATTCAGCTCGGTCCATGGCTGCACGTCACCATCCACGCAGCGCTAGAAGATGTCATGCGGAGAGCCAGGTGTAATAGCCGAGGTACAATTTTCAACAGACCTAGTCAATGTATTTGTTTCGAGGATAATGTGGACATTGTCGGACGAACATTTGCAACAGAATTAGTTATTGACTGAATACTAAATGATAATGAAACGATAAGTTCAATCCCTGGGCGGAACTGTACACCCGCTTGAAACGTGAAGCCACAAAATTTGGACTGTTGGTGAACGTATCGAATACAAAGTACATGCTAGTGGGCGGAACCAAGCGCCACAGAGCCCGCCTGGGAACCAGTCGTCGGTGAATTCGTCTACCTTGAATCCTAGCTAACGGCTGATAATAATGTTAGTCGTGAAATACGAAGGCGCATCATTTGTCGGGAAGACGGGCCTATTACGGGCTCTAGAAGAAACTTCGGTAAAAAAAGATTGACGCCCGTACCAAATGTACCATGTATAGAACGCTCATTAGAACGGTGGTCCCCTGCGCAAATGAAGCTTGGTCCATGCTCGAGAAAGACTTGCAAGCACTCGAGTATTCGAGAGACGGGTGCTTATGACCATCTTTAACGGTGTGCAAGAGGACAAAGTGTGGCGACGAGGGATGAAACAAGAGCTGGCCAAACTCTACAGCACATCCAGGCTAGTTAATGCTGGAATGGTAGGATGGGCAGGGTATGTTGCAAGAATGTCGGATAGCAACCCTGCAAAGATGGTGTTCGCTCACGACCCCCAAGTACAAGAATGCGTGGAGCGCAGCAAGCGAGGTGGTCTGACCAGGTACAGAACGACTTGGCGTGGGGCGTAACCGAGGATGGATAGATGTGGCCTCGAAATTGGGCATCAAATTTTCTGTTTAGATGTGGACTAAATAAATGAATTAAATATTATTCTAATGTTAATGTTACAAGGTTAAAATACTTATTTCCATTTACTTCCGCTATATTCCGAATATAGCGGAAGTGAATGGAAGTTTGAAGTATTTTAACCTTGTAACATTTTCCCCTAAGACGCTCAATATTAATTATTTTATAATGTTAATGTGTTGTGTTTTATAGTAATAACATTAGCAATAGTCTTTCGAGAAATATCAAGTCATGTCCCTTGCGTCTACTCTTTAGTTATGAGGTTCACTCTGTCTCAAGACTCACTTTACTTTATTCAATTAGTGTTAAACTGGTTCAATATTGATTTCTTATATTTGATTATGATTGGTACATGGCACATGATCACACTAGTACCTGTTTATGGCCCGTTTATATATGAGCTAGTTCTAGCGGACAATGCACTATCCGACAATATTAGCACGAAATTTGCATAATGTAAACGCTTATTAGCGAGGACAATTTCTGTTTACATGATGCTAATACCGTGCTAGTATTGTCGGACAGTGCATTGTCCACTAGAACTAGCTCATATGTAAACGGGCCATTAAGAAGCTAAATACTATCTGCTAGTTTGTTACGGTTCTGACCTGACGAAGCGACGAAGCGAATTGTCTAGACATAGAGGAGACCCATTGCATCCCAATATCTCGTTTTTTAGTATTTGGTTAGTTTCGGTGCTAAAAACAAGCTATTTAGATGTAATGACGCCGAGCAATACACGTTGGGAAAAGGGTGCTGCACAAATCGTCTATCTCCTATATTAAACTTTAAAAAAATAAAGGTTCTGTTGGAAAACATGTTCCTTCGAATGCCAATTATATTTCATGCGGAAGCGTAGAAGCATACTGATGAAGTTCCAATTCTGTAACCAACAAACATGTTGAATAAGTTCAATACTAGCTTCAATACCACAGATGAATTGGTGTATAGTGGACATCGAATATGGAACGTTTCGGATAACAACACTCATCTTCGCAACCACACCAAGACGAACCAACAGATGTATATATGATACTTTAATATAATAAGTTGACTTAAATCCCTGTACTATTTTACTCCCCGGGGCTTGTCGCCCTTTTCCTCTGCGGAGATGAACCAGTCCCTGGTGAAAATCTCCCAAATAAAGTTAATAATAACTCTTTGGTGTAGAACATCTGCTGGTTTCCCCCCAAAAATAAAATATTCCCGAAGCTCCATTAAATCCTATTTAGATTTACGCCATTTATGATAATAAATATCATGATAAAGAGTAATTTGAAGCCTCATATTCTACACGATAATTAATATGATAAATGGCGTAATCTGAATATGCTATAAAGGTATCACTATTTAGCATTACTCACATCTTGTTTCGTTGCTCCAAATTTCTAAGCACATCCGACCCGATACTGAAATGGGCTTTATGGCAAAATAACTTCATCATGTCAGGATAGTTGTACAAGCGGGATAGCCTGAAACATTGGAAAATAAATTTAGTAATTTCCCTAAACAAACTAGTAATTACGTATCCGAAAAGCGGAAACTTGTTTTATTATTGGCAAAGAGGCATCCACAAGATACGTCACGCTTTAAGGGGGAGGAGAGGTTCCGAGCAGCGTAATGATTCAAAGTGTGACAAAGAGGGAAGAGGGGTTGAAAATCGCAGATTTTTGCGTGACGTACTTTGTGGTTCTTCCCCAAGACATTTTCGATGATGTTTTGGCCACAAGATTGTTTAATTATCTAAGTAAAAGTAGCCTTATATCAATAATAGGATAGGGCTTGCTAAAGGCACTGTTTGGTTTATGTATGAATATGTTTTAGAACTTATGTTTACATACTTTATGCCGGCCACATAGACCGATGATTGGGTTAAGACGAGCTCGGTGGTATTGTTGCTACCGCTTTTGCCGTCGTGAGTTCCATCCCAGACTCGTCGCTTTCCTATTTCCATGCCAAATAGCCTAAATATTGGGAGCAGGTCTTGGTAATGGGCGCACAGAAGTCGGACACTTTCACCGAGAATCGGTCTCTTTTCCACGATCCATTCAAGAAACTACGGCATCGCGGATAAGATTTGGCTTCTCCGGTAATTTATCCGTATATCGACCCGTGAACTATAGCTGATTCCAGACTGATCATTCTGAAAGTTCTCAGCCGTTTCGAAATACAGAACTCCATAATCCTGAAACAGAAATCGAATAAATTAATTATTATTAATTATTGCAAGGAAAATATATACTTACATCTTATACGGTTCTGGATGATGTGGACATTTACTATTTGATAAAGCTACAAATATGCAATTATTAAAATCTTGAAACAAACAAAAAGATTCACAACAATCAAAATCTAAACCTGCAAGTTCCATGAATTTTCACGAACTATTTCAAGATGGCACCTTGACAAACTGGAGCTGAGTTAGAGAAGTGCAGCCAGATTTAATATTGCGTTTTTATTCAACGCAATATTAAATAAAAAGAGAGTAATAAAAAACACGCATATTAGAATCAGATGGTTGCATACGTTTCGGTGTAATAATACCATTGCCTGTATGTCTTTATTACACGATAGTAACGTGATGTTAAATGGATTTCATTATCCTGTGTAATTTCCAGGCGATGTAAATGCACATACAATTGTTGTAATTTTGTATCTGTATTTCGTTGTTACATAGCCTTTTTTCCTACATCGGGCAAATTACGTCGATGTGTTTTACAATAATTTTTGCTGTGTAGGAATTAAACTTAGGCCGATTTTCGTGAAAGTATTCTCTTCAGCATAACCGGTGTTGACAGTTTCCTTCCATTTTCGCTAAAAAGCTGTTAGCTCAGGAATTTTAAAAGATTAACTTTTTTCAAGTTATAAAGATTATATCTTTAAAAATCTATGCCAGATGATGGTGAACACATTAAAAAGGTAAGCACACTGCATTCAAAAACGAAATCTTTCTATAATTTCTTTCGCAAAACATAACTTCAAATAGTTCTTTACAGGTTACACCGGAAGATGAAAAAGCCGCTGCCGAAAACCATACGGAATCTTACGGGTAAACAGTTTAAACGACGGAGGACTTTGGAAAACGTAATCGAAATACCGCGACAGAATGGTCCAGGATTAATAAACAAAATTTATGTCGCAGCGCCATGGATATTGCAAAATTCGGAGATATTTGCGCGTTCCAGAGTATCAGTGTTGATGAGCATAATGTATGAATATTTTCTTTTTCAAGCTTTGTATTGAAGATTTCCACATAAATGCGAAATAAAACTTATTTTATAGACATTATTTTAATTTCCACTTCTTAATTGAGCAAAACAAAACAATTGTAATGTGCAGAATCCATCTCATTTTCCAACCGGATGAGGTTAAACTAATGTTGAATAAAGTCATCTTATACTATCTCCCAATATATCAAATTTATACTAACGCAGTATAGAGCGCACCTAAACGAATTTGGGGTCAACCAGAAGAATAGCCCATTAGCGTAACTTTAAATCTATTTAGTATAGATTTTTCTGAGAGTGTATAATAGAGTACCCATAAATAGGTAAACATTACCAATATTTCTATGAACTACTCAAATATGGGTAAACGGCATTTCACCCATAAATATTGCGCAGATTCCGCCATATTAGACCCCTGCGCGCAAATTATTTGCGTGAATATTTTCCGCGTGTCACAAACAAAAATAATTAACACTGTTTGCTGTTTGTTTGAGTAAACAAAAACACGTGTGTCCGATAAATCGGGACTGATTTGCGATTTGGGCGCAACTTATTTTGTAAACAAACATTGCCTCATGAATTCCGGAGAATGCAAGCGTTTTCATCCTAAACTAATTCCCTTATCTGGTAGAGGAAAGCTTGATCTATCGGATCCATGCCGTGGTTTCCTCAGAACATGCTTGTTTTAAGGTTGGTATCGTGTTCAAAAGAAATTTCTTTTTCTATCTCAATCCCATGTTAAATTCCGTTCACTGAATCGGAAAAGTAAAGAATCGAAACAAAATTCTTACAACAGTATCCACATGAAAAGAACAAAAACAAAATTGGCATTTGTAAGGTTCCCACACAAAGTAATGGGAGCTGTCACTTTACTTTCGGAAAAATATTCTGCTCGATTATTCCGTAAGTAAAAGTGACAATTTGCTCCATGCAGATCAGTTGTCAAAATTCCTCTTGGTAATATTGAACAAAATTCCGTAACCTCTCTACTTTTTAAGTCGATACTGGCCTTTAGCAGGAATTCGCCTTCCAATGTTTGTTTACAAAATAAGTTACGCCCAAATCGCAAAGCGGTCCCGAAATATCAACATAATAAAACAATTAGAAAGATACTTTGAATGTATTGGTGTGCACGCTAAAAATTCAAAGCAAAACGAAGTTGCGCCAGAGTCTAAAAATTGATGCAACGAGCAATACGTAGGGTAAAACGACCTATTATGGAGGGGTTAAGCACCGTGTCAAAATAAAATTGATCACAAAAATTCTTCAAAAATTACCTGTTGGTCGATTTCCATATTGTAGTAGTTGAATAGGATGCTCGTTAACTATAGTTTCGGAAATATTATGTGAATTGTGCTGAACTTATGTTGTTTTGTTTTTATCACAATAAAAACAAACTACCGCAATAATAGGACGCAGTTGCCTATCGTTGCGATATTTTTTGAAGGTCAGTCCTATTGTTGCGGTATTGCATGTAATTCTTATGGAGAGCAATACCGCAATAATAGGACCTTAGCACTACCGCAATAATAGGCTCAAGGGATTCAAATTTTTAACGAAAAATGTTGATTTTTCATCATTTTGAACGGAATTTTGTCAAACAAAAGCTGTTCTAGTCGTTAATTCAAAGAGTTTTAGCGTACCCACAATTGTTTTCAATGGTATTATATCCAGAATGGACTACTTTAACACTACCGCAACATTAGGGCATACCACAACGATAGGACGTTTTACCCTATGTGCACTTTTCGAGATTACACTCTGAGAAAAATCTATACTAAATAGATTAAAAGTCATTCTAACTGGCTATTCGCCTGGTTGACCCCAACTTCGATTAAATGTACTTTATACTGTGTTAGTATAACTCTGATTTATGGGATGCATAGTATAGGGCGGTTTTAATCACATTAGTTTAACCTTTTTTCGGCTGGAGTTTTAGATGGATTCTGCATTGATATGCTTTTTTGTTATGGTTGTATTTGATACGGAAATGAAAGAAAATGGAAATGTGATCTTCGACATTAGCTTTATTATGCTTTTATTTTGATCATAATTACAACACAAATCTTCATAGTTACCTATTGAGGCGGATCATCAAATGAAAAACGGGAACATCAACCGAGACATCAATGCATTCAATTGAATTCGTTATTATTCGTCGCGTTGAGCAAACTTAGGCATTTTTACCTACCATCCATGTCAATCTTGGGGTGGCATTCTCGAAGGCGGCATCATCAATCTTCCGGCTTTATCTACAGTGAAAAATTTAGACGTTATGTTTTGCGCAATGCGAATGAAATCGTGGAACAGTCTGATCATATTTGCTCAGCAGACCTTACCTTTCACACTATTTTATCATAGTTCTTCATTTTGTATTTTGTTTGAAATTGTTTTCTTTAGTTTAAGTTCACATTATTGAGGCAAAAATGATATATGTCACAGCAAAAATTATTGTAAATTGCATTGACGTAATTTACACGATGTAACGAAAAAGCAATGTAAACACTAATAAAAGATGTAATACAACATAATTTTATGTGTATTATTACATCCCTTCAGAATTACACAAAACTAAAACTTATCGATTAGCTGCACGTTGCATTTAATATTATTATTTAATAAAATTAATATTTGTAATATTAATTTTTTTCAATGGGATATCACATAAAAACAGATGCAACCAAATGATTCTCAACTGTTTGTGTATTATCAGTTTCGCTGGTAACAAAACGCGCCAATCAGTTTTTAAGCACCTTTTAAATCGTCGCCAATATCATTATTTTCAATCTGTGGTAGTTCAAAGCCAAATTATGAAAATATGCATGAAAATAGTACAATATTTCTGGAAATAATGTGATTATTTAAATCAAACAATTTTATTCACAGTTGATCTGTCAGATCTTATGGACATTTTTGCTGGCGACGATTTGCTTTGCGACGATTTCAAATAGTCACGGCCGATAAGGTGGGAAACTGATAATATTATTACACAAATTGGATGTAAAATCACAAACAAAGATATTGCAATTTTAAATCTAGCAACACTGTCTCAGATTTCGTTTCACCTCGGTCGTTCGGTTCAGTCGGTTCAGTCAGTGCAGTTACGGAACTTTTGTCGGTCGATTTTCACTTTGTTTTTCGCGTTTCCACGATATTAAAGCGGATTTTTTTTAGGAAAGTGACGAATTTCAAAAGGAACAAGGTGGTGCCGCTAGCAAAGGTAAGTTTAATTGTAAAACTAATGAAAAATGAATATTTACATCGCAGCCGAAATTTTCTAACCTGTTTTGCCTTTCTCGTACAACAAAGTTGTACCGAGAAGGCTATCATTTCACTCCGAAAACGAACTTTTTATAGAGGACTCGTAGACCCATAGTGTTATATACCAATCGACTCAGTTCGACGAACTGAGCAAATGTCTGTCTGTCCGTGTGTGTGTGTGTGCGTATGTGTGTGCACACTGAAACATTAGCCAACTTTTCTAGTACTAAACCTTATTCAATTTTACCGCAGCAAGTTGCATTCGATGGAGAATGTGTTCTTTTTGTTCAGTATTGAATTTCAAAACGGCTGAACTTCGCAAAAATAGTAAATATTCAAATAGTTATAACATATGATGATTTCGGTATGAAATGCTCTCGGATGAAAAAGTTATGTTCTCCCAAGACGCACAATTCGAAACTGACAGCATTCAGTTTTATAACAAGTTCAGGCTCAGCATCATGATGTCACATGAAAAGGCCTTTTCCATCGTACACGGAAGAATAAGTAGCTACACAGAAAAACATAAACCCATAATGAGATATAAAATACCCATTTTAAAGTTTTATACACGGTAAAATTGGAATACTAATTTTCGGAGTAATACTTTTAAATCAATTTAGAGAATATTGCTCATATCTAAAAAATGCGATCCTTAATAATATTTATTATTACCGAGGGTATTTTTCACGTTTTCAAAATGTATACTTGACATTTTGACAAATGCATAAAAGTAGCCTTTACGAGGGAAGACATTTCCAGTGTAGTGTCATTGCCAAAATGGGATTTCACAGTTGTTCTTAATTTAATGGACTTAAAATGTCTAATGTTCACTCAGATTTCCCCTGAATTTTCCGAAGCATTTTTCATTTACACTAATAGAAATCCACACATTTTTATTGGCAAAAATCTAAAGAAATTTACAACTAAATTTGATGTGTGCGTTAATAACCACCCGCTATTGGAAAATCCACATAAAGGTTATTAGTTAACAAGGTTTATGAGTGTTTCCACATACACACCCAAAAAAATCTGCACGTTCTTTCCACCTGAAAAAATACGTAGATTTTTTCCACCTGCAATTCACGTAACTTTTACCTGATGTTCCGATAGAAATATAATTCTACGTGAAAATCAGGTAAGTTCTACCTGAGCTTTGGATGGAATTCACCGGACACGTAAGTTTCACCTGAATTTTCTGAAGCATTTGCAGCTACGTGTGCACGTAAAATGTACCTGAAAATTCAGGTGGAAACAACGTTTAGATTATTTGGAGTGCAGTATACCCCCGCTGATCCGACAAATGTATGGCCGGACTATCGGGGTTTCTCTCGTTAATCCGACTGTCAAATCCATACAAATGAACCAAAACAAAATCACAGCACACATTTGAAAACTGACAGCATAATGTGTTTAAATGGGTGTTGATACTTTTTAATCCGGAAAATTCCGAATTAGCGAGATCCGAACTAACGAGTCGTCGGACTAGCGAGGTCCGGATAAGCGGGGGGATACTGTATATGCTATGCAAACTCATATAGCCGTTATGTGGGAAATGCTATAGTCAAAATTTATGTGTGCTAGGGTCTGTTCACAAATTACGTAACGCTTTTGGAGGTAGGGGGAGGTCCAACTTGCGTTATACCAGGAACTAATTAACCTAATTAACTAATTAATGAAGATTACGTAACAGTTCTCGTCATTGAGGTTTGGCCGAAGTTTTGCCGCGCGCACAATGTTCTGGAGTTCTTCTCCCATTGATAGAAACAGCAGTTGAGATCGACGTACCGGGTCAAACGCGTTGGAGAGAGAGGCAGCTATTTCAAAATTTTCAACGTACTTGGACCACTCTTCCCACATTTTGTTTGCAGGAACTCCCTTCGGAAACGGCTTTATCTGGTCCCATCTGATATTCATATTCGTGACATTCCCAGTGGCGTGTGAAGATGATGTTATCTCCCGAGAACAGCTCCAACTTCCATCCGCGTCGTCGCTCTTCGGTCTCACGTCCTGACGGGCCTTGGTAATAGTGGACAACTCGTTGATAACCTTTTGCATCTCATCTACCTGCTTTCTTAACGCCTCATTTTCTCGGTTTGGATCGACAGTATTATTGTAGTGGTCGTACTGGTTATCAGTATTTTCGTTCTGCAGATACCGGTAGTTGAAGAAATTCGGAGGGCGAACGTACCTTCCTGCTTCCGATGTCTCGTTTTCGTTTTCGCCTTCATCAACCTCGGAATGATTTCTCGTAGGCTGAACCACTCGAACAAATCTGCCGTCAGTCGACATCGTTTACTTTGTTTTCACTCGTACAAATTTTAATTTTCCTGAAAATAACAACATGTATGTACCAAACAGGCATTTGTATTTTTTTATCTAGTCTGATTATGTGTTTTGCTATCGATTGTTTGGTTGGACTATGTATTCCAACTATGCTTTGTACTTCGTAGAATTACTTAATGAGACATGTTATTGAATACTTTTTCTGTATTTACAGCCTTGAAAAATAAGCAAGTCTTGCGTCATCGGAAAAACCAAGCTTGATGCATATACCAGGATGTGGCACTCAGAGCATTCGATGGTTGTTTTGATACGGGACTTAAGTCACATTTGGTGATTGCTTTAAAATAATATCCAAAGGATCTCGGCATCTGTTTTCAATGCGTCATTATGATTTCCAGACGATAATCCCACTACTCTATTAAAGAAACTTGTGCGGTTTTTCAACGCATTATTAAAGGATTATTGAATTACTAGACGGTTGTCCCAACACGTCTATCAAGAAATATCTGGCTGTTGTCCCAACTCGCCAATCCAAGATATTATTGACCGTCATTGCGGAATGCTACTTGAAGTATTCAAGGCGGTTGTCCCAACACGCCATTCCAAGATTACTGTACGGTTATCCCAACACGTACATCTTAGAAGGTCTGGCTGTTGTCCCAACTCGCCAATCGATAACTTTATTTGCCATTATTGCGCAATACTACTTCAAGTAATCAAGGCGGTTGTCCCAACACGCCATCGACAATAATGGACGGTTATCCCAACACGTACATCTTAGAAGGTCTGGCTGTTGTCCCAACTCGCCAATCGAAAATTTTACTTGCCATTATTGCGAAATACTACTTCAAGTAATCAATGCGGTTGTCCCAACACGCCATCGAAAATAATGGACGGTTATCCCAACACGTCTATCACAGAAGCTTTCACCGTAGAACCAGTAGAAAATATCATTGACGGTTGTCCAAACACGCCAACTCAATGAACAGATGACGGTTCTCCTAACACGTCAGATTACAACAAACACATAAAGACCTCACTCACTATTAATACATCATTGAAAACATCTCATCGTAAGTAGAATAACTATATGTTTCTCCTTTAAAACTGCGTGTTAATTGTACTCTTCGCAACTTATTTACGCTCGTTTACAATTCTCAAATCCATTTGTCTTGATGACATTACACGACCACTACTGTTCCAAACAATGCGGCGTTCGACGCCATTTTGTTTTTCAGAAAACAAACGATTTCGGATCTTCGCGATTTCCATTGCATTAGCACTTATTTCTCTTTAGAAATTCCGGTCCTGTCACGGTCGCCAGAATGTTTGACTCCAAACATTTAAGCTGTGATCATGTGAAGCCATCATTTGACCGAAGCACTTCAATAATTATACGACTCGGGAAAATACCCCGTTTACTGATGTGACTGAACTGGACTTACCTCGACGAACGCTCACGACGCAATGGCGTTCTGAGTGGCTTGGTCGATGGATGTGGAGGAGGCGGATTCGGAAGTTACTTTACGCTACGGTGCAGGGATGCCAACACCATGAGCCTCATTGGCGATTGTGTGGGGGATAGGAAACATGTAATGAACGTTAAGCTCATTTCACACCACACAGGGATTCCGACGGAAATATTTCGGGATTCCGAAGGGTATCCCTTCGAAATTCCGAAGGGGAATTCTTTTGAGAATCATTTCGGAATTCCGACGGGAATCCTTCTGGGATTCCGACGGGAATACTTTCGGAATTCTGACGGGAATACTTTCGGGATTCCGACGGAAATATTTCGGGATTCCGATAAGAATCCCTTCGAGATTAAGAAAGGAATTCTTTCGGGACTCCAAGGGGAATTCTTTTGAGAATCCTTTCGTGTTTCCTACGGGAATCTTTTCGAGATTCCGACGGGAATACTTTCGGGACTCCGACGGGAATACTTTCGGGATTCGTACGGGAATACTTTCGGGATTCCGACGGGAATTCTTTTGGGATTCCGATGGGAATCATTCCGGGATTCCAACGGCAAACCTTTCTTGATTCCCATGGAATTATTAGTTAGTTATTAGTTCCTGACTAAAGTATACTAGGTATGAATGAACATTAGGGTGGTTCAAAAAATCGATTTTGCTCCACAGTGCTCATCTGGTTCTTTACTATGTTCTGAGTGTCCTCTGAAAATTTGAGCTCATTTGGATTAAAACTGATTTAGCACTAGCCGTTTCAAGTTTGCATGCAAATTAGTATGGGGAAATTTATTTTTTCATTATACTGTTAATGACGCTTCTCCATTAAGCGCAGGTTAAAAGAAAACCTACACTGCTAAAAATAATACTCAACAGCTTTCACCCAACAAAAATCGCATGTTGATTAATCGCCCCAATAATTAGTAATCGAATTTAATCTATACTGTAGTTTTCTGGAGCTAATTGCATAACTCATCAACAGGCAACATTGCTGCTCGTGGCGCGAAAGATAGCACACACAAATTCAAGCTACTATGTTGCACTGCACATTTTCAGTGATGCCCTCAAAGAAGTTTAACGATCATGGCTAATGCAACGTACACACCAGTCAAGTAGTTCGACGAACTTTGACTCCGCCCTCACGAAAACGCTTCGGTTGCTGCTTTGTTTGAACGTGTGTGAAGTTGTTCGAACAACCATTTGACAGTTGGCGGCTCGGTTGGAAAAAATTAAAACGGTTTGATTTTGGTTTGAGTTGTCGGGGGTGGAGTCAAGGTTCGCCGAACATGTATGAGCATTTGTAGTGAAGTTGCACAAACCCCCATATATTTTTTGATGGTTGGTGCTCGAGTTGGTGCTTCGGTCGTTCGTGTGTGATATTGTTGGTCGAATAAATTGATTGTTCGTGTCGCTGTTGGTAAAACTGGATGGATGTTTGAATAAACGAGAGGTGGAGTTAATGTTAGTCAAACCGCTTGACCGTGTGTACGTTCCATAAAGATTCGCAACCTGTCTTAAAATCGATTACTAATTATTGAGTGATTAATCAACATGCGATTTTCGTTGGGTGAAAGCTGTTGAGTATTCCTTTTAGCTATGTAGGTTTTCTTTTAACCTGCGCTTAATGGGGGAACGTCATTAACAATATAAAGAAAAAAATAAATTTCCCCATACTAATTTGCATGCAAACTTGAAACGACTTGTGCTAAATCAGTTTTAATCCAAATGAGCTCAAATTTTCAGAGGACACTCAGAACATGGTAAAGAATCAGATGAGCACTGTGGAGCAAAATCGATTTTTTGAACCACCCTAATGAACATATAAATATTTATATATAAGTAGAAATCCATTTGATTTGGTCTATAGAATTGAACTGACTTATTTCTTTATAATTTTCAATTTCTATTCGGGATGCCGAAGAGAATGCTTTCGGGAATTATTTTCGAAATACGAAGGGAATCCTTCTGGGGTCCCGCAGCGAATTATTCCGGAATCACGCAGCAAATCCGTCTGGAATTCCGCAGGGAGCCTTACTGAGATTCCGCGAATCATTCAGGGATTCCGCAGGGAGTCCTTCCGATATTCCACAGGGGATCCCGCAGGGAATCCTTCCGATATTCTGCAGGGTATCCTTCCGGGATTCTCAGGGAATCCTTCCAAAACTCTGCAGGGAAACCTTCCGAGATTCTGCTGAAAATCCTTCCGAGATTCTGCAGTCCATCCTTCCGAGATTCTGCAGGGAATCTTTCTGCGATCCCGTATGAATTCCACGCGGAGTCTCGGAAGGATTGCCTACTGTATTCTGTAAATATTTACTTCGGGATCTTGGAGGGATTCGCTGCGATATTGGAAGAAATATCTGCGGAATATCGGAAGGATTCTCTTCGGAATGTTGCAATGGTTCCTTGCAGAATCCCTGAACTATTCCTTGTGAAATCCCGGAATCTCTTCGAAATAACGAAATCCCGTAAGGATACCCCTTGGTATCCCGGAAGGCTTCATTTCGGAATCCCGGAGGGATTTCCTTCGCAATTCTGGAAATATTCCATTCGGAATCCTAAAAGGATTTTTTTCTGGAAGATAAGACTTTATTCTGAATCCCTGTATGCTTTGCTTTGGAATCTCAAAGGGATTCACTACATAATTTGAGAGAGATTTCTATCGGAATACCTGTATAGGATTTCCATTAGGAATCACCGAAGTATTTCATTCGAATGTAACCATATATGAACCAGATTCCCTCAGAACACATTCCTATGGACTTTTTTTTTGCAAAATCATGAAGTTCGATAAGACGCAAGACAGGTTTCGGAATTGATCAAAAAGTGGCCACTTCCCCCAGGGAACCAACGTTCTGTGCTGTCCAACGAGCAGCTCGAAGTAGCTTGAAGTTATTCCCATCCCTCTCATGTCCGTTTGTTGACAAAAAAGAACGAGCAGGACGGGAACAACTTCAAGCTACTCATTGGATAGCATTATTGCAAAACAAGCTTCGATTTTAGTGAAAAAGAGCGTAATGAAAGAGAGTCTCTCATTTGGACATACGACGTTTTAAAAAATCATGCTAGAATTATTCTAATCTAATTAAGCATGGTCAAACATTTCACTGTGAATATTTTAAATTGCCTTAAAACATTCTTTGATGACATATAAGAAGTGTACTTGACCAAGATTTTTATTTAGAAATTTTTTTTTTTAAAAACTTTGTTTTTAAATGCAGATATCATATAAGAAAATCCAAGCTTTCACCAACTTTCACTGATTCATTTTATTTTTATAATATTTTTTTAGTCAAGTCTTTTGTTGGACTATAGTTTAACAGTGTGGGGGGTTATTTAGAGAAAAAGTCATAATAGAAGTCAAATTATGGCGTGCTGTTCTTGCCCGTCCTCCCCTATATAGTAGAAATACAAAAAGAATCCTGCAGAAATTCCATCTAGATTTTTTATGGGATTCGGAAAAGGATTCTGGCATTCTCAAAAACATGATTTTTCTTCAGAAACTTGTAAAAGTTCCATATGCAAAGCTTTCACGTAAGAACTCCAGTCAAAAGCCCTTAAATATTTTCTATTGAGATTTCTTTTTCAATGTTTATGGATTACAATGGAGTGTTCTATGATCTTATTCGGAACCACTGCGAGACGTTTAGAGTTTCATAGCTTTGCACCTGGCGGTTGTAGAACATGACACAGTGTCGATCCACTTGAACATTTTGACCAGGCTACTTGTAGGGACGGTGTGCCGAATTCGACTAGTTTAATAGGACTGTCAATAACGGGTATGACGATAAGTTCATAGATTGGGCTTATTAAACTGCTAAGACAACATCGAGCTGTTATGGTCCTTGGTTGGAGAGCGATGTAGACTTTAGTTGGTGAGCCCTCAAAAGTCGAAAGTAAGAAGAGCACTGACGCTGGCACCACCACTTCGAACCGTTCAAACTAGGGCAGCGGTGGTCGGACTCGGAGGGCACCGGTGGCTTAAAGTTGTCCTCTTAGCTGCAGCTTGTTTGGAGATGCCTACTAATGGGCATCTTGTTTGGAGATGCCTACTAATGGGCTAACCGTGCGCTTCTGCTCAGTTTGCTGCGAGTCTCGTCTAAGGTCAGTTCACTGATGACGATACTTGCCTTGGCCGCATCCGCATACTTGTGGATTGTTCCGGTGCTGCAATAGAGCAGCACTAGCAGGGATAAGCCTTTTTTCGTCGACAAAGTTATCCATTCTGAAAAATCAAACTAATTTTGGTTGTTCCAACATTTGTTTGTAGCAATCCTTTTGATAGAACGTATAACTCGGGTCATTTTCCTATCCGGAATTCATCAGGGGCATTCTTGTTCCGAGTGGCTGTACTGATCTCGTCCGCCGGTACACGCCTTCACGACTTGAAGACAAAAGAAAATAATAGCAATATTGCCTGTACACAAGGAACGCGTCTCCAATCTCATAGCTTATAAGGGCTTTTGAATTTCTGATAAGTGTTGATCCACTGCAACGATGATTGTATTCAGAATGTTGATTGGTTGCACGACTGATTTATCAGATTAAACTGAATTCCTCTAGGGTGGATTGCTGGTTGACGGTAAAGCTGCAAAAAGAATAAAGTGTATGTTAGATGGGTTGTGGATGAAGTTAATAGTAAGTAAAATACACTAGCGCTTCCTTGCCTTAATATAAAATTTAAACCAACAGGATATCGTACTCGATAAAATTACAATTACAATAGTCCAATGCGCAGCTCGAAGCTGTTCCCGTCCTACTGTTTCTTTTTTTGTCAACAAATGGACATGAGAGCGATGGGAATAACTTCGAGCTGCTCATTGGACAGCATTAATATGTGGTAATCCAAAATCTGCGCGAGTGCGGGGGATTATTAAAATCATAAACTTTATACTCATGATTCGCGACTATTTCAAAAGCAGCCTCGAAATATTTTCTAGGCTAAAAAACTCGGCTTCCTCGGTCTAGAAGATGGCCAAATCCAAACTAAAAACATATGACTCACCTTCCCTGGTAGCTCGCCTGCAGCGAGGCCTACAGTAACTTCACCATATAGGTATTCGTCATGGTTTAAATGTTGATCCCGCATTATCGACAGCTCGGTGGCTAGCACTTCACACTTCCGAAATTCAAATCGGAACGATCCTTGGCGTAGCTGGTACAGTAGATGGTTCTGGTTCATGCCATGTAGCAGTGGTCTTGTTCGCGCGCCAGAAATTCCGGTTTGAATAATTCCGCCAGCGCCAGTATGCATCATACCACGGAATTAATGTTTACTGTTTTGCGATTGTTTATGAGGAAAAACCGGAAAAACGAAAAACGTAAATAAATAAAACCTCAAGGATGAGGTTAAAATCTGTCAAAACTTACAGCAAAAAAGTCTACACTTCCCAAAACACTTTCAAATAAATTCACCGAAATGTGAGTAAAATACACTAGCGCCTCTGGCGGTGCTGGTCTCGTCAGCTCTTCTGGGTTGCATGAATTTTTAATCGGTTCTTCGGGACACTCACGTCCCGGTTATTAGTTCCTGGTTATACTTTGTTACACTAAAAGGTGGGGGAGGGGGTGGGTACTACCAAATGTTACGCATAACGCGAATGAAAATCTATTTGAATGTTTTGCCTTTCTCGTACAACAAAGTTGTACTTAAAGGCTTTCATTTCACTCCCAAAACGTACTTTTTATAGAGCGCTTGTAGACCCATAGTATTATATACCATTCGATTCAGCTCGACAAACTGAGCAAATGTCTGTCTGTCCGTGTGTGTGTGTGCGTATGTGTGTGCACATTGAAACATTAGACAATTTTTCTAGTACTAAACCTGAATCGATTTTGCTACAACAAGTTGCATTCGATGGGGAATGTTTTCTTCTTGTTCGCTATTGAATTTCATAATGATGGCACGGCGCAAAAATAGTAAATATTCAAAGAGTTATGAGACATCATTATTTCGTAACAAATAAGCTATCGATTTTCTAGGTTATGTTCTCCCAAGACACAATTTATTTATACACGGAAGAAAAAAAAATTCACAAAGAAACATAGAAACCCATTAATGAGTTAAAAAGTACCTATTTTAAGATTTCATGTATACACTGAAAATTCTAGTTTATTTTTTCAAAATGACCTACACGCTTACTTCAGTCTACCCAAATATAGGTGAAGAGTACCTATAATCACCGAAAAGTGCACATACCTATTTATGGGTGAAGTGGCGGTTACCTATATATGGGTAGTTTACCAAGAAGGAATTTATACACTGCCGTAAAAAACCTTCCGAAGTTCATTAACTTGCCTTATGAAATTTAGCCACAAGGAAAAGGAATGAAAATCATAAGGTAGCTTTATGAAATGGGATGAACTTTGGATGAATTTGAACTAAATGAATACATTTGTTTTTCATAAGATCGCCATAGAAATCCATAGAGCCACCTTATGAAATTTCATAAGTCTGTGTAATGGAATTCTTATGATCACAGCAAGAAAATATTTTTGTTAAACACATGGAAACATAAGAACAATTTTCGGATGTACGTAGCATATAATTTAATTAGGATTCAGATCTATTCAGTTGAACTAATATCTATGTTAAACATTAATTAAATTATCAAAAGGTACAAATAAAATGAAAAATTAAATTGAAATTAAGTACGAAACGAAAAAAAAATCAAATTAAAATCAATTGATGGTAATGGCTGTGTCACTGCTCGTCCGTTTTGATCGAATAATCAATATCAACTATGGATTGGACATTTTTTTGACCATTTGACCCATTTCTTGATTGTCGATATTTGATTCTAGCGACATTGCTTCTCTATTGATGGTCATCACGAAACAACAAGGAGGATCCTGTAGAAATGAGTGGCCGGGAATCCATTCGTAGACAACGAAAGTATCTGCAGAAAGAAAAATTTTCTAAATTAAAATCTCTGTAAACATGGATTCAATTTGAGGATTGCGCGCATATCAAATTCTAATTGCAACACTTTATAATCATTTTTATTGCATAATACTTACGTAAACATCGTAAAGAGTCCCAATGCCTCAATCCGATGATAATAACGGAGGCACGGCAATTGCTGGGTAAAGCGTACCATTGGTACTTCACGTACCTGAAGGAATAAAATAGACCCCATCTCGCGGTCCTTAGCCTCTTATCCAGCAACTCCTATCCCTACCTCCCCGTGGTGCTGGCCGGGATACGAGCAACCTTAGAGAAGATCGGGTAACCAACCCCGGTGAGAACTTTGGTCGTATGCTGACAGGGAAGAGGGGGTTTGCTCCTATCCGGAGGTGCAAAACTTACTGAGCGTCTGTTCTCCATGTCAGGTTCGGCTCACAACAGTGTCTGTTCTCCTTGTTAGGGCGGCTGATCATCGAAGCGTCCAAGAAAATGGCCATTCGCAGCACCTACTTCCAACACAGCCTCCCGTATCGGTACACCTGGAGATCACCACTGCAGACAGAATCACGAATCGACCACGTTCTGATTGATGGAGGGCTACGACATTATCGACGTCAGGACATATCGTGGCGCTAACATCGACTCTGACCACTATCTGGTGATGGTTAAACTGCGCCCAAAACTATCCGTCATCAACAATGTTCGACGACCGCCGCGGTACGACCTAGAGTGACTGAACCGTGTATTGTGGCGTTGTGTTGTTGGTTCAGTGTTATCTGTTTAGATGTAGAGGGATTTGATCGATCAGCATACCGTTGCCTGATTCCAGTGGCTGTTTGCAGTTTCGAGGTTATGTCTCTCTAGGACTTCCGTGGTCATTACAAATTCCAACGTATGGTTCACTTGGCTTGAAGAGAGCCGCCACGACATTTTTATAGAGAATGCTGGTCCAATCTCGAATTTAATTACCCGCATGGAAACGGATGTATATTTGTACATGTCTGTAGAAATATACGAATCTAACCAGGATGCTTTTCCGCTTTAGAAGTTTCCGGCGATTGATCCCAACCATGTATACAAATTGTTCTGCAATAAAATCTTCAAATAAATTCATATTATATTCCGTAGGTATTCCAAGGTCTATACTTGAACCTAGAGGCCTGAATAAGAGAAACGCGGATAGAAAATATGACTCTGCCATCACTGCATTTAATATCCTTCATCAGAGAACAACATATGAAAAGGAAGAAATGGTTTATGTAGATAAAATCTCACAATCCGCTATTTTATCTGTCCACATCACATAACAATAGAATCCAATAAACAATGGAATTTCATTTCATAATATATAAATGACTTGCATATATTATTGCAAACTAATGTAAAAAACATTCAATTTTGTTTATTGAAAAATGACATAAAATCGAATTTGGCCGTTTTCAGTATTTGAGCCAACATTTTGGCTGCTTGACAGGTCTCCTGCTCGATTGGCTGCTGTTTTTTGACGGTTCGATTGGCGGCACATACCTATCCGCGTTTCTCTTATTCAGGCCTCTACTTGAACCTATACTTACTTATTATCTAGCGGTTGCGAATAATTAGCAAAGTTCGCTCAAAGTTTCTAAAAAAGATGGCAAAAGCAATCCATTTTTGTTTGACAACTGTTTTTAATTTTTTCACCAGGATGAACGTTGAAATGAACATCCCCCATTCATAAGACTACCTTATGATTGATTTTCACAAGAAATGTCAATGAATTTCATAAGGCAGACTTATGGCTTTCGTCGGTACCTTATGAAATGAAAATTAATGAATTTATATGGTTTCATAAGGCAAAACTTATGGAAATCAAAATGTTTTTTCCGCCAGTGTAGGTGAATTTCACCCAAATTTGGGTGATTATTTTAGCTTTAATTTCAGAATTTCATTTCATTTGGTTCAGAATGTTTAAAATATAAATAATTGAACACATTTCAAATCAATTTAACTTTATTATTGACATCATCGTTGTTTACACAAACATGATGGAATATGGTGGCAGGGGACGGTCCTATACAGCAAAGCGAAGTTAGTGTTCTTTCAAATTCTGATCACCTGAACACTGATAAATAACATATGATCAACAACATAATCCTCAGTGCAGTTTCGGGCGCCTTTTGTTGGAACCGAGTCATGATGGTCGGAGTGGAAACACATCAATAGCAGCATCGGGTATTAACAATATACATATTCGGCATATCGGGTAGCATTCGAAGCCTCGTTCGAAGCATAGGGTAACGAATCTCAAACTCCTTGTGAAAATACTCCGTAACTGGCAACAGATGACAATGGATCGGATTTAGGTCAGACCGCTGGTCAGGCATTCTCTTCAATTGATTGTTTTGGTTGTCCAATACTTGGATTCTATCCGCGTCAACTATTGAAAACACTTGTTGTGCTGTCCCCTCGAACGTCGAATGTTTGTCCTGCGATAGAAAACGATTTTAAAACCGTGCGTTAATTAGCGTAATATAACTTACCTTCCAGCGAAGCAATGATATAAAATATAATCAACCGACGTATAAAGACCAAACAGGATTTCCGTTTCGTAGCAGACTTCATAGTGACTACCTATTTGATTGAGTGGAAATCTTTTCCCAAAATATACATCTGTAAAGTTACAATGATGTGATGGAGTTAAATAGAATAACAATCCTCTTATGAAAAAACTTACATGTTATTAGAACAGATACACTGGCTGTGGATTAGCTGAGCTCCTGTATTCCGTTAGATCAGTGTTCCGAGAACGAGAGAGCAAAAAAAGTTCGGATTCACATCTGGGTCGTAGAGTCGCCTGCTGCTGGAGTTCCTTAGGAGCACACTTGGGATGTGGGATAACACACTTTTTCGTGCTTTTTCCACTACCTAGATGAGTTTATGCAATAGAACAATCAATTAATAATTTGGTAATCAACAAGGTTATATTTACTTACCATTATTAGTAAGTAATTTAGTTGATTTTGTTCCTATTCCATGAAGATAGTTAAAAATTTTCTGGAGCTTTCTATCGGAGACTTTTAAATAACGTAACAGAAACATAAACAATATTATTTTTTCACCCAAATTTGAGTACGTTTATTCACCCATATATTGGTAAAGTCCCTTTTCTCATAATATTGGTAAAATTGACTAATTTTCTCGGTAAAGTTTACCTATAATATGAGTGAAACTTTACAATACTCAAATATGGGTGAAATGATTACCCATAAATAGGTAAACTGATCTAAGCGTGTAAGAAACATATTTTCATGAATGAATTTTAATATTGCGATCAACAGACCAATATGATAGCTTTTGATTGCAGTACACAAATTAATTCATGAATAAAAGGTGACATATGTTCTTTTTAAATGTTAAGCGTCATTTCTGCCATTTCTTTCCCCTACACGCTTAGATCAATTTACTTATTTATGGGTACTCATTTCACCCATATTTGGGTTTTGCAAACTTTACTTATATTATAGGTAAAAAATACGGAGTTTATCGGTAAATTTCACCTATATTATTGATAAAGGGGCTTTACCGATATTTGAGTAAATGAACTTACTCAAATTTGGGTGAAAAAAATAACATTGTTGTTGTGGTTTTCAAATATTTTAAAACAGTTCCGGCGAGTGCTCATCAGAATCAGCTGCCACGCCTGCCACCGTTTCGGTCACTGTATCATGTAAGTTTTGTTTAAAATACACGTCTTTGTAATCATAATTAAAAATATATTTCTTTATTACGGCAGATTTTCGCGTAGTGAGTCACTACTTGCATCACAAGTTCGCCGCTACTTAGCTCCAGCCGCTCCAGTAGAACCGGGTCTTGCTGTTCCCGGGTTAGCGGTTGATAATACCATCAGAGCAGGTTCGCCGCTACTTAGCTCCAGCCGCTCCAGTAGACCCGGGTCTTGCTGTTCCCGGTTTAGCGATTGATAATACCAGAGCAGGTTCGCCGCTACTTAGCTTCAGCCGCTCCAGTAGAACCGGGTCTTGCTGTTCCCGGTTAAGCATCTAAACTAACTGATTCATGCGGTAAGTTATTAGTTCACTAATTACTACACGACGACATAATTTATATTAATAACATATTTTCTGTACAGGACGAACGTTCGGAATTCATGAAAACTAAACGTCTTGTGGCATTTTATGAATACACGAAGAAATGGATGCATCCATCATTGCCAGCATCGCAGCAGAATTGTTGAACTACCTATCCCCCAAGAAAAACAAATAGCAGCTCTGCTTCTTTCACATGGGCGGGACTGATGCTAAAACCTAAAAACCATCAAACACGCCGTTAAAACGAATAAACTGTTGCCCTATTGCCCTATCCAAAACCATGATGAGGCAGAGCTGAAAGCCCAGAGGTCAGTTTAACTGGAGATAGATCTCCAAATGAAGGGATTTTATTCTAGAGCAGGCTAAAACGTAGTCCAAAATTGCGGCTATTTAACGCTGGCTGAAGAAAATGGTCAATAAAATCGAGCAACTTGATAAGGACACCGAACAGTTGTTGGAAAGAATGTAAAATGAGGGGATCTGCAATCTAAGTGGATGAATTGGTTTCGGCACTGGATGTGGTTGCAGCCAAAGCAACCGAACTAAGTTGCAGACATGCAACAGTTCAAGGGACTTCCCGGGATACTATGACTTCATGAATCCGGGACATTACTGAGCTATTTGCCAAGACAAAAAGGTATTTACACGGGAAGCCCTGCTTTTTTCACATAAAATTTAAAAAATATATTGAACAGAACCTCTACATGATGCGGATACCCTCATCAAAGGGAATCATTTGAATGACATATTGATAAATTTATACTCATTACAGGTCCCTGAAACAATCGTCAACTACCCATACCCGGTTTAAAGGGTGATGCAAACCAAATTCTGGATCACAGCATACTTCCCCTTACCTACTGAGTATCCCAGCGGTTGAAATCTTGGAAGAACCATACACAGCGGGTGCCGAGAACCGGAACTTCGATTCAATTTAATGTTAGTCAGTGTGGTACATACTGCATGGCTTCTGTTTTACCGGTCCAACATAAACTATTAGTAACCAGTAGCTCCGAAACAATGTTAGTACAGCGCTAGATCTTTTTTTAAATTTCGAGTTAATCATAGATTATGTACTAGCTATATTTATTTGAAAAGCTATTTTAATAAAAATGATGAATAATCTGCCTAATAATTATTTCAACAATTTCATTATTTTTAATGCTTCTAGTCTCAATATCACGAACAAAACAAACAATAAAAAATCACCCAAATTTGGGTGAAATTTACCAATAAACCGTTGACATTTAAGTACCTATATATGGGTAAAATTTGCTTTACTCAAATATAGGTAAATCTCACTTTACCCATAAATACGTATGTGCACTTTTCGGCGATTATAGGTACTCTTCACCCATATTTGGGTAAACTGAAGTAAGCGTGTATGGGCCGATGTGAGCAGTGAGAAGTGAAAAGTGAGACGTGAGAAGTGCGAAGTGAGGAGTGAAAAGTAAGAAGTAAGAAATGAAAAATGAGAAATGAAAAATCACCAGATGATCCGAAATGAAAACAAAATGTTTTTCCAAATTTAATCTAGACTATCCTTTGAAAAGAGCTGAAATTTTTTGCTAATACTTTCAAATGGATATAATAGAAAAACGACGCATCCCACAAAAAGTGTTGTATGGGTGACCATCGCAAAATCAGTCAAAATTTCTAGTGAAAATATCGGAAACAATCCAAATTGAGCCCTACACTGAAAAAATCAGTTTAAAAATTTTAAAGTCGATTTGCGAAAAATGCTCTTTTATTTAAATGAAATTTTGTCTCAAGATAGGTGATTATGTTCCCTACCAACCGTCCATACATCGCAAGCTGGGCACTCTTAAGGAAAAAAGTTTTTCTAACAAAACTTTTTCTTGTCGGATTTATTTTCAGTGTATTTTCATCTGAAACTAAACCAATGAAAGCCATCGTTATAGAACCCCAAGCACATCTATTTTTATGATACATTGTCCAATTTAGTCACTAAATATAGTTTGTTTTTAAATTAAGAGTAATATTAAAAGGGGTTTATATCTTCAAAAATATTATATTCCATTATTAGCTTCTTTAGTTGCGACCAGTTACGACCAAAACATTGTACTCTGCATGACTGTACAGGAATACTTAATAAGAGTATATATGTATACATATGTTAAATCCAACCCTTAAAGACACTGAAAAAATCAATTCCGTCAAGAAAAGTTTTTGTTAGAAAAACTTTTTCCCTTAAAAGTGCCCGGCTTGCGATGTATGGACGGTTGGTAGGAATATAATCACCTATCTTGAGACAAAATTTCTTCCAAATCAAAAAGAGCGTTTTTTGCAAATTGACTTTTATTTTTTAAATTGATTTTTTTAGTGTAGGGTTCTATTTAGAGTTTTTCAAAAGTTTTATTAGAAAGCTTGAATGATTTTGCGACAGTCACCCATACAACACTTTTTGTAGGAAGCGTCGTTTATCGATTATATCCATTTTGAAAACATCAGTAAAAACAAGTTTGACCCTTATCAAAAGATAGTCTGCATCAGATTTGGAAAACCTAAGTATGCACTTTCTTTTCTTTTACAGCACCTTTTAAGTATTGACCAATAAATTGACAAAAGTCAACTTAACAATAAGAACACTTGCAAGTTCCCAAAAGTCCTATTTGGCTTCATGCATTTCTATTACATTTCTCGCATAACTTTTCAAAAGGACCTAAGCAACATTTTTTCATGAATTCTCGCTTAACTTTCAAAAGCACCTAAGTAACATTTTTTCATGAATTAATTTGAACACTGCAATCAATAGTTTTCATGTTGTTCTGTTGATTGCAGTACTCAAATTAATTCATTAAAAAATGTTACTTAGCCCTTTGAAAAGTTATGCGAGATTTATAGTACAGCAAAAAGCCATCTAGTAGAAAATCTAGATGGATTATTCCATTGCTGACAAACGTTCATTTCGAACCAAAAACCGCAAGTTGCTGGTTGATTTTTTGTTATATACTCTGTCTCGCTCAAACTAACAGCGAATAATCTAACGACTACTTTCACGAACACTTTATTAGGACTAGCCACTTTAACCGACCGTGTCCATTTAGCAAGTATGGTGTTGAAGTTGAATATAATCTGTAGATTAAAAAAAAACAGTTTAATAAAGTAAAAAAAACTCAGCAAGTAACCGCACAATATTGAGTAAAACAAATTAAGTGTGTAGCATTTCCACATTCAATGAATAAATTTCGCACCGTGTATACTGACAGCATTAAAGTTTGTGTTGCTTCTTTCGTGCTTTATTGATGATGCTAACCTCTCAAGCAAAGCTTTCCAAAGCTTCAAATGTGGAACACGAAAACTAACACACGCGCTATAGAGACCGAAGCCGATGACTTTATCCGCTCGCATCAACACAGTTGTAAAAATTCCATCGTTGGAAATAAAAATCGCATTCGTACATGCTTTCTCGTGCGCTCGTTACGTTTGCTGCCATTTTTTTCCTGCTTTGGAAGGAAAGAAGAGGCGTGTCATTGAGGCTAACTGCTTATTAAGTTGGGTGGTTTGGGTGGAATGATGGTGTAGTTTGGGCATTTGGGTGATTTGAACATAACGTTCGTTTTCATACACCTCATTATTTCCATATTATGCGGCTTTTTTCCATTGATATTTATGTGAATTGTGTTGTTAATTTTCACAAATGTACTTGTACAATTATTACACAAAGGCATGCAAAATCAATGTATGACATACAACTAGTTTTATTGAACTTTAATATTACATTGGTGAAAAAACACTACGTGGTAATCGTCCATAAAACAATTGTAGACGCGCTGTCTGGACAGTTAATCGATATTGTATTTTATAATGTATTTTTTAAAACGTGCCGCTGCGCTAATTATTGTACTATTTACCCACGATCGCATATTTGTACCATATGCATTTTTGCCTTTCTCGTACAACAAAGTTGTACCGAAAGGCTATATGATTGCTCCAAAAACTTTTTGATAGAAGGCCCGGAGACCCATAGTGTTATAAACCGATCTACTCAGCTCGACAAACTGAGGTGATGTCTGTTTTTTTTGTGTATGTATGTGTATGTGTACAAATTTTGTAGACACACGTTTTAGAACTTAGAATTATCCGATTTACTCGCAACAAGTTGCATTCGACAGGAATAGTTTGCTATTGAAAATGGGCCCGATCATTGCTTTTCGGAATTATTGAAAATCATTGTTTTTTCCCACAGGTCCCCTTGGAAAAAAATCAAAAACAATTGTTTTTGAATGGTGGCAAGGCAAAAATATTAAAAATGATCGAAAAAATGTGATCTATTCACCCAAAGAGCTTTTTTGACCTTTTTAAAGTGATTTTTTCAATATATTTTATAATGCACGAGAAAGGCATCATCACTGCTAGGTGGATTAATCTGGGTTTTTTTTTTTTGTATTTGCAGGTTTTCATATCGACATGATGTCAAAGGCAGAATTCTAGTAAGAACCAGCGGAAGACTTCGACGGTGGACCACAGGAACCACAATCAAGTCGGATCCGTGCGTTTCACTTCCTCGACCGGTTGTCGGACTTCCCCAAGCTCGATGATGTGCATCCGGTCTGACGAATGTTCAGTACGTAACCTGCAGCATAACGTGAGTACATTGAGGTAAATTTCGGTATGGGATTCCAAATTAAACAAAGATCCGGAAGGAATCTGAAAATATTTCAAAAGAGAGTGCTACAGGGATACAAAAATCAATTCTTCGGGGGTTCTGGGACCTTATTCCTCCGAGGATTCCAAATGAAATCATTCGGCGATTCTTAGTAAAATCTTCTATAATTTTCTTAAATAATCCATATAAAATCTGTCCGATTTCTAATGCAATCATTCTTGGATTTCAAATTAACACTTCAGAAAGTCTCAATGAAATCGTTTAGGATTTTTCAATGGAATTCTTCATGGATTAATGGATTCGTTTAGAGATTCCTAATAGAATCATTTGGTGAGTCATCATTGAAATAGTTGGAATCCAAATAGAATCTTGAGGATTTCCAATAGAATCCTTTGGAGTTGCAAAGCGGCATCCTTCAGGGATTCCCAATGGATTTCTTTGGAGGTTTTCGATGGAATCCGTTGGGAATTCCCAATGAAATCGTTTGGTGATTCATTGGGGAATCCTTCTGGAATTCCCGTGAAAATCGTTGGAAGTTTCCAATGGAATCCTTTGAGGATTCCCGAGGAAACGGTATGGTGTATTTCCATTGAAATCGTATAGGAATTCATAATGGACTGCTTCAGTGATTCCCAATGGAATTCTTAGAACGTTCCCAATGAAATCGTTTAGGGTTTTATGTGGTTTTATTACGAAATGCTTCAGGGATTCCCAATGAAATCCTCTGGGGCTTTCTGGGAATCCTTCCTTCAAAATCATTTGAGGATTCATTATGGAATCCGTCGCAAAATCGAACTGGAATGGTTTGGAAATTCCCGATGAAATGGTTTGAAGATTTCCAATGGAATTGTTTGGCGATTCGTAGCGCAAACCTTCAAGGATTCCCAATGGAATTCTTTGGAGGTTCCCGATGGCATCTATTGGGAATTCTCAATGAAAGCGTTCCGTGATTCCCATTGAAATTATTCGAGGATTCATAACGGAATCTTTATGGGTGTAGAATCTTTATAAAACTTTTGAATATTTATGGGAGCTTCGATTACCTGTACACTGAAAATTCCATTCCGATTGGAATACTTTAGGAACTCCCAATAAAATCGTTCCGGGATTCATAACGGAATCCTTCAGGGATTCCCAATGGAATCCTTTAGGAGTTCCCGATGAAATCGTTCGGAGATTTATTATGGAATCGTCAAGGAAATCAAAAATTGAATCCTTTGTGGATCCCCTGGGAATATTCAGGGTATTCCCGAAGGAATCCTTTGGGGATTTTCAATGGATTGCTTTGTGGATTCTCAATGGAATTTATTGAAGATTGTTTGGTTATTCGTATTGAAATCGCTTAGGAAGTCATGATTCACAATGAAATCATTTATGGATACATAACAAAATTCTTTAGGGATTTCCAATGGAATTCTTTGGGGTTCCCAATAGCATCCTTCAGGAATGCCTAATAGAATCCTATGAGAGGTTCCAATGAAACCGTTTGAGAATTCATTACGAAATCCTTCAGGTGATCGTGATCCCAATGAAACCCTTTGGTGGTTACTAGGGGAACTGTTCCATTTTCAATCTCACTGAACATATATTCATCTCATCGCACCATAGCATGACTATGTATCTTGTGTATCCGAAAGGAATCCTTACCGGATTCCGGAAGGAAACCCTTCCCCTACCGGATTCCGAAGGGAATCCCTACCAGATTCCGAAAGGAATCCCTACCAGATTCCGAAGGGAATCCCTACCGATTCCCTTACCGTTCTCCAATACCTCTGGAAGATTGTGGTATAGTTAGTTGTTCTGAATAAATGAAAATTGAATGTGCATGAAGCATCACCCTCCAAATTGTCCAGGAGTTGTGTTCAATTGGTCTACCAGGACAACTCCGCCCGATATAAAACCAATAGCACTCCAGTGTATCCATATAAGTCCCTATAGGCCTTGCAAATGCTTCACCATTCAAATAAGTTCAATAAAGATTTTAGGGTCTCCAAATTTATCCGGAAGTTGAGTTCAAATGGTCTATCCGGTCAACTACGTCTGATATAAAACCGATAGCTCTCCAGCGTGTCTATAAAAGTTCCTAGAGCCCTTGTGAATGCTTCACTATTCAAATAAGTACAACGCAAATGTTCTATGATATCCAAGTTGTCCGGGAGTTGAGTTCAAATGGTCTACCAGGACAATTACACTTGGTATCAAACTGAGGCCTATCTAGCGTGTCCATATAAGTTCTTAGAGTCTTTGCAAATGCTTTAGTATTCAAATAGGTTGAACGCAGATGTTCTGGCGTCTCCAAATTACCCGGGAGTTTAGTTCAATTGATCTACTAGGTCAACTACGCATGGCATCAAACCGATAGCAACCCAGCGTATCCTGCACCATTTCAATAAGATAAGTCCAACGCAGATATTCTAGGTTCTCCAGGGAGTTCAATTAAAGTAACTCATTTTGCACTCAGCGCATCAAAACAACGGCGGCACTGTATACGTAAATTTCTATTCGTGTGTGTTTGACAGAACATGTCTACGGTGGCGCGATCTGCTCATTTCATAGCGGCAGTTTTTGCTTTTTGATTGGTCCATTGGTCTACTAGGTCAACAACTCCTGGTATCAAACCGATAGCAACCTAGAGTGTCTATTAACTTCCTTAGAGTTCTTTTAAATGCTTTATTATTCAAATAAATTCAACGCAGATTTTCTAAAATTTCCGGGAGTTGAGTTCAAATGGTTTACCAGGTCAATTATGCCTGGTATCAAACCGATAGCAACCCAGCGTGTCTATAGAGTTCTTGTGAACTCTTTATTGTTCATATAACTCCAATGCAGATTTTCTTGGTTTTAGTTTATATTATTTTTTAGTTTTTAGGCTTTAGTTTTAGTTTATATCGATTACCAGGTCCACTACGCGTAGTTTCAAATCAACCATTTCTTTGACAAACTGCATATGTGACATTTTTGGCATAGATGGGATTTTTATATACTCGGAATACTCGTCCCTACGTATTTGAATGAAAAAAGAAAAAAAATAATTGAAGAATGTAATCAATTGTTTTTGTTTTTTTGAGAAACTACATATGTAGAGTAGAGTGGGACAAGAGTACTACCACAGCTAAACAGACGTAACACTAGAGAAATTACCAGCGACCATGACATCAACGATCAATTTGAATTGAGTTGATTGCGCGTTTCAGAACTAGAGGCGCTAGCGTCGTAATCCTTCGAGTTTGACATTTCACTCTATGTTTCTAGGGATGCTCATTTTTCCCTAGAGAGGCGTGAGTAAGGATGGTTTTTCCAAAATTTAGTAAAATTTATTTTACATGACATATTTCAGTGTGAACAACACTTACAGGTTCCAAAAATGTTTTATAACACTATTCTACTATTGACTATACTATGTGTGAACAATATGTTTCTTCTGGACATCCCTAGGGACTCCAAAACGACCTCATGTCATGTCATGACCGTCATGTTCATACAAGTCCGTAGTGCCCACACGTATGATTTTCAACACAGATTCACCCAATCCAGATGTTCTAGGCTTTCCAATGTGTTCTGTAGTTTGGTCAAATGGTCTACCATGTCAACTGCGCTCGATAACTATCCGAAATCGACCAATCATGTCCATAGAAGTCCGTAGAGCCCACGCGTATGATTTTCAGCTCAGGTATGCCCAAACCAGATGTTCTAGGTTCTCCAAGCTGTTCTGGAGTTTGTATCAATTGGTCTACCAAGTCAACTGCGCTCGATAGCTATCTGAAATTGACCACGCGTATGATTTGCAATACAGATATACCCAAACCAGATGTTCTAGGCTTTCCAATGTGTTCTGGAGTTTGTATCAAATAGTCTACCATGTCAACTGCGCTCGATAGCTATCGGAAATTGACCAGTCATGTCCATACAAGTCCGTAGAGCCCATGCGTATGATTTGCAGCCCAGCTATACCCAAACCATATGTTCTAGGCTCTACAATCTATTCTGGAGTTTGGATTATTTGGTTTACCATGTCAACTGCGGTCGATAACTATCTGAAATCGACCAGTCATGTCCATACAAGTCAGTAGAGCCCACGCGTATGATTTGCAACTCAGATATACCCCAACCAGATTTGCTAGACTTTCCAATGTGTTTTGGAGTTTGGATTAAATGGTTTACCATGTCGACTGCGCTCGATAGCTATCTGAAATCGACCAGTCAAGCCCATATAAGTATTTAGAGTCCACGAGTATGATTTGCAGCTCAGATATACCCAAAACAGATGTTCTAGGCTCTAAAATCTGTGGATTATTTGCATTGGCGTAAATAAGGTGGGGCTAGGGGGGCTAAGCTTTCCATAGAAAAAAAATAGCCCCCCCTAGGATTTGATAAGTTAGTTAGCAGTGATATCAGTTTTCAACATATAGCATAATAAATTACCGAAAAGTTTGAAGACTAAAGAATTATCTCTCATATTCACTCTATCATACTTAATGAAATGAGTGGAAGAAAAATTAGCTTGTTTCTGAATTCTGAGAAAGATTCCCATCAGAATCCGAGAAGAATTCTCACTTCAATCTCTAAAGAATTCTTTTCGGATTCATCGAAGTATTCCAATCGTAATCCAGAAGAATTCCTACTGGATTCTTTCCAGTATTGTTAAGCAATACCCTTGGGAATCTGTGAAAAATACCCTGTAAAATCCATGGAGGATTTGCTTTAGAATCTCTCGTTGATTTGCTCCGGAATATCTCCAGATTCGTTTTAAGATTGGTTTAGGAATTCCTTGACAAATCAGAATCCTTCGGCGATTTGCTTCGTAATTCTTTGAAGATTTAATTCGGAGTCTCTCGACGTTTTGCAAATGATCTGCGTTGGGATCTCTAGACGCTAAGGAATCCGGCTGACGATTAGCTTCGGAATCCCGCGAAGAATTGCTTCAGAATCATTCGACGTTTCGTTTCGAAATACCGTGGACCCCCGATAATTTGAACGGTACCTCATTCAAATTAACGGGGTTCATTTTAAATTTGAACTTCTGGTTACTCTATTTGCATCAGAAAAACTGGTTTCTGGCCGCTCTCTTTGCTGGTTTGTTTTGATTCTGCGTTCCGTTTCACAATGTTTTATTTTTCTTCTCTCGATTCCACGTGCTAAATGACGTTTGAACCATTTTTAATTTGAACGATGTTCAAACCAACGGGGTTCAAATTAAAAAGTGTTCAGATTAAAAGCGGTCATATTACCGGGGGTCCACGGTACATCGACGGTTTGCTTCAGAATTTCTCATAGATTTTGTTCAGAGTCCCTTAACGATTTTTTTTTTGGAACCATTCGACGATTTGCTTCGAAATCCTTTGATGATTTGCATCGGAATCCCTCAACGATTTACTTCAACATCCTTGGGGATCGCTGGAGGATTCTTTTCGGAATAACTTAAGGATTAATTCGGAGTCGCTCGACGCTCGCTTCGAAGCAATGCTTCGAAGTTCTTCGACGGATTGCTTCGGAATCCTTCGACGATATGCGTCTTCATCCCTGGAACATTGCTCATGAAATACCTGGAACCATCATATTGGAATTCCTGGAGGGTTTTCGACGAAATCCCTGAAATATTCCCCTTCAAATTCCTGAAATATTCCCGTCGAAATTCCTGGAGGGTGAATGATCCCTGGTAAATTCTCGTCGAAATCCTTGAAATTTTTCCGTTGTAATTCCTGAAACTTCTTCTTCTTCTTCTTCATTGGCAATACATCCCCCACTGGGACATTGCCGCCTCGCAGCTTAGTGTTCATTAAGCACTTCCACAGTTATTAACTGCGAGGTTTCTAAGCCAGGTTACCATTTCTGCATTCGTATATCATGAGGCTAACACGATGATACTTTTATGCCCAGGGAAGTCGAGACAATTTCCAATTCGAAAGTTGTCTAGATCGGCACCGGGAATCGAACCCAGCCACCCTCAGCATGGTCTTGCTTTGTAGCCGCGCATCTTACCGCACGGCTAAGGAGGGCCCCTGAGGGGCTGAAACATTCCCTTCGAAATCTCTGGTGGATTCCCTTCATGATCCCTGGAGGCTCCCATCGGTATTCTCGTCGAAATATCTAGAGATTCCCGTTGGAGTCCCTGGAACATTCCAGTCAGGATCACTAAAGGATTCTCATCAGAATTCTTGGAAGATTCTCAGCGGAATCCATGGAAAGTTGCACTATTTTTTTCATTTGAGATAGATAGAATATGAATGAAGTATGCAAATATATCCAGTGCCTGACGTTAGTCGAGCGCAATTAAACATAGACTGTGAGTTGTTGCTCACACGTGCACACGTGCTTGAGAAAAGAGAATAATATGAATGAGTGTGATGGATCCGCAATTGCCTTAGGTGGTTGGACTGCATTTGTCACATTACCGCTGATAACTTGATGAGATGGAAAATGTTCGAGAATTTTTAAAAAGAGGGTCAATTTCGAGAAAAAATATAAAGGGGCTATAGCCCCCTCTAGGCATCGGAGGTAGTTACGCGAATGATTATTTGGTCTACCAGGTCAACTGCGCTCGATAACTATCCGAAATCGACCAGTCATGTCCATAAGAGTTAGTAGAGTCTATGCGTATGCTATGCGACTCAGTTATATCCTAACCAGATGTTCTATGTTTTCCAAACTGTTCTGGAGTTTGGATCAATTGGTCTACCAGGTCAACTGCACTTGATAGCTATGACCATACAACTCCGTAGAGCCCATGCGTTTGATATTCCACTCAGTTCTTCTCAAACCAGATATTCTCGGTTCTCAAAACTATTGTGGACTTTGAATCAATTGGTCTACCAGGTCAACTGCGCTTGATGTAAATCTGACAGCAACCAATCATATTCATACAAATCCTGAAAGCACACGTGTATTATTTGAAACTCAGTAATACCCGAACCAAATATTCTAGGTTTTTAACTGTTCTGAAGTTTGGATCAATTGGTCGCAAGTTCCTCCGGAAGTTTTTCCGAGAATTCTTCTCGAAGTTTCTGCGGAAGATCCTCCTGGAATTCCTCTGGAAGTTCTTCCACGAATTCCTCCGGGAGCACCTCTAGAAATTCTTCCGGAAGTTACTCCAGGAGGTGGATGAATTCCTACTGTAAATTTTGTAGTTCAATTTTCGGAGTGGCTTTCAGTCGTGAATAATGGCGTTGACAATTTTATTTCATCACCGATGTTTCGATCCGGGATGGGATCTTCTGCACGGCTCGATGGCAGTCAATTTGTTAATTACCGCTATATTCATACGGAGTTTTGTCACTTGATAAGTGGAAATTGTTTCTGGCCTCATTGGACAAAATATAGTTCACTTCGAACACTTTCCGACACTAATTTTGTCACACACCATAGAGGGTGTTTTGCAGCCAGAGGTTGGGTTATTACATCCCATCCCCGGATCGAAACGTCGACGATGAAATAAAATTGTCAACGCCATTATTTTCGACTGAAAGCCACTCCGAAAACTGAGTTACTCTAGGAATTCCTCCGGAATTTCCACCAGGAATTCCTCCTGAAGTACCTCCAGAAGTTCCTCCGGAAGTTCCTTTAGGAATTCTTCTGGAAGTTCCTTTAGGAATTCCTCCGGAAGTTCCTCCATAAATTCCTCCAGAAGTTCCTTCAGGAATTCCTCCAGGAATTCCTCTGAAAGTTTCTCTAGTAATTCCTCCGGCAGTTACTCCAGAAGTTCCTCCGGAATTTCCCCCAAAAATATCTCCGGAAAGTCCTCTAGGAATTTCTTCGGAACTTCCTCCAGAAATTCCTCCAAGAATTCCTCCGGAAGTACCCTCAGCAATTCTTCCGGAAGCTCCTTCCGGAATTTCTCCGGAAGTTCCTCCAGGAATTCCTCCTGAAGTTCCTCCAAGAATTCCTCTGAAAGTTTCTCTAGTAATTCCTCCGGCAGTTACTCCAGAAGTTCCTCCGGAAATTCCCCCAAAAATATTTCCGGAAAGTTTTCTAGGAATTTCTTCGGAAATTCCTCCGAAAGTTCCTCCAAGAATTCCTCCGGAAGTACCCTCAGCAATTCCTTCGGAATTCCCTCAGCAATTCCTCCGGCAGTTCCCCCAGAAATTCCTCAGGAAATTCTTCCGGAAGTTCCTTCAGGAATTCCTCCGGAAGATCGGCCAGGAATTCCTCCGGAAGATCGGCCAGGAATTCCTCCGGAAGTTCCTCCAGGAATTCCTCCGGAAGTTTCTCCAGGATTTTGTCCGTTAATTCCTCGGGAATTACCTCCAGGAGGTCCTACGGAAGTTCGTCCAGGAAGTCGTCCGGATATTTCTCCAGGAATTTCTCCAGAAGTTCCTCCAGAAGTTCCTCCAGGAATTCCTCCGGAAATTTCTCCAGGATTTCATCCGTTAATTCTTCCAGGAATTCATCCGGAAGTTCCTCCAGGAAGTCATCCGAAAATTTCTCCAGGAATTCGTCCGAAAGTTCCTCAGAATGGTCTTCCAGGAATTCCTCCAAAAGTTCCTTCAAGAATTTCTCCGGAAGTTCCTCCAGGAAGTCCTCTGGAAGTCCTCAAGTTTCTTCCGGAATTTACCCGGATTTTTTTTCTGGAATTCTTCAAAAAGTTCCTACAGAATTGACCCTGAAAATCCTTATGAATTCCTCCGTTATGATCTGGTTAATATGGTAGACAAATTTATTCAAACTTTAAAACAGTTTGGAGAACCTAGAACATATGGTTTGGGTATATCTGATCTGCAAATCATACGCATGAGCATTATGGACTTTTATGAACATGACTGGTCGATTTCGGATAGCTATCAAGCGTAGTTGACATGGTAGGCCAAAGGATCAAAACTCCAGAACATATTGGAGATCCTAGAGTAGCAAATCATACTCGTGGGCTCTAAAGACTTGTATGGGCTCGACTGGTCGATTTCAGATAGCTATAGAGCTTAGTTGACAAGGTAGACCATTTGATACAAACTCCAGAACAGTTTGGAGAGCCTAGAACATCTGGTTTGGGTATATCTGAGTTGAAAATCATACGCGTGGGCTCTACGGACTTGTATGGACATGACTGGTCGATTTCGGATAGCTATCGAGCGTAGTTGACATGGTAGACCATTTGATACAAACTCCAGAACACATTGAAAAGCCTGAAACATCTGGTTTGGGTATATCTGAGCTGCAAATCATACGCGTGGGCTCTACGGACTTGTATGGACATGACTGGTCGATTTCGGATAGCTATCGAGCGCAGTAGACCTGGTAGACCAATGGATCCAAACTTAAGAACAGTTTGGAGAACCTAGAACATCTGGTTTGGGTATATCTGAACTGCAAATCATGCGCGTGTGCTCTAGGACTTGTATGGACATGACTGGTCGATTTCGGAAAGCTATGGAGCGCAGTTGACTTGGTAGACCAATTTATCCAAACTCCAGAACAGTTTGGAGATCCGAGAACATCTGGCTTAGGCAAAACTGAGTAAAATATCGTACATATGGCCTTTTCGAACAGACATGGACATGACGGGTTTCCATCGGCACGGGTTTTAGAAATTTTCTTCGGCAAAATTTGCATATCATCTTTCATCAGTTATAGAGGTCGTTTTGGAGTCCCTAGGGATGTCCAGAAGAAACATATTGTTCACACATAGTATAGTCAATAGTAGAATAGTGTTATAGAACATTTTTGGAACCTGTAAGTGTTGTTCACACTGAAATATGTCATGTAAAATAAATTTTACTAAATTTTGGAAAAACCATCCTTACTCACGCCTCTCTAGGGAAAAAATGAGCATCCCTAACATCCGTAAAAGAATTGTGAAAATCGGTCGAAAGACGGCTGAGAACCAGCTGTTAGAAAATTTAGTTCCCATGATTAGCTGATCACGGTAGTCCGCGTTAATAATTTTATCACGGTATTCGTAGTGTTTAACTTACATTTGGATAAATAAATTTTCCGTTTGGTACTTTTTTAACATGGGAGTAAAGGCAAACTACTTCGACCCTACTTACTCAATTTTGGCTTCTCGTACGGATGTTCGAGGTTGGGTGAATTAAACTCACTATTGGGTAGTTTACTTCTTCCGTGTAACATGCTCGCAGGATGGTGATAGAGGAGTTGGGCGATGGATTTAAAAAAAAATATCAAACTGTTACGTCTGTTTATCTGTGGTACTATTGACAACAACATGAAGAATTGCTTTCGGTTATGTAACAAGTGTAGCTGACTTGGTAGAAAAATTAATATGAACTCCAAAACAATTCAGAGGACACATAATAATACATGTAGGCTTACTCGAACAGTTTGGGGGCAGCAGGGACTATGTCCAAGGGCTTAATGGAACGTACACACGGTCAAACAGTTTGACTAACATTGACTCCACCTCTCGTTTATTCAAACATCCATCAAGGTTTACCAACAGCGGCACGAACAATCAATTTATTCGACCAACAACATCACACACGAACGACCGAAGCGCCAACTTGAGCACCAACCATCAAAAAATATATGGGGGTTTGTGCAACTTCACTACAACTTCACTCAAACATGTTCGGCGAACCTTGACTCCACCCCCGACAACTCAAACCAAAATCAAACCGCGTTTTAATTTTTTCCAACCGAGCCGCCAACTGTCAAATGGTTGTTCGAACAACTTCACACACGTTCAAACAAAGCATCAACCGAAGCGTTTTCTTGGGGGCGGAGGGGTGGGTTCGTCAAACTGCTTGACTGGTGTGTACGTTGCATAACGATTCCTCCCCATTCATTCCGATTCCCCAGAACCATTCATCGTTCACACCGCGAAAATCGGAAGACTGCGGTGGGCCGGGCACGTAGCCAGAATGTCGAACAGTAATCCGGTGAAAATGGTTCTCGACAACGATCCGACGGCCACAAGAAGGCGAGGTGCGCAGCGGGCAAGGTGGATTGATCAGGTGGAAGATGACTTGCGGACCTTCCGTAGACTGCGTGGTTGGCGATATGTAGCCATGGGTCGAGCCGAATGGAGAAAACTCTTATATACCACACAGGCCACTACGGCCTTAAATAAATAAAATAAATAAATAAATAGATAAATTAAATAAATAATTATTCGAACAGTTCATCATTCACCAGGGCAGGGCTCTGAGGACTTTTGTGTATATGTTTGGTTGCTATCAGCTTGTTCTCTGTGAACTCTGTTCAGTATCCAAGGTTTCTTTTTAAAATCCCAGGAGGTTTCTCATCCTAGGAATCTTTTCAGCATCTTAAAAGGATTATTTGCAGTATCCCAGAAGGCTTCTTTTCAGAATTTCAGAAGGATATCATTTGTAATTCCAGAAGAATGCCTTTCAAAAGTCCAGAGGGATCTTTTCGAACTTCCTGAAGATTACCTTTCGGAATCCCTAAAGATTATGGAATATCAAATTTTCCCCATGTGAACTCTAGAAAAAGTTTCAGAGCTTTCTTCGAGGCAATTCTAGGAAATCATCAGAGATATAAGCCTAGTATGCAGTTCTTAAGTAAAACGGTCAAGGAAAATTTCGAGTTATTACCAAAGGAATTTTGACAATTAAAAGCAGTAGGCGCTAGTAGGCGATAAACAAAATATTTTCTGTTTTCATTCGTTAGTCGATTTGGTGGTGTTGCGAGTCAAGTGGAGCAAATACAGTGCCAAACGCAAAAACTTCGCAACCGACTTTGTGAATCATTTCCGTTTTGCCCATCGGTGAACGGAATAGATTCGATAGAATGATAGCTTCAACGGCGTTGTGGAAATCATCGTTTTTTCGAAAAGGCAGTGCCACCGGTCGTCAGCTTCTGGAGCTGCCATAGCCGCGATATTCTGCTGTGTTTCAATCTAAATCTTTTTGCAGATTTTGTATCCAGCTCTATTTGAGGTAAGGCCGTCGCGGCTTCACTTCCTTTCTCTAATCGGTATCGGCTATCGGCAGTTCATCGAGTGACTCCTGGTACTACACTGTTTTACAGCAGCGATGGCAACTTTTGGCAACGATGACTTCTTCTGTATTCCAATTGGTTGCTCGTGACATATAGAAAAAACTCCTTGCAGCTCGAACAAAATCATGACTTCAAATGACCACGCAGGGGTTTTCTTCAAATTATTCCAAAACAAAAATCTTGTTAAATCAATTGTTAAAAAATCAATTAGTGCAGTTACTAATTGCTAGTTTTTATCTCGTTTCATTATACGAGTAAACATTTTCAAAGCAAGGGTACGATGAAAACCATGGACAATTTTACTGAGCAAGAGCATCTGTATTGAATAATTGAATATTTGTTCAGCTCGAATAACATAATAAACAAATCATCGACCAATTCCCTAAACAGTTTGGTTTTTGTTTCTTGACGAGCCTGGATCCAAAGGCGACTATCGACCATCTCTAGTTCGAGCAATGCTTTCTTACCATATTGACAAACTCACTCCGGTTTTTTTGACTCAATTATGCCTCCAACTTCTCAGACACAAATGGATAATCGCATATCAGTTCCACATTGATTTTAGTCATTTTCAAATTTGAACCTGTAATTGTCATATTTCTCATTCTTATTGTGACCGTTCAATACGAATATTTATTTAATTAGAAAATTGAAAAAAACCTTTTAGTTTGTCCCATATGCCAGTGTAGTCGTTGAGCTTCCGGATAAACTTCTGGGTGAAATTTAAGATTAGGTTAATTTTAGAGGAAATTCCTAGAGGAATTTTTGGAAATATTCCCAAAGGCATTTCGGAAATAATTTCTGGCGACATGATCGCGAAACTTCCTGGTGGCATTCCTGGAGAAATTCCCACAAGAGTTCCTGGAGGAATTTCAGAAAGAATGCCTGAATTAATTCCTGATGAGTTCCTAGAGGAACTCCTAGAGAAATGCTGGAGGATTTCTCAAGGAAATTAGTGAAGAATTTCCTGAAGCAATTAGGTGACCTATTCCTGGAGGAGTTCCTTGAAGAAACCCTGGAGAAATTTCTGGAGGAAATCATGGAGGAAGTCCAGATAGCAGTGCTGGATAAATTCCTGGAGCAATAAGTGGAAATTTTTTTGGAGGAATTAGTGGATGAATCCTTGCACAAAGTCCTAGGTAATGCTGGAGTAATATTTGAAGCAATTAGTGACGGAATTTCTAATGAATATCCTGAAGGGATTGTTGGAGAAATTCCCGCAGAAATGCCTAGAATAATTCCCGGATTAATTTTGAAAGGAATTTCCGAAGCAGTTATTGGAACAAACCCTAAAGGAGTTGCTGGAGAAATTCCTGAAGCAATTGATGGAGGAATTCCTGAAGCCATTAATAGAACTTTTTCTGAGAGAGCTCCTGGATCAATTAGTGGAAGAATCACGGGGACAATTAGTGGAGAAATTCTTCCTCCGAGAATTTTCTCTGGAAATTTCCCTAAAAATTCCTCCAGGAAAAGCCCCAGCAAACCGGAAATACTCCCAGGAAGAATTTCCGAAGGAATTCCTGGAGGTCTTTCTGGAGAAATTCCTCAAGAGACTCCGGGAGGATTTTTTGGAGGTAATCCCGGAGGAATTCCTCGAGGTATACTCGGAGGAACTCCTCGAGGTGATCCCGGATGGAAGAAATCTGGGAATTCACGGAGGAATTTCTGTAGAAATTCTTGGAGGAATTCTTGAAAGTTTTCCTGGAGAAATTTTAAGAGAATTTCCTTGGAAAATTCCTAGAGGAATTCCAGACGGAATTTTTGGAGGAAATCCCGGAGGAATTCTTGGAGTAATTCCAGAAGGAATTCATGGAGGAAATCCTGGAGGAATTCTTGGAGAAATTCTCGGAGGAATTCCCGAAGGAATTCCTGAAAGAGTTCTTGGAGGAATTCCTGGAGGTATTCCAGAGGAAATTCCAGGAAAAAATCTTAGAGGAATTCCCGGAGGAGTTCCTAGAGAAAATCCTGGAGAAGTTCCTGGAGGAATTCCCAGGGGAGTTCCTGGAGGAATTCCCGGAGGAGTTCCTGGAATAATTCCCAGAGGAATTTCCGCTGGAAATTCTGGAGAAATTCTTAGAGAAAATAGATGGAGAAATTCCCCGAGGTATTCCCGGAGGAATTCCTGCAGGAATTCTTGGAGAAATTCCTGGAGGAGTTATTGGACGAATTCCTGGAAGAATTCTTGGTAATTCCAGAGTAATTCGCGGAGGAATTCTCGGAGGAATTCCCGAATGAATTCTCGGAGGAATTCCCGAAGGATTTCCCTGAGGAAATCCCAGAGGGATTCGCGGAGTGATTCCCGAAGGAATTTCCGAAAGAATTCTAGGGGCAATTCCCGAAGGAGTTCCAGGAGAAATTTTCCTCAGGAAGTTTCTCCAAGAATTTCTCCAGAATTCCTTTAAGAATTCCTCAAAAAACTCCTCTAGAATTTTTTTTCTCCTTCGGAAATTTCTTCAGGAATTCCCGGAGGAATTTTCGTAGGAACGCCTGGAGGATTTCCCGGAGCGAGGAGGATTTTTTCTCAGCGAATTGCTCTAAAAATTTTCCCAGAATTCCTCCAATAATTCCTTTGGGAATTCCTCAAGGATTTCTTGGGAAATTCCTGGAGGAATTCTCAGACAAGTAATTGAAGGAGAAATTCCCGGAAGAATTCTCGGAGGGACTCCTGTAGAAAATCTTGGAGGAATTCCTTGAGGAATTTTTGGAGGATTGCCTGGACAATATTTAAGAGGAATTCCCTGGGAAATTCCTGGAGGAATTCTCGGAGGAATTCCTGAAGGAATTTACGAAGGAATTTCCGAAGGAATTCCCGAAGACAATCCCGGAGGAATTCCTTCGGGATTCAAGGAATTACTCCGGGAATTTCTCCAGGAATTTCTGCGGAAATTCCTCCTGGAGTTCCTCCGAGAATTCCTCCAGGAATTTCCCAAGGAATTCTTCTTAGCAATTCTCCAGGGATTCCACCGAGAATTCCTCCGAGAATTTCTACAGTAATCCCTTCAATTATTCCTCTGAGAATTCATCCAGAAATTTCCCAATATTTCCTGGAAGAATTTGTTGAGATTTCCTGGAGGAATTCCCAAAGGAATTATTGCAGGAATTCTTGGAATTTTTTTTAGGGCATTCCTCCAGGAGATTTTCCGGGATATTCTCCTGGAGTTCCTCCAACACTTCCATAATTAAATTCTCTGAAATAACTCCAGGAATTCCTTCAATAATGTCTTCAGGAAGTCTTCTTGGGAATAATGTAGGATTTCTTTCGGAGATTCGTCCCGAAGTTGCTGCGGAGGATTCAAAGAAATTTTCTCTAGGATTTTTTCAGCATTTCCTACGAAAATTCCGCCAGGAATTCATCCAGGAATTCTTTCGGGAACTCCTCCAAAAATTCCTCCAGGAATTCTTCCAAAAATTCCTCCGGGAATACCTCCAGGAACTCCTCCAGGAATTCCTCCTGGAATACCTCCATACTTCCCGAAGGAATTTCAAGAGGAACTCTCAGAGGAATTGCAGGAGGAATTCCCGGAGGAATTCCTGGAGGAATTCCCAGAGGAATTTCCGAAAGAATTCCCGAAGGAATCCTTCCAAGAATTCCTCCAATTACACTTCTGAGAATTCCTCTAGGAATCTCCCAAGAATTCCTGGGGGAATTCCCAGAGGAATTATTAGAGGAATTCTTGGAGGACATCTGCAGAAATTCTTGGAGGAATTCCCTGAGAAAAATTTCTCCGAGAATTCCTCCGTGATTCCTCCGGGAATTCCTCCGGGAATTCCTCTGAAAATTTCTCCGGGAATTCCTCTGGAAATTCCTCCGGGAATTCCTCTGGGAATTCCTCCGGGAATTCCTCTGGGAATTCCTCCGGGAATTCCTCCGGGAATTCCTCTGGGAATTCCTCCGGGAATTCCTCTGGGAATTCCTCCGGGAATTCCTCTGGGAATTCCTCCGGGAATTCCTCTGGGAATTCCTCCGGGAATTCCTCTGGGAATTCCTCCTGGAACTCCTCTGGGATTTCCTCCGGAAATTCCTCTGGAAATTCCTCCGGGAATTCCTCTGGAAATTCCTCCGGGAATTCCTCTGGAAATTCCTCCGGGAATTCCTCTGAGAATTCCTCCGGAAATTCCTCCGGGAATTCCTCCTGGAATTCCTCTGGGAATTTCTCCTGGAATTTCTCTGAGAATTCCTCCTGGAATTCCTCCAGGAATTCCTCCGGGAATTCCTCCAGGAATTTCTCTGAGAATTCCTCCTGGAATTCCTCCGGGAATTCCTCCAGAAATTCCTCCGGGAATTCCTCCGGAAATTCCTCCGGGAATTCCTCCGAAAATTCCTCCGGAAATTCCTCCGGGAATTCCTCCGGAAATTCCTCCGGGAATTCCTCCGGGAATTCCTCCGGAAATTCCTTCGGGAATAACTCTGAGATTTCCTTCGGGAATTCTTCCGGGAATACCTCCGGGAATTCTCCCTGGAATTCCTCCGGGAATGCCTCCAGGAATTCCTCCGGGAATGCCTCTGGGAATTCTTGCGGGAATTCCTCTGGGAATTCCTCCGGGATTTTTTCCGGGAATTCCTCTGGGAATTCCTCCGGAAATTTCGGAATTTCTCTGAGAATTCCTCCTGGAATTCCTCCGGAAATTCCTCCGAGAACTCCTCCGGAAATTCCTCCGGGAACTCCTCCGGGAATTCCTCCGGAAATTCCTCCGGGAATTCCTCAGAGATTTCCTCCGGGAATGCTTCCGGGAATGCCTCCGGCAATTCCTCCGGAAATTCTTCCGGGAATTCCTCCGGGAATTCCTCTGGGAATTCTTGCGGGAATTCCTCCGGGATTTTTTCCGGGAATTCCTCTGGGAATTCCTCCGGAAATTTCGGAATTTCTCTGAGAATTCCTCCGGGAATTCCTCTGGGAATTTCTCCGGGAATTCCTCCGGGAGTTCCTCCAAGAATTCCTCCGGGAATTCCTCCGGAAATTTCGCTGGGAATTCCTCCAGTAATTCCTCTGGGAATTCCTCCGGGAATTCCTCTGGGAATTCCTCCGAGAATTCCTCCGGAAATTCCTCCGGGAATACCTCCGGGAATTCCTCCAGGAATTTCTACGGGAATTCCTCCAGGAATTCCTCTGGGAATTCCTTCAAGAATTCCTCCGGAAACTACTGCAATTTCCGGAGGAATTTCCGAAGAAATTTCCGGAGGAATTTCCGAAGAATTCCCGAAGGATTTTTCGGAGAAATTCCCGAAGGAATTCCCGGAGGAATTCTCGAAGGAATTCCCGGAGGAATTCCTCCGGAATTGTCTTCGGGAATTCCTCCAAGAATTCCATCGGGTATTTCTTCGGGAATTCCTCCTGGAATTCCTCCGAGAATTCCTTCTTCCTGAAGACATTTTTGAAAGAATTCATGGAGTAATTTCCGGAGGAATTCCTCTGGGAATTCCTCCGGAAATTCCTCTGGAAATTCCTCCGGGAATTCCTCTGGACATTCCTCCGGGAATTCCTCTGAGAATTCCTCCGGGAATTCCTCTGGGAATTCCTCTGGGAATTTCCGGAGGAATTTCCGAAGAATTCCCGAAGGATTTTTCGGAGAAATTCCCGAAGGAATTCCCGGAGGAATTCTCGAAGGAATTCCTCCGGAATTGTCTTCGGGAATTTCTCCAAGAATTCCATCGGGTATTTCTTCGGGAATTCCACCTGGAATTCCTCCGAGAATTCCTTCTTTCTGAAGACATTTTTGGAAGAATTCATGGAGTAAATTCCGGAGGAATTCCTCTGGAAATTTCTCCGGGAACTCCTCCGGGAATTCCTCCGGAAATTCCTTCGGGAATTCCTCCGGAAATTCCTCCGGGAATTCCTCCGGAAATTCCTTCGGGAATTCCTCCGGGAATTCCTCAAAGATTTCCTCCGGGAATGCTTCCGGGAATGCCTCCGGCAATTCCTCCGGAAATTCTTCCGGGGATTCCTCCGGGAATTTTTCCGGGAATTCCTCCGGGAATTCCTCTGGGAATTCCTCCGGGAATTTCTCTGGGAATTTTTCCGGGAATTTTTCAGGGAATTCCTCTGGGAATTCCTGCGGAGATGTCGCTGGGAATTCCTCCAGTAATTCCTCTGGGAATTCCTCCGGCAATTCCTCTTGGAATTCCTCCACGAATTCCTCTGGGAACTCCTCCGGGAATTCCTCTGAGAACTCCTCCGAGAATTCCTCCGGAAATTCCTCCGGAAATTTCGCTGGGAATTCCTCCAGTAATTCCTCTGGGAATTCCTCTGGGAATTCCTCCGGGAATTCCTCCGGGAATTCCTCCGGAAATTCCTCCGGGAATACCTCCGAATTCCTCCGGGAATTCCTCCGAATTCCTCCGAATTCCTCCTGGAATTCCTCCGGGAATTCCTCCGAATTCCTCCGGGAATTCCTCCGGGAATTCCTCCGGGAATTCCTCCGGGAATTCCTCCGGGAATTCCTCCTGGAATTCCTCCGGGAATTCCTCCGGGAATTCCTCCGGGAATTTCTCCGGAAATTCCTCCGGAAATTCCTCCGATAATACCTCCGGGAATTCCTCCGGGAATTCCTCCGGGAATTCCTACGGGAATTCCTCCGGGAATTCCTCCGAAAATTCCTTCGGAAATTCCTCCGATAATACCTCCGGGAATTCCTCCAGGAATTTCTCCGGGAATTCCTCCAGGAATTCCTCTGGGAGTTCCTTCAAGAATTCCTCCGGAATTTTTCGGAGGAATTCCCGAAGGAATTCCTCCGGAATTGTCTTCGGGAATTCCTCCAAGAATTCCATCGGGTATTTCTTCGGGAATTCCTCCTGGATTTTCTCCGAGAATTCCTTCTTCCTGAAGACATTTTTGAAAGAATTCATGGAGTAATTTCCGGAGGATTTGATTAAGGAAGTCCCGGAGCAATTCCAGGAGGAAATCCCGCGAAATTCTTCGGGTAATACCTCAAGGATTTCTTCCTGGAATTCCTCAAGGAGCTCGTCCGAGAATTACTCCTGGAATTCCTTCCACAATTCCTCCGAGAATTCCTCCTAGTTTCTACGGAAATTTCTCCAGGAATTGCTCCTGAAATCCTCCAGTACTTCCTCAAAAAATTGCTCCAAAAACTCCTCCGGCATTTTCTTCAGGAATTCCTCAGAGAATTCTTTAGGGAATTCCTTCTGGAATTCTTTTTAGAATTTCTTATAAATTCCTCCAGGATTTATTTCGGAAATTCTTCCAGGAATTCTTCTAAGATTTTCTTCAGGGATTTCTTCAGCAATTCTAATGGGAATTCTGCTTAGAATTTCTTCAGAAACTCTTCAAGGAATTTCTCCTGTAATTCCTCCGGGAATTTCTGCAGGAATTCTTAGGGAACTATTTCATGAATTAATTTGAAAATTATTCAGAAATTTCTCCGGGAATTTCTTTGGTACTGCCTGCAAAAAATCATCTGGGTATCTTCAGGAATATAGGAGTTCCTCCGGGAATTCTCTCAGGAATTTCTCCGTAAACTCCTCCAGGAATTCATCCAGGATTTTTTCAATCTATGTTATTTATGCTGTGGTTTTTACGTTGAAAATCTTTTCAATTGTTTGTTTTTGAAGGGTTAAATAATAATAATAATAATACTAGAAAGAATAAAACTATAGAAACGCATAACAATGTACGGCAATTTAATATGGTAGAGAACTTGTTAAAGAACTACAAAATCTACTTGACTACTATTATCTTGACGATTATTCTTAATCCTACGAACACTTATTGATACTCGCAAGCATTTATTGCACTCACATGATCTTATTTCCAATTTGTTCATAGTTTTTAGTATTTTCATGTACTGTAGACAGGACCGGATTTAGCCGAAAGGGGGTCCCGGGGTATGTAGGGGTATGTAGGGGCCCCAATATGTACAAAAAAGGTTGGTTTTGGTACATAAGATTTGTGGCGGCTCAAATACGGCCCCCATAAATCCGGCCCTGACTGTAGATAATATACTGAAACATAGCTATCTCGTTCATTAAGTTTGGGCAATATCACGTACTAAGTTTTCTTACGAATAAAATAAGCTTCTAGCTATTAATTTCCTACGGTTTAATTTCATACTCTTTATTTGAAGAAAAACTCCAAGAATTTTCGAAAAAGTCGTTCGATGAGTTTATAGATTTTATTTGATTTAACATTCATGTTCAACAGGTTTTAGGCAAGGGCATACTTTTAAGTGGTCTTTGACTCCATGCCAAGCAACTTTTATCCCTTCATCGCCGGTCGTGATGTGAGCTTTTGTCATTTGCTGACAGGGGAAGGGGTTTATTTCTCTCCGGAGTTGAAAACCTGATCTAACGTCTGTTGACTAAGAAGGTGCGATCGAGCCTCTGTTCCCCTTGTTTACCTTCCGGGACTCGCATGGTTCTGCGAGGGATTGTTGACAAAACTAACACTAACATTGTAGCGCTGCATGGAGTATGTTCAAAGCGATCAATTTAACAAACGTTTACCAGTGCTGTGTGACAACACACACGAGCAGCGATAAACATAGATGCAGGTACTCTGCGAAAGCACTGATGACGATAAGACACTGGACATGCAGCTCAAACGCGAGTAACAGCTGCCCAAACTATGCCATCCAAATCTTCATGGGGTTTATAGGCACGCTCAGGTTGGCCAGGAGGAGGGCTTCAGAACATCTATTGGAAAGTTCAGCGGCTTTTAGTTGACGAACAAGAACAGCCCAACTAATTACGCAGATTTGAAATACCTAGCCAATGGTAGCCCCTAGTTCCAACATGGCCTTCGGTATCGGTACACCAGAGCCGAAAAAATAGTGCACCTGAAATGAATCACAAAAAAAACAAAAGCTATGTAGAGAAAACTTCACAAAACGTCACTTTACTTGCGGAATAATGCATCAGTGCATTATTCCGCAAGAGAAGATGTCAGTCTGTGTTTTCTCGATTGCCACGCGCCTGCTATTGCAGAATTATTCGTTTTCCTTGTCAGCTCCGTACTGTGCAAGGAATTTTAGCAGCAGAATCATTCCTTGACCGCTACTTGTCCTATCTATTTGCACAGTACTTTAGAAGTCCATACCACCCTATAAAAAATAGCAAAACATGAATCGTTCGTTCCTTTTATCGCTCCACGCCTACTAAACTTCTTTCTCGTTTTCAGCGCTTGACGTCACCCAAGACCACTGGCTGCTCCGCTATGTTATTTTCCACGATGGCAACTCATCAGAAACTGACCTGCGAGTTTCGGTCCTCTTACCTTTCCCCGCATCGGAATGTCATATTCACGATGGCTCTTTGATCTAGTTGATATTGCGATTACATGTCAGAGCTGCGGATAGACTGATCAAGACAACGCATCAAAAAACATACAAACGAAGTACTCTTGTACATTTACTCCAGGCAGTGACTCAAACGTGTGCTATAACTACGCCCAATCAAGCACACAGAAATGAATCATTACAAATGCTCTGAGTAACTGCAGCGAAGCATCAGCGAGGGTCAAAGTGGACAACATTGCTCTCATCTTGAAAACGGTCGACTGTCAGCGCCCAAACTACAATCAAATTATTCCGGTCCTGTTGGATGACGGTATCGATTATTTGCTAGAAAAGTGTCCAATGATACCGGGAACTCCTCTGAAACCCATGTTGGCGCATTCCACAAAAGGCATACAGAAAGAGTTGGATTGTTTCGATGGGATAGATTTTACCTGCAAATGGAAGTACGATGAAGAACGCGTTCAGATCCATTTGCTAGAGGATGGCAGAGTTAACATCTACAGCCGAAACCAGAAGAATAACACCAGCAGATATCCGGACGTCATTGCCCGGTTGGGTCATCTGAAACCGACCTGCGAGTTTCGAGTAAGAAGCCGCTCACCTTTCGTCGCATCGCAAGGCCATATTCAGGATGGTTCCATTACATGTGGGCATAATATTATGTTATTAAAATAAATTCATATTATATATCTATTATATAATAATAATAATAAAAAAACAAATAAATATCAAACCAAATTAAATAAAAATTAATTTAAAAACGAAAATGCCACGCTATGCAAATTATTTCACCAAAATATATTTATTCAACACCATGCAATACGCACGGTTTTACATCACATTCTTTTACATCGTTTCAATTACATCTGTTTATTTATTACATCGAAAGAAATTACGTCGCTCTTGTTTATTACACAGCAAGCTCTCGAGTACATCGTACAATGTAATATTAAACAAGCGATGGATTCAATGGGTTGCAGCGATTTCGATGTAATATTCAACAACATTTTTTGCTGTGTACAATATGTACATGTATGTACAAATGAACAGAAAATAGAAGGAGAGAAATGGATTTAATTTTCAGATTTTCTGATCTTCTATTATTTTTTTTTCGCGAACTGATTTCGAACTGTCAACCCCTAATACTACGGACTAATAAGTTTACGGAAATCAGTATTAGTTTAATTTGTATGCTGTGACAGTATACACATTATACTAAGCTATGTATAAATCTCATTTATGAGTAAAAAGAATAAATTGTATACTATCGATGATTTATTTAATTTCTGAGTGTATATATTGGTACTGTTCACTCATATTTGGGTGAACTGAACTAAGCGTGTGGACGTGCATATTTTTTACCGTGTAATAAAAATGATACTGATGCATGGGCTTTGCCTACCTATAATTTTATATAAACCTTGCTTGCTTTTTTTGCCCTTTCTTCACGTTTCTGCTTTCTGCATTCTTCTGCTTCTGCCGTGCAGAGTTTTGTCAGTCGTCGTTTGAACAGCATCAGATTCTCGGTCGGTCGCGAAAAACGTGAAGTTTCCTTATTTTCGGATAGAAATCAGTTAAAATTCATTCCTAAATCAATTTTAGTCGCGTTCGTGATTATAGGAAGCCACCATCGTCGTTGAAACATTATCAATTCGTTTATTTTCTGTGTGCCCGGAAGAAGCTAGTCAAGATGGTGGACAAAATCGAAATGAGCCTGGACGATATCATCAAGTCGCAAAAATCTCAACGGGGCGGAGGTCGCGGTGGTTTAAACAAGTCCGGCGGCAGCGGCGGTCCCCGCGGAAATGTGAACCGTAGCCGAAATGGCGGTGGATTCCGCCAGAATCGCAGTGGTGGTCCTCTAGGTGGCGGTGTCCTCAAGGGACGCAACCGAGGCGGTATTCAGCGATCGCCAAAATTCTCACGGGTAAGCCGGTTGTTGCAAACCGAAATGGACTTTCGATGGACTTGAAATCGGTAGTGGAATGACGAAAAGTTTTTCTCGCGCGATTCTCTTACGTGGCCAGTGCTCGGAAAATGTGTTTTCAATGGGTAGCTACGGGAAAACTAGCCGGAAAAAGGCTTCAGTCGGAAGGAACAAAATGGCGGACATGAGTTTTCGCTGGCGTTTTTCTGAAGAAGATCAGGGAGAAGACTAGTGTGAAGGACGTTCAAAACGTCGTAGTTTGCTGCGAGTGTATGCGTGAAAATGTCACGATTTTAGCACACAAATACCACGATATCCTGTCACCTGAGTTTTGTTTATCAATCAACGTCTTTTGATACGATTGCACTTCGAATCTTGGAACTGATGTTACAGTGTTCAGAAAATTTGTAGTGAGGACTTTTGTTTGGTTTTCCATAAGGGGGGTCATTATACCTAAACACCAGATTTTTCCTTCCAACACTTTTTGCCTTCAATTTCTACCACGCTATCAATTACTATTACAACGACCCGGAGGAGTGTATTTCACAGAAAACTTTCGTATGGACTTGGATTGATCCTGGGTATTTTTACTGGAAGACAACTGATTATTCCTGATTTTCTTGAAGCAATCCTTAATTTAGTAAAAAGCAAGCAGACTTTTGAGGATGCGTCCAGAGATTATGTGAAGTCATGAAGCTCCGAAAGAAGCAACCCAAATTTGCTGCCAAAGGAGAACGTTTGGGAGTTGAGAACGAGCGAGAAAGATTTGGAGTGGTACTTTCCCCTATTTTGTCCCACCGATAGAGGTTGGAGCGAAATTGAAGAGATTGCGTCGCGATAGATCCTTGGGAACAGAAATGCCTCTTGCCATAACCGAAAAGAGAACCTCTTCAATTCAACCAAAACAAACCAACAACAAACACATTCACAGGGTGACGTAAACAGCGCTTGGAAACATGACATGTACGAGGGAGCACGCAAAAATCGCCTACTGGCCGCTGCGGGTCTCGGCGGCGGCGGCGGCATCGGCGGTGGACTCGGCAGCAGTAAACTGATGGTATCGAACCTGGACTTTGGCGTGTCCGAATCGGACATCAACGAGCTGTTTGCAGACTTCGGACCGCTGAAGAGTGCCTCAGTTCATTACGACCGATCGGGAAGATCCCTTGGTAAGTATAACGTTCAGTAGAAGATAAGAATTTTTAAATTGCAATAGACGAATCCAAGTAAAAATAAGAAGAAGACACACGACGGTGTTAATTTTTTACAGATCCTAAAGCACAGCATAGGAAGATCATTTTGAAATGCTTATAATAAATTCTAGACAAAATGTAATTAAAATCTGATTGAAGTATGATACGGAAAAAGTTCCGAACTGTATGATAGATACATTTTTGGAAAATATTTAAAAAATTGAGATAAGCTTCCCAATATGTAATTCAAAACTTTTTCCGTATCGTACATCAATCAGATTTTAATTATAATTTGTCTAGAATTTATATTAAGCATTTTAAAATTATCTCCATATGATGTACTGTAGGATTTGTCAAAGTTAGCACCGTCTTGTGTCTTCTTCTTATTTTTACTTGGATTCGTCTATATTCTCAACGAGGGTTTTGTTTTATTGTTTTATAGAAGGGAATGGTAGCAATTTTATGTTCATTTTCGTTAAAATTCCACCTTACGCGGTGTACCGTTTCGCGGTAGGTAGACTATGCACAGTTCGCAGTTCGATACAAGGCAAAATATGACTTTTTCCCTTTTATATGTTCTCATTTGCCTGGTATAAGGCGAAATGTGATGTTTTGTATTATTTGTTTCTTTTAATGTTCGCCCTTAACCGGTTTATGGTGAACTGTTTTCTTTAATTTTTGGAGTATTAAAATTTATACAAGTCTAATGAAAACTCAATGATTGTTTGCTTAACATAATTTTATCCTTATTAACGGCAATGCTAAAAACATGTTATTGAACTGTTGCATTGGAAACATAAGTTAAAAACTAAAAATGAACCAGCGAAATGGTTCACCACAAAATAGAATTAACCGCGGAATTGTATACCACCAAATAATACAAACCGCTAAATGGTCATGAACGCGAAGTGATAGACCGCGAACTACAGTCATCTCTCTACATCTCGATGTTCTATATATGTACCTAATCTGCGAGCGAATCTAATTTCTGTTAAGAAGTTGGCCAAGGCAAATATCAAGGTGACGTTCGATAAAACAGTTGCGAAGATGGAACTTGAAGGCGAAGTAATCGGAGTATGCCCACTACGGAGCGATTTCTATGAACTTGATCTGGAGAAATAGAATTTTGTGAACCATGCATATTTGCGAAGCAGTGTAGAGAACCATTCAAGGGCACCCGGGTGCGTGCGAAAAGGCCATTGGAGCTGATCCATTCGGATGTATGCGGTCCTATAACACCAACTGCATGGGACGGTTCGCGCTACTTTGTCTCCTTCATGGACGATTATTCACACTTCGCCGTAGTGTACATGCTGAAAAAAAAGTCACAAGTGTTCGAAAAATTTAGAAACTATGAGTCAATGGCAACTGTTGCCACGGGATTTCAAATTTCAAAAATGACTGTCGATCAAGTAGTGAATATTTTTCAATATGCCAACGCGTGCGGAAGGATTTGCTATCAACGAGTACTGACTCCAAATTTTGGAGTCCGCACGCGATGGCATATGAGCAAGTCAAACCACCTTCCTTTTGCCAGTGGAGATATATCAGCTTCCACTCTGATATTCTTCCCTCCCCCTTCATACGGGAGCTTGGCAGAAGGAAGGTCGTGTGATATATGCCATCACAAATATTGCCCTCCGCTCGCTTTCAAATCGACTTCTATAAAAACATTCTTCATGCCTGCCGTATCCTAACGGAACTATCAATTCTATACTTTCGCCTCTAATTCTATCATGAACATGTACGTCCAAGTTTGGAAGATGATATTAGCATTTCCATATCATTGTAAATCGTTTAACTTCACGTAGAAGTAACACACACGAAATCATTAATTATGTCGTTTTCGTTTTTGCGGTGTAGCTGCACCGGGTGTACACTTTCTGCACTGAAATTGTTCGCTCTACACTCAAACCCCACTTTTTCGTGCACCGTACGGAAAGTGTAGCACGCATAAAATCGAGAGTGTAGCTTGTTCGAATGGTGGTGTTACCAATACAGCCGCATGCCACGTGCTTGTTGCTGTCAAATTCTGTTTTGTTTTGGCTTCGGTTTAGAAGTACCGGGTGCGCGTTGGAGTTAGATTTTTTTTAATAAAGTGGGAATGGTAATTGCGCGTTTTAATTCTATTTATCTAATACAAAATAAATAAAAATGTAGTTTTATGTATGTCATAAAAGAAGGATAATTAAAAACAGTGAAGGACATTTAATAATCGATTAGTTTATAAAAGTTAGGCGATGAATCAAGGTAAAAGAAATTGCTTACATTCAACCAGTTGTATTGTATACTAATTCATGTTCCTGCTATTAAATTTTATCTTTCGTTACTTTGACCATCGGTTTGAATATATTATTAGTCATGAAATTATTCTAATAAAGAAGTTTTTTTTGTGGAACTTGAAAATAGTTCCAAACTTTTGAACCAACAACTTGTTCTTCGAAGTCTCTTTTGGAAAAATCAACTAGCTTGAGGTGAAGAATCATTCCATAAACTCTTTTGAATTCCAAGTTTTTGGTATTTGCAAAGGATTTTTACAACCTTTTCAGATTTTGAATATTCAGCTTTGATCTATTGAGATTTTGTTAATTTTTATTATCTTATAGAATCTAATGACTCAATAGCAATAATTACAGTCTTGCTTGCTAGCTCACATTTTATTACATGGGCCACCTTTTAGTTGAGCCTTTGCTGGTTAATCCATGGAATTGAGCATATTTAGCATAATTGAACATAATTTGTGAATTGTAATGTTTAAGTCGCAGTACATATGTTCAAATGGCTGACAGGTCACCAGACAGGTTATAGCCTATTCAGATTACGCCATTAATCTTAATAAATATCGTGTACAAGTGGAATTGAAAATTGAATGTATGTAGATGGGCATCAAGTTACTCTTTATCATATTTATCATAAGGGGTCGTTCAAAAATGATGTCACAGGTTTTAGGGGGGAGGGGGTCTAGGATTTTGTGACAGTACATGTACTAGGTATACAAAAAAGCGTGACAGAGGGGGGGAGGGGGTCTAGAAACCCCAAAAAATAGTGGATGTCATATTTGAATCGCCCATAATAAATGGCGCAATTTTAAACGGCTATTAGCATGTATAACAAGATTAGTTTAGAATCGAGCTTAGAATGTATAAACTGATTCGAGCTTTTTTAATTCGTTCAATAAATATCTTTGCAAAGCAATATTTTATAAAACTGGAAAACTTTGGAAACCAATTTCATTTATAATACATTCTACTTTCCACTTAATTTGTGAGTGCTAAGAAAAATGTATGTCTCTTACGAACCGAAGTTCGCCGCATTGTTATATAATAGCAAATTTAAGATTAGTACAAACAAACGTTTCCCTAAGAATCCAACATTCTTCTCAAAAACCTGAAATGGCCCAAGAATTCCCAATGAAAACCCAAAAATCAATCTACTTGTAGTTTTGTATTGTGATTAATTGAAATATGCTTTTGCATATTTTAATACTTCCATCAGAAACAAAGAAGCTCTTAATGAATCATTGGCCGTGAAATTTTGCAATATTTGATTCGTTTTGAAATATCATGCATCGTTTTCATGATCTGTCAGACAGTGAGTACTGTGTTCAGCTTTAGATAATCGATGCAATTAAACAGAAAGTAAAAGTAAAATGTCTATAAGAGTGACACTATTCATACAATTTCAATTTAATCCCAACAAGAATGATTGGAATAACATACATATTTCAAAGCAGGCAGCAAGAACAAAAACAAATATGACAGAAGCATGGAAGATGACCGATGTCACACATACTTTCGCAATCTTACTGGGACTGCACTGAAAATGTTCGTTTATGTGGTGCAAAATTATGCACTTTCCGGTGTAGCTACACCACAAAAACGAAAACGACTAGTAAGATTATATCGTTGACAGAATCTTCACCCAAAGTACTCCTGTCTCAACACTCGGGTATCCATTCCTTGATCCACCTCAAACGTATAAGGATGTCTACGGTCGTTCAGATGAAGAACATTGGCGAAAAGCAATTGAAGACGAACTGATGTCTCTCAAAACTAATAAGGTGTGGCGCTTGGTAGAACGTCCAAAACGTGTAACCCCGTTGAAGTCAAAATGGGTTTTTCGTGTCAAGGACAATAAAAATGGACTACCTGTCCGTTACAAAGCTCGATTGGTCTAGGAAGCTTGATGTATACAATGCTATGTGCAAGGTCTGATATTTGCTACTCCATAGGATATTTGGGAAGGTTCCATTCCAACAAAAACCTACTGATTGGCAGATGCTAAAAATAATTGTACGCTATTTGAAAGGTACAAAAGCAATGAAGCTCAAGTATCAACGTAAAATGAGTGAATCGTTTCCTGTCGGATTTGACGAATGACTGGAAGTCAGTAAGTGGTTACTTGTTCAAAGTGTATGGATCATCCGTATCCTGGGCAAGTAAGAAGCAGCAAACCGTCGCAACTTCATCAAGCGAGGCTGAGTATATTGCTTTGGGCGCTGCAACATCTGGAGAATTATGGCTTAAAGGTATACTGGAAGATTTGAAAGAAATAGAAGAGAAGGACACGTTCGTCATTTTTGAAGATAACAGAGGATGCATAGCTATGTCCAAGAATACCGAATGTAAACGCGTGAAACATATCGATATCAAGCACCACTTCATAAGAGACCACATCAAAAACGGTACACTTGAAGTCGAAGCCAAGATGAATACACCACTAGGTGTTCCAATCTGCCAAATTCACGATTCAGCCATCCTGGATTTTAGTATGGAAGAGCCAGCCGGTTTGTTTATGTTTTGCACCGAAAATGAATTTTTCACCCCTGCCTTCTTCTCGTCCATAAACTGGGCAGATTGAAACACCTAGCTGTGTATTCATCTTGGTCGAAGCTGTTAACGCCACTGACCGAGTTGGCTGATATGTTCACGAAAGGCTTAGAAGCTGGACGTTTGCAGATGCTGACATCTAGCATGGGATTAGCCGATAAGGAGGGGGTTTACAAGCGTAGCAACCAATGAGTTCTTGACACTCCTTCTCTATTCGTTAATTTTATGTCATTCGCATTTAAACCCTCAGTCGATACTGAAGTCCAATAAATATTAGTTAAGCTGTTTAACCCTGCGTTAGTATCAATCATTAAAAAAATGCATCTTTCCGCGTAAAACTGTATTCTGTGCACTGGAAAATAACCGACTGTAGTATTACGCATTAGAAGGAAAATTTGGAATCCAGGA